>NC_090938.1:692456947-692771322 GCF_040938575.1 Ambystoma mexicanum
TAGAGAATACATAATTAACGACTGTTGACCAAACCATTGTGTGCAGGACTTAGGCATGTGGATAAGGCCATAAGTATGAGAATGTATGGGGGTACATTGGCTTATGGCGTCACTGCTTATAATGTCATTTCTGGGTGCATGGCCTTCGCCCATACTCCCAACACTGTACACACTCCCTACAACCATGTAATCGGCAATCAATAGTGCAGGTGTATGCATTGCTCTGACAAGCTGCGGTGGTTGTGGCCTGGGGCTAGAGTCTTGGAAGTATGGCCTTTGGCCTACGGCCTACGGCCATTCATCCAAGACTCTAGCCCCTGGCCACAACCACTGCAGCATGTCACACCCATGACAGCGTAGTAATCAATAGCACATCCACACTAAATTGGAAATGTACTACCGATATGTACGCAATTGTAGCGGTTGCTAACACCACGCATGTTCTCACATCAGTTAAAAGGTACCTGGCCACAGCATGGACTGAAACACTACCCTTACTAGATCCCTCATTTTCTACATGTACAAACATCCCAAAAAGGTGCGCATAGAGAATACATCACTAACGCCAGTTGACCAAACAAGTACAGTATTACACCCATTTCTAAATATCTGACCCTCCCCAAGCACTGTAGGAGATCAAAGTAGGTTCCTAAACACCAATTCTCATGGAGAATAGATCATAAACAACTGTCGGGCAGACAAGTGCATTATGTAAACCATCTCTTACGCTGTAAACCTCCCCACGCGCTGTAGGACAGTAAAACAGTTTCGGAAACAACATTTCGGCTCTGCTGACGACCGCTCTGTCCTGGGATCCAATATGTCGGGCGCATCCACATAATCTGACGCACATTACGGCTCTCTGCAGCCAATCGGGTAAGACGTCGCGTGTCCGCGGTCATGACACCACCCCCTGGCCAATCAGTATCTTGTCTGCATGCAGAGCGAATAGGGAAGTGTAATCGCGGAGCGGACATAGATATCACTAATTTCTTTAGATGCATTTTTTGGTCGTTTTAAAGGAAACTACTGGACGGATTGTCACCAAATTTACAAAAGCACGCTTTCCAGACCAAGGGCCTGCCCCTGCCGCAAATTTGGTGAAAATCTGCAGCTCATTCCTCTGTACAAGTATCCAGATCCCTTTATAAAACACAAACAAAAACTGTGAACAACATAAGCAAAGACAAAAGTCCACAGATAACATTGCTACTGTGGACTCCTTTCTTTGTCTATGCGGTCCACACTGTTGTTCTAATATTGCATTGCTTTGCTCTAATTTGACTTCTTGCATATAGCAATGTTATCTGTTGACTTTTGTGTTTTGTCTTTGCTTATGTTGTTCAGTTTTTTGTTTGTGTTTTATAAAGTGATCTGGATACTTGTACAGAGGGAATGAGCTACGACACCCTCTTGTCAAATGGATTATGGTCTATTAATGACTACAGATAGACCCTTGCTCTCAAAAAATCTACAAAAATAATAAAAATAGTTTCAGCAAACTGAAAAGCTGACCTACATTACCAATTTTGAGTGTATGTTTGTACCTTACACATTAGTAGATCTTGGTAAAGCACGGCCTTGAGAGCCAAAGGACAACGAAGTGGGGTTAATGGCCACAGGATGAGGGGGTGCAGGTCTTAATGCCTCCAAAGAAAAGGCGAGAACCGAGGAGGAGACATAATGTGGAAAGATGGGACGTCCAAAGAGCAGGATTCGGGGGCTGAGTACCAAAGTACGAAGTCCTAAACAAAAAGCTGCCAAAAGGGAATTGTTGCAGAAAACACAGCATCCAAGGCACTCAGGAGGAACTGTTATCTAGCAACCATTTTAGTGGTTGCTCTGCCTACAAAGGAACCTTAACCGTGACCATGAAAAAGCAATGCTGGTTTGCACAGCCTTTTTTACCTGCCATCAATGCTTCTGGGCCATCAGCCACATGTGTAATCATAGGCACATAGTACGGGTGGCAAAGGCCCCCTTAATTCCACTACCAGTGGTTTGGCGGCATTTCGTGAGAATCGGCACAGACATTGTTGGTCCTTTGGATACCCAAACTCAGGAAACCAGTGAATCAGAAACCTTGAGATGCATCAAAGCCCCTGGGGTGGCTTTGAAATGGATATCCTCTTGTTTGTGGTTCCCTAAAGAGGTAATGTCTGACAGGGTCTACAAGTTCATATCAGTGTATATGAAGGCGATGTGGGAGGAGTGTGGCGTTACTTACAAGTTCACCACAGCTTTCCACCTGCAAACAAATGGGCTTGTTGAAAGGTTTAACAAGGCCCTGCAGGATATGCTAGATGGCTCGGAAGAGCACCTGGGAGGAAAATGCCATTTCTCCTGCTATGCCTTCTGTTCACCTACCAAGAGGTGCCACAGAGCAGAGTAGGGCTCGCTTTGAGCTTCTGTTCGACCATTCTGTTAGGGGTACCCTAAATCTGGTTCATGAACAATGGGAGGGTAACCCCAGAAGGCCTTCCCATGACAGTGGACTATGTACTTGTTCTCAGATCGAAAATAGCCAAGTACAGGGAACAGAATATACAGAATCACAAGACCAGCCAAAAGCTCACGAAGCACTGCCATGATCAGAAAGCCACAGCTATGTTATGTTATTTTAAAGGTTCTTGTACCACACACTGTTGCCACCTGCGTGGTCTCTTGGCACTCATAGTGAAAGAGTACGCTCCAGAACAGATGGTTGGGATTATGGAACCTGACAAACCCAGTACCTGTGGATAGTGGTAGGATCATAGACGAAGAGAGTTGTGAATGAAGGCAGACGCCGCACATGGAGATAATACCAAGCACTGGCATTGACACATTCCAAAGGGGTTAGTAGCGGTAACATGAATGAGCAATCGAATAAGTGGGTGAAGCCGAGGAGACCGAACTCATAGAGGGAGCAAACCCGAGCTTAGCGATGACACCCTCCCACTAGACTAAATTGGGAATTCTCTCTGGTCTAGACACTGCAAGGGACACACAAACGCCTGCCCACCCCGTACACAAACAGGGGCCACGTAGACAGCCGGTACACAACTTTGGCAAGGTTATGCATATGAATGGATGCCATATGGTAAAGGAACCGTGAGCGTCGCACATCCCTGTTCTGGACACAGACACAGTGACACTCACACATCCCACCGAATTAGAAAAGGGGAAATGTAGCGCCCCACGTCTAGACAGCAATGCCAATTAACCAAACCACTAACAACTTCACCCTCTGCATACACCTCTCAAACTCTAACCAAACACAACCACAAGCCTACAACGCAACAATCGCACAAACTTCACTACACTGCAACAACAAAACAAAGCACACATGAACCACCACAACAGAACATAACTTCTCCCAACAGTATAACACCCCAAGCCCAACCAACGGAATTCCAAGCCGAGGCCGCCAACAGCACATCACTGCTCTCTTGCACTTCTCCAGGTCATCCCACTAACTCCCCCACCCCTCCCTTTTTCTTTCCGAGCTGCCAGAGCGCCAGGGGACCACTCCGGTGGTGATAGTGCGCGGTACAAATATCATTTAACATTAACATTAACCCTTCGAGGCAAGTGGACTGGGTCCTATGTGGTTCGTGAGAAAATCAGTGAGGTTCACTACCTCATTGATACAAAGGCCCTGAGGCAGCACAGAGTCTTTCACGTCAACCGACTGTAACCTCATTACAGCCAGGTTTTCTTGGTGTTGCCACTCATGACAGATGAGACAGAGAAGGAGACAGACCCTCTCCCAGAATTGCTGCACTCAGAGTCCATAGATGGGTCTCTGAAGGGAGTTTGGTTCTCTCCAGACACGAGAGAGCAGTAATTACTAGACTGTTAGGAGCTGCTGGGCCAGTTTACCAGTCTGTTCTCACTGACCCCTGGTAACATAGATTGGTGCATCCGTAATATTGGCAGTGCGGACAGTAAGCCGGGAAAGAGTAGAATTCACTGGATGTCTGACAAGGTGAAGGGTACCATCAATGAGGAAGTCTTAGAGGAGTTAAATTGGACTTGGATGTTATTGAGCCTTCCCAGAGCCCATGGGCCAGCCCTGTGGTGCTGCAACTTAAAAGTTCCAGCAATGTTAAGACTGAAGTCCACTTTTGTGTGGACTACAGAGGGCTCAGTTCTGTCACCAAGACATATGTCCACCATATACCTCGGGCAGATGAGCGGATGGATAGATTGGGTGCTGCCAAGTGCATGAATACCTATGATTGCAGGGCAGTGTACTACGAGGTTCACCAAACTGACAGAGTGAAGGAAAGGTCAGCATTTTCAACACCGGAAGAGCACTACCAGTTCAATGTTATACTTGCTGGGTTAAGACATTCTCCTGCCACCTTTCAGAGGATGGTGAGCCAGGTCCTGTCTGGGCTAGAGGATTGCAGTGTTGCCTACTTAGATGATGTTGCTGTCTTGAGCCATACCTGGGAAGACAAGCTATTCCACCTGAAACAAGCGCTTTAAGTCATGTGGAAGGCTGGCTTGACTGTCAAGGCTTCAAAGTGCCAGACAGCACAGGGAACTGTAACTTACCTAGGATACCAAGCCGGGCGGTAAGAATCTACCTCTTCAGGCCAAACTACAAGCTGTGATGGATTGGGGCATACTCACCACGCAGACTTCTTGGGATTCACCAGATACTGCAGGCCTTTCATTAGGGCGTATGGGACCATTGTCGCTACCTTGAATGATTTGACATCTAAGAAGTTGACAAAGAGGGTCACCTGGACTTCCCTCTGCCAAACAGCTTTTCAGGACTTAAAAGATGGTTTGTGAATCCCAGTTTTAAAGATCCAAGATAATCAGTAGGAATGTATTATATACCTGTGAATTTGGAATCGGAGCAGTGTTACCACAGCTAAAATCTTAGGGGGTCGAACACCCATGCACTCTACCATAGTAGGTGCTTAATGACGTGAGAACGCTACTCGGCCATCTTTGAAAAAGAGGCATTTGTGGTAGGTTAGTTGGTATGCCAACTGAATATGAACTTTTTTGGGTCTCACTTTTCTGTCCAAACTGAGCACTGACCGCTCAGGTGGCTGATGACCATGTAGAAGAGAATACCAATTTGGTGTGTTGGGCCATATCCCTACAGTGACTGACTATTGTGGGGAATCTGAGGCGTCCTCACTTCTTTCCCTATTATATCCTTATTCAGATGGGCAGGGAAAGACCGTCACATTCAGATCCTGTGCCTGGGGTGGATATGCGAGGGAGGATCACCTGGGTGGAGGCGACTTGGGGGGAGGGGATGAGATACCCTTGGGTGAGACACGGTATCCCTCATTTCCCTTTTGTAAGGAGTCAAATATCCCCCATGCCTTTATCGGATATTACCAATCTCTTCCCTACTTTTCCAGAAAACACTCTCCCAATACACACAAGACAGGTACTGAGACGAGGAAGAGGCATACATCCTTTCTTTAGTAACTCCGACATACACAAACACCACTCTGGTACTGGGACGAGGAGGAGGGATGCTGAGTACCAAAACTGTGATGCAGTAAAGGAACATTGCTGCACCTAGGGCCCGGGGGCAGGGACTCAGGCGGCAGTATAAATGGCCCACTCAGGTGAGGCTAATGAGATTGCCTGTGGAAAGATTGCAGGAGAAGCCAGAGGTGAGACAATGGAGATGCGTGTCTGAAGCGCCTAGGAGCTGCAGAGTCATGGCAGAGAATGCAGATTATGGCGGGAGCATTTGAAAGGTCTCTGGTAGCAGAGCTGGTCTGCATACCTTCTGGAGTCGGAGAGACTCCCTCTCTGAACAATGTGGGTGGCGGAGATCCTAGAAGAGAGGCACGCTGAGCCTGGAGCAGCCAGAGAGAGCCTGTTGACGTGGAGAACAGCACCTGGAGACAGCGTACCCAGTGAGTCAAATGAGCCTGAATGACTCTGGGATACTGTGGCGTGAACCGCATATTTTCTGCAGGTCAAATCGCTCGTGAGTGAGCGAGGGACCCTTTAGGCAAACTGAATGCCAGTCCAGTTTGAAATAATGACTTTTGACGATACGATCACCTGAAAGCTGACAAAACTGAATGAAAGGGTTTTGTGAATACGAACTGTGAATAAAATGAAACTGATGGCCGAAAAATGGCCTGGGAAGCACAATTATTTGTACTCGGAAAAACAACAGTGAACGGGATGCAAAGTCCCAGCAGGAGAGTAAACTGGGAATTTGATGCTGCTTTTTTCAATGTGACTGAATGGAATGAAATTAAACCTTTTGTTTTGAATACTGAACAAAAAGAAAGCACGTGTGATTTTATACCAATTGTATTGAAAGCAGTTGGTGACATTTCCTGATATAAGGTACTGTGAATTATGTAAACCGAAAAAACCAAGCCTTGGAAAGTAAGGAACTTTGTAAATTGAAAGAGTAAGCAGTGGCAAAAGCCCTGAGAATATTTTAAAGCATAACAAGTGAATGGTGGCAAAACAAGTATTGCAAACTCACCAAGAGGATGAATCCAATACCAGCGTGAAGCTGAAACAGTGGCCGTGTAACTGTGAACAAGAAGCAAGTAAGGTGTATCGGTTGCGTGACCTCTAAGGGGTGGACCATGTGGTCTGACAACTGAGCCTAGATTGAGTACACCCACCTAAAGGAAAAGCCACCTAACTCACCTATAGGCTTGTGATTGAAGACCAAGGAACACTTGTGTGATCTAATATTGATGAACTGAACTCTGGGATATTGGTGAAACTGGTGAAAGGCAACTCTGCCAGGAAAGCTGGGAAGTATCCCAAGGAAGTGTGTTGTTTTGGAACATTGATTGACTTGAAAGCTTTGGGAAGGGAACCCCTCTTTTTGACAAAATGAGCTATCCTGAATCTCTGGAAAAGGAAAATCAGTTTTGCAACCAAGAGCCCGAAGAAGCTCTGAACCTTTATTTGAACTCTTCTCATTTTGATGCCAACATCCCTACACATTATATACAAGTAGATGTGAGGGCAAGTATAGGTTTTGGACACAGACAGTCTTTTGCTTTGGACTTCCTGACACAGACTATCATTAGTTTCAGTTGGGTAGGGAAATCCCCCTTAGCATAGGGCAAGTTAGGCCTTTTTCTATCCTTCTTTTTATTTTAATAAAAGTTTATAACCCAAGCTTTACTCAGTTGTCTATGTCTACTTCCTGGTGCGTTCACCCTATGCACATCCATTATAAACCTGATCCACAGCACTCCAATGCAGATGGACTCCAATGCAGATGGGTAATTTCTCCTGAGTAGCCCCTTACACTGAACATTTCAATTGTTTTGGCTGGGGGAATGTAACAGTATGCCATCTTGCAAGGGAGTGAAAGTCCTGGCTTTTTTTTTAAAATGTGTATTAAATAACACAATTATGCAGCTAATTATATTTCTGAAATGGAGGCCTGCTAATTAGACCCCTTTCATAAAAGCTCCATAACAAAATAATAGCTCATACATTTTCACTTGCTACACCAGCTCTTCAGTGGCGTTGGGGAGGAACAAAGGTTACATTTGCATTCCTGACAGCTGCTGTGACCCATTTTAATTTCTACACCTCTCACCTAAATTGCAATAATTATAGGTTTAAGAGTCTGGTGGCTGAGTAATCTAACAATATAATAAAAGGCCAGATGTGTGTTTGTGCGATGCAGGAGCTTCACCTGTTGTCACCGCTAGAGGGAGCTGTTGCCTTAGGATATATAGTGGTCCTAATGTGTCAATAAAAACCTGCACTTTGACCCATGTACACGGGCCTGTACATTGGTCTTTAATAATGAGCCATACCTGATTATCATATGGTGACTGATAAGAGCACACAATTAATAAAGTAATATCAATTCTGATATCATACAAGTATCAACCCTGTAAGCCCAGGTCAGTGATGACAAGACAATGCATATTCATGGCTAAAACGGGTCTAAGAGCCCCTTTACTGAGAACGAACATGGGTCAAATAGCCTGTCCCACGGAATTTCTTCCACACAGGAGGGTCTACAGCCACACTTTAGTTCACTGCAGCCTTCACAGAGGAGAAATATTCACTTTCACATAAGTCTGGTCCAACCCACAAGGGCAGTCCAGCACTGAAATGCTAGGTGATTTTCTCCTGAACAAGAGTACCATCAGCAACCCCAGACATGTGTTTCAGTTTTATTGGGCCTCCTCACTGAAGTGGAGCTGAGCCTCTCATATTCGTAGCTAGCCTGCCTGTCTCCACCGTTCCCAGTGAGACATTAGCCAGGATGCAGGCTATCTTTTATTCCCGTGGAGGAAGGATAACCCTCCCCACAGACCACAGGAGCTCTGACCAGGAGATCTCCCGGGATCCCGGCATCAAAAGGTCACTTGCATAACAAAGTCTAGCTGTACATCAAAAGGCCTTTAAAGTGCCATGACCCTTGCCCCTGGCCCTCAGTGGCAAGTCAGCCTTCCAGTTAGGGCCAGGTCAAAGGCCTTAAAACCTCATCCAAGACTCTCTTGGAGTCAGTCCTGGCGCCTTTGGCGCCAGGCTCATAACCATCATGAAGACCAACATTAGAATGGGTCTATTTCCTTGGGACTATTTAACTTGGGGGGGGAGGATTCAGCCAACATGGAGGCACACACATAGCTCAGTTACAAGGAACTGAGCTATGCGGTCTAGTCCTTTGGGTGTGGCAGGGATGGGACTACTTTACCTGGACTACTTTGGGTGTGGCAGGCCTGGGAATATTTTGCCTGGACTACTTTACCTGAGACTATTTAAACCACACCCAAACAGCAGAACATGCTTTGCGTTATTCTGCTGTGGGCACGTAATGCTCACCGTATCCAGTTCTTTGATGCCAGTTTACCTGAAACCAAGCACCTGCAGAGAGAGAAAGAACACTACGAAACTTACCTGGAACAGTATCCTGTCTTCAATCCAACGCTGACTTCAGTTCCACTCACCTGAAGGTACGAACTCCATCATCCGGCACCGCATGCAACCTGGAATACCATAACCTGGAAAAGAGGAGAAAGAAAGACAGCATTAGTAAGCGTTTACTCACGTTTCCTCCCGAATGAAGAAAGCCACACACTTCTTACCTGGGTAGTCATCTCCTGGTCAGTATCATTGCTGGAACATTATGGCGCTCGGCGAGGAACATCGCAACCTGCAAGGAGAGAAAAGGCACAGGTTAGCAATATAAAAGGCGAAACAGCGCCGCGCATCGCGCATTACTCACAGGACAGCATCGTGCACACCGTGCTTTCGCCTACCAGCCCATGCTCATCTTCAAACTGCATGACAACACCAAAATACCTTTCCATACCTAAATGGAAAGAAGCAAGACATTATTATTCGAACTAAGAGGAATATAAGAACTGCATATAAAGACTGTAAAGCAGCAAACCTACGGAGTCGCAGCAGGCCTGGATTCCCACCGGTTGGCTTGCACCAGTGAAGTAACTTGGTCGCTGCTCGCCCCCCACATCTACACGCCCCTGCCACGAAGAGCAGGACGGAGAATCCACCTCTTACAATATTAAGGTGAGGAGAAGGCCCAAGGGGGAGGAAGGAGTTGAGGCCAAGGGAGGTGGGAAAACATAAAGACAATCTGATATTGAATCCAGCTCTCCTATATTGTAGACCCATCTTTAACCAGAGACCTTATCAAG
This sequence comes from Ambystoma mexicanum, assembly GCF_040938575.1. NCBI lineage: Eukaryota > Metazoa > Chordata > Amphibia > Caudata > Ambystomatidae > Ambystoma > Ambystoma mexicanum. The sequence goes on from NC_090938.1 coordinate 692,466,586, forward strand.
GGACTGGGAGAGGGTTCGAGAGTGCAAATCATCCAACCAGGGCTGAGTGGCGTCCCCGTGGATACCAGGTGATCGTAACAGAACGCAAAGCCTCAATAATATTATCCACCTGGGCGTCATGGAGACTTCAGAGACTGACCAGTTAATTCAGCTGTTGGGACAATTACGCACTGAAGTACATTCAGCCAGGCAAGAAAAACAACGCTCTTAGGAGGGATTTGATTGTTACTTAGGATCGTACCGACAAAATAAGTAGACAATTTCTACAATCACAAGCAAGAAAGACCCCATTGCCTGGTAACATTCCGCCAGCACCTGTACCAACTTCTTCCACCAATCCAGTACAAATAACCCTTCCTGGGGCAGTTCGTTTAGCTCCACCTGAAAGATTTACAGGGGACCCCAAGAAGTACGCAACTTTCATGAACCAGTGTCGTCTTCATTTCCTTTGCAGACCTGGGGCTTTTCCTAACAACCAAGCGCGGGTTGCTTTTGTCTTGTCTTATCTGACTGGCAGTGCTGCGGATTGGTCAGTACCATTGGTAAGTCAGGATAACCCGTTGTTACATGACTTTGGGGGTTTCCAGATGGAAATGGAAACATTTTTGCTCGTCATACCCAAGGCCAAGCATTAGACAACAAACTTTTGTCACTCTGTCAAGGAAGTCAAAACTTGCTTACATATATAGCAACATTTAACAGACTAGTCGTTGAAGCTGGGTGGCCTGAGGAAAAAAGTACCACACTATTTCATCAGGGTCTACGAGGGGAACTAAAGGATGTCCTTGCTCAAGTGGTTAGCCCACCTAAAGACTGGGGAGAATTCATCGAGCTTGTGGTGCAATTAGATCACAGATTGCAAGACCGAAAAGCGGACCGGATAAGGTTAGACACGAGAGCTGTGTATGTCCGGTCAAAGGATAATGTTCCACGTACATTGGAAAACACGGTAGAACCCATGCAAATCGGAGGTGTACGGCTCCCTTTAACTAAAACTGAAAGAGACAAGAGAAGGCAACAGCAATTATGCTTATATTGCGGAAAATCAGGCCACTTCCTCAAAGAATGTCCAGTGAAACCACCAAGGAGAACTGTTGGAGCCACAGAGAAGGAAGATAATAACAAGGAGTCGGAAAACTACCAAGCCCGGCAAGCGTAGAGGTCTGCTTGTCGAGCGAGAAGGTTGAGCCACAGACCTCACACTTTGCATTACCAGTAATTTTGATCAATCACCAACAACCGTCTCGGATGCATGCTGTCGAAGCATGCATAGACAGCGGAGCAATTGAGAATTATGTAGACCAAGATCTGGCAGCAGAGATGGGGCTTCCCTTATGCTCTAAGTTGACTACTGAAAAAGTTACTACTGTTGATGGGACAGAAATAGCTTCCGGACCAGTAACCCAATGTACAGCAGCACTAACCCTACTGTGCCAGGATGGACACCGAGAATCTATTGCATTCGATCTCATCAAAGCTCCTCAGTTTCGACTAATCTTAGGGATGCCATGGTTGGTAGCTCACAACCCTCTAATAGATTGGCGTGCCAAGAAGTTGGCCTTTTCTGATGATTGTGCTCGCACCTGTTATTACCAAGAAAAGGGGAAAACAGACTTATGTACATCTGCTACTCCCAGTACGGCGGCGATTGTACTAGGTGTGACTAGTACTCTACCAAATGAATACCAAGATTTTCAAGATGTGTTCCAGAAAGAACAAGCCAATACTCTACCACCGCACAGGCCCTACGATTGTCAGATCGACCTCATACCTGGTGCGCAAATTCCTTGTGGTCGAATCTATGCACTTACTGAACCAGAAAACCTCAATTTGAAATCTTATCTTGATCAGTACCTGGCAAATGGATTTATCCACCCATCTAAATCACTGGCAGCCAGTCCCTTATTCTTCGTACCAAAGAAGGAAGGAGATTTGAGGACTTGCATCGACTATCGCGCATTAAACCAGATCACAGTAAAAAAACGTTATCCACTGCCCCTTATTCCCGAATTATTGGAGCAAGTCAAAGACGCCCAAATCTATACCAAACTGGACCTTAGCTGGGCGTACCATCTTGTTTGAGTGAAGAAAGGAGACAAATGGAAAACCGCCTTTTGTACCAAATACGTCTTGTATGAATACCAGGTAATGCTTTTTGGACTTTGCAACACTCCTGCTGCATTCCAGTACTTTATGAATGATGTTTTGCGGGAGTTCATCAACGTTTGCGCCCTGGTTTACATTGATGACATCTTAGTGTATTCTGCTACAAAAGAAGACCATGTCAGGCATGTCCGCTCCGTCCTTACTAAACTCCGCCAACATAAACTGTATGCTAAACTCGAAAAATGCTCTTTTCATGTCACCGAAGTGGAGTTCCTCAGTTTTATCCTCACATCAAAAGGTATCAGAATGGACAGGCACAAGGTAGATGCCATTCTTAACTGGCCGTCACCAACTTAATTTAAAGGAATCCAGAGTATGTTGGGCTTTGCAAACTTTTACCACCGATTCATCCCAGATTTTTCCCAAATAGTGCATCCAATTACATCACAATTGAGAAAAAACAATAAAAAGTTCCATTGGGCCGAAGAAGCAGAGAAGGCCTTTCAAGAACTTAAGAAAAAATTAACTTCTGCTCCACTTCTACGGCATCCTCGCCCAGACCTCCCTTATATAGTTGAAACAGTTGCCTCTAGCATGGCTATGGGAGCTGTTCTCTCACAAAGGGACCCAGGAACTGGCCAGTTACACCCTGTGGCCTTCTGGTCATGAAAAGTCTCACCTCCCGAACTCAACTATGCTATCACAGACAAAGAACTGTTGGCTATAAAATCAGCTTTCAAGGCATGGCGACACTATCTACTTGGTGTTAGACATACTGTCACGGTCATAACTGATCATCGAAAACCTGCAATACCTAAAAACAGCAAAGGCTCAATCATCCCGTCAACTGCGGTGGGCTCTTTTCTTTGCTGAATATGACTATGTGATCACCTACCGGCCAGGAGTCCGAAACGGAAAGGCTGACGCCTTGTCCCGCATGGGTTTTGATGAAAAGGTATACCTAACTCCAGATTCAGTAGCCATCATTCCAGAAGACAAACTCCTGGGTCTTACGACAACATTGACACAGGGTGAACTCCAAAACAAGATCCAACTCTTAATGGATCCCACTTTCTCACAAAAGTGGTGTACTCAAGGAGAACATTACACCATTAATGACCAGTTACCATATTTTAGGATACTTGCCAAGTAAAGATTTACAAGATTAGGTTATTTCGGGTTATCACGACTCCCTGATTGAAGGTCATCCTGGAATTGCCAAAATTCTAGCTAAAGTAAAACAAAACTATTGGTGGCCCACATGGCGTAAAGACATCATACAATTTATCCAATCTTGCGGTGTGTGTGCACAAAACAAGTCCCAAAAGCAGAAACCAGCTGGACTTCTCTAACCATTGGAAATTCCTCCCGCACCATGGCACACACTGTCCATTGATTTCATTGCAGATCTACCTCCCAGTCAAGGATTCAACACCATCTTAGTAGTTTTAGACTTGTTCTCTAAAATGGCACACTTTATTCCTTTTAAGGGTCTTCCAAATGCATCCAATTTAGCAAAAGTATTCCTGGAGGAAATTGTACGGCTACATGGCTTTCCATCGGTCTTGATCTCAGATCGAGGTAGTCAGTTCGTATCCAACTTCTGGAGGAAATGTTGTTCAATGGCCCAAATTGACATTCGACTACCCACAAGTCACCATCCTCAAACAGATGGCCAAAAGAAAGAACAAACCAAACCCTCGAGCAATACTTACGTTGCATGTTACATTAAGTGGAAAGAAATTGGAAGGACTTGTTATGGATAGCTGAATATGCCTATAAAAATGCATTACACACCAGCACTGGACAAACCCCTTTCTACACTGTATATGGTAGACATCCACATACTTCAGAATTGGATCTCCCAACCCCTTTGGAAATGCCAGCAATGCCAGCGGTTAAAACCCTACATACAACTAATTCCCAGGCCTTCAAAGAAGCAGCAGAACATTTACTCCAAGCCAAGAACAGACAAAAGAAATTCGCTGACCAACATTGTAGTAAGGCCCCCTACTATCAAATTGGAGACAAGGTCTGGTTAGCATCAAAATATGTGCCCATAAAAGGGACTTGGACCTTTCAGCCCCGATATCTGGGACCTTGTTCTATTGAATCCTAAATCCAGTGGCAGTTAAATTAGCCCTACCACCCACTATGCAGATTCATCCTGTGTTTCACGTATCACTCCTGAAACCGGTACAACCTGGTACTCGGGTTACAACACCACCAAAACCAGTATTAGTTGACGGAGAACCAGGATATCCTAGACTCAAAATACACCAGATCCAAACTATACTACTTAGTTGATTGGAAGGGATACGGCCTGCAAGAAAGATCATGGGAACCTAGTGAATACATTCATGCACCTTGCTTAATTAAAACGTTCCATCAGAATTACCCAGCCAAACCAGGACCAGGCAGAAGTGCCACCATGAGAGGGGCCTTGGGGGGGAGTGCTGTCATGACCCTTGCCCCTGGCCCTCACTGGCAAGTCAGCCTTCCAGTTAGGGCCAGGTCAAAGGCCTTAAAACCTCATCCAAGACTCTCTTGGAGTCAGTCCTGGCGCCTTTGGCACCAGGCTCACAACCATCATGAAGACCAACATTAGAATGGGACTATTTACTTGGGACTATTTAACTCGGGGGTTTCAGCCAACATGGAGGCACACACATAGCTCAGTTACAAGGAACTGAGCTATGCGGTCTAGTCTTTTGGGTGTGGCAGGCCTGGGACTACTTTACTTGGACTACTTTGGGTGTGCCAGGCCTGGGACTAGTTTACCTTGACTACTTTACCTGAGACTATTTAAAACACACCCAAACAGCAGAACATGCTTTGCGTTATTCTGCTGTGGGCAGCGTAACGCTCACTGTGTCCAGTTCTTTGACGCCAGCTTACCTGAAACCAAGGACCTGCAGAGAGAGAAAGAACACTACGAAACTTACCTGGAACAGTATCCTGTCTTCAATCCATCGCTGACTTCAGTTCCACTCACCTGAATGTATGAACTCCATCATCCGGCACCGCATTCATCTTGGAATACCATAACCTGGAAAAGAGGATAAAGAAAGACAGCATTAGTAAGCGTTTACTCACGTTTCTCCCCGAATGAAGAAAGCCACACAATTCTTACCTGGGTAGTCATCTCCTGGTCAGTATCAATGCTGGAACATTATGGCGCTCGGCGAGGAACATCGCAACCTGCAAGGAGAGAAAAGACACAGGTAGGTTAGCAATATAAAAGGTGAAACAGTGCTGCGCATCGCGCATTACTCACCGGACAGCATCGCGCACACCGTGCTTTCGCCTACCGGCCCATGCTCATCTTCAAATTGCATGACAACACCAAAATACCTTTCCATACCTAATAGGAAAGAAGCAAGACATTATTATTCGAACTAAGAGGAACATAAGAACTGCATATAAAGACTGTAAAGCAGCAAACCTACGGAGTCACAGCAGGCCTGGATTCCCACAGGGGGGCTTGCACCAGTGAAGTAACTTGGTCGCTGCTCGCCGCCCACATCTATGCGCCCCTGCCACAAGGAGCAGGACAGAGAATCCACCTCTTACAATATTAAGGTGAGGAGAGGGCCCAAGGGGGAGGAAGGAGTTGAGGCCAAGGGAGGTGGGAAAACATAAAGACAATCTGGTATTGAATCCAGCTCTCCTATATTGCAGACCCATCTTTAACCAGAGGCCTTACCAAGGGACCGGGAGAGGGTTCAAGAGTGCAAATCATCCAACCAGGGCTGGGTGGCGTCCCCGTGGATACCAGGTGAGCGTAACATAAAGTCAACTGGATAAGGAAGGGATAGAGTTTGAGTTGCCAGAGAGGAAAAGGTGGTCCCGAGAAAACGTACCACAATCTTGGATGTCTAATGGGGCTCTCTTCCTTCCTGTCCCCTTCATTTCCTGCAGGACAAGGCGCTCTAAGTATGATGCAATTAGGCATGGCTCACTTGTTACAGCAACAGAGATTAGACCTCTCAAAGCAGGCTTGCGTTTGCCCAATCCCCAGTGACAATTTGCCTTTATTTGGAAGGGGTCTCCCACTCCTTTGTTGATTCATCCTTGGACTTTCAACGGGCCAAGCTAAATTCACTAGACCTCTATTGGGGGTGCAGTCCATTCCAAAGTCTTTCAACATTGAGATGTAGATAAAAGGCTCCCAGAGCAGAAGAGAGATGTGTCCCCTATGACCCCCTCGGAACAGAGGGGGTGAAGTGCTGTAGAGCAAGGCCTGCCTCTCTGCCAGCTGCACTCGACTCAGGCTTCTCACCAGAGGTGAAAGAATTTCTGTTGGTGCCAGCCAAGCTCCCTGGAATGGCAGTGCAGAGCAAGAAGGACCCACCTTCTTCTGGAGCCCCAGAATGGGGCTTACAATACCCATGAACCCCAAAAGTCTCAGGAAGACTGTTTAGCCACTTTGAACCATATTCGAGCCACTTCAGACATGTGCGACCCCCTTCAAACCGAAACAGGATCCACAGTGCTTCTTTTGGCATTCTCCACAACTTTGAACTGCTTGCCTGCATCTTCCAACCAGCTTGAAGCCGATTTGCACCAGTGCCGCTTATTGCCGCCATGACTCAAACACTGACTCACTGCTGCAGTAGCCTTTGACTTGTTGCAACTTCGAGCCCTGCATCGAAACAACAGGACTTTGCTTAGACCCGACTCAACCACATAGGCAAACAGCTGGAAGTCATCATGTCACGGTCTGACTCGCCCCAGAGATAACATCGTCTTGTACTGACTCGATGGCCGACCTGAACCTGATGGAGACCCTTCAATCCACATCACCTCAAGAGCCAATTCGAACCACACAGATTCCTACCTCGAATTCAACCCGACACGGACTCACTGATGGATCAACGCGACTCGCTAAATCTTTTACTCCGTTTCACCACAAGGAAAGCACAGAGAGGCATACAGAGATGCCCAGTTAAATTCTGTTGAACCACCTAAGGCCAAAAATAAGGTACTGCCAAGAGGCCCTGTCTCCCTGGGTCACTTTTGAGACCATAGAAACGCCACAAGCCCCCCTTTTCATACCTTTTCATGAAAGACATATCTTTAGAACAGTGGCATTGCTGCAATTGCTTCTCTTATCCTCCCGGCTTAAGTACCGAGAGTGCTCTTCTATACCAGTTCTGCATTTTCCATGTTCTCTTTACAGGGGTAGGCTTTTGCATGTCTTTTTAGTTAGTTGATTGCATTTTTGATTGTTTAATGAAAGCATATATATTTTTATATTTTGGAGTCTTTATACTATTGCTGTTTGAGTTGGTACTGTTGTCTTCTGAGAGCATAGGCTGCCCTCTGCCCACATTACCAGAAAAGGCAAAGGAGGTATACCCGTCGGGCTGTGTGTGTGTGTGTGTAACCTTTTGGGATCACTGCTGGTTTAGTAGTGTGGGGCTGAGTAGGGGGTTTAGCCAGTCCGTATCCCTGTACTACTACACAGCAGTAGTCATGTCATCTCAAGCGCGCCGATGGCAGCCGTGTTCTGTGCGCGGTTTGGAGGACTTGCAGGCACCATTCCTTTAGTCTGAGGTGCATAGGTAGCGGTGACTTAAAGAGAGGTGAAAAAGAAAGTTATGCCCAAACATTACCCAAAGCTTACTGAAAGCAAAAAGAGAGATATGCCAAGCGATTACAGTGCTAATGGTGCCAAACCCTTTCCCTGCGAAGAGCAGACTAAAATGTAAGTCCATCTCAAATTGGACTAGTAGTCGAGTCTTGTGTGTTGGAGTTTGTTCATTTTGTGTGCAGTGACATCTTGCTCTGGGGGAGTGCCATGTTTGCCCAGGGTACTGAAAGTATGTGGGTGGCAGGGGTGTGTACAGGGTAGGGCCTGAGCGGGCAAGACCCACCCAAAATCTAGAAATGCCCACACAGCATCGCTCTGTACTGGTTTACAGATGTTAATGTCACTGCGGTGGGCCCAGCTACATTAGCTTTAGGCCCCACTTGTTAGACAATCCTGACTACACCTTTGGTGGGTGGAGGCACAGGAAGGGTTAGGGAGTATGTGAGTTCCCTGCTGGTGACAGGGGAAGAAGAGTAATGGCCATGAATAGGGTGCCACAGGTCTAAAGGCTCCAGGCTCCTGTTAAGGAGGGCCGGAATCCTGACAGGTTTTCAGGATATCTTTCATTAATATTCATGAAGACAAATGTGCGTACATTTAGAATCATTGTATGCAAATGTATCTCATGAATATTAATGTGGGGTATGCTGAAAACCTGACATAGATCAGGCCCTCGAGTTCTGGAGTTGGTGAACCCTGATATAATGGGGTTTCCTACTGATTCTGCTATTCACAGAGCACAGAAGTAGCACTAGGAATTCGGAGAGGACTGCATTACTGCCGCCTGCCCGGGTCGCTCGAGGCCTAGAGCAGAGCAGGGAGGGGGGAGAAGAGAAGCAAAACCACAGAGCAGGTGGTTGCTTTGTTCCGATGACAGTGAACCTTTGTTGGCAATAGTTCTGGCAGCAGCAAGGTAATCCAGCAGACCACAGACAGGTGGAGATCCTATTTGGCAGGGAAGCCCACCTGATGATGAGTGGCGAGTGTTCCCATTGGAGGATATCCAGTCGCTATAGGAACAGCATGAATCAGAACATCCGTTAGACCCAGAGAATGGCAAACCCACATCCCTTGATCAAAGAACGTGAGTAGGCTTTGAAATAAGCACTGTACACACAAGCCTGCGGCGTTTGCGGGATTCCCACCACTACTGCAATGGAATAAATGTTCCGACTTGCCATTCCAAGCATACAGCTCTTTTACTTTCCTTTAAATCCTCCCACAATGCACTAGCAAGCTCTGTATTCATGTAATGAAGACTATCTACGACATGTCACCAAATTCCAGTATGGCATTCGATCTGCCTAAGTAGAAAGGCATCCATAGTTCTAGTTCATGTTCTTGTGTCTGACCAGCGATCTACTGAAGGTTCACGTGCACTGCAGAGTCCGAGTCTTGTTTATGCTGCTTACAAGGTGAAGGTTGAGCGTTTTCTCAGGGAGCAAAGGTGATGTCATTTTTGCAAGTTCCCCAAAAGGTCTGTTGCTGCACCCACACAAATGGAGAAATCCAAGATGGCGTCCGTGAGCGCTGTTGCAGCGTTGCTTGATGGGCTGCTGCTGTTGGGTCTGGCGAGCACTGCATCTTGGGTAAATGCATTCGGGACACATCTGTGTCGGACTTGCTCCTGCAGGATGGAGGTTGTAGGAGGTCACCTGCTTCCCCCAAGGTTTATATTTGGTTGGGGCAGGGCTATTATTTTATTATTTTACTTGACCCTCAATTTAACTGTTTTTTTCAGATCACCGTATAATGTCCTCTTCTTGGTTTTCTTTTGTCTTCTTTGTTCTCTTTTTCTGTCCTGTTGTTTATGACATCATTTCTAAAATTGTACCAATTCCTTAATTTGTGTAAAGCGCCTTGGCGTAAGGCGCTATAGAAGACAAATACAATACAAATAGAAATAATACAAATATACTTATGCCAGACCCTTTCTACACGAAAAGAGAGGGTCCCTGATCCCCGTGGAGAAGGTTGAGGCATGTCCACCTGGTGCACCAAGCACGTTTGAGATGTGTGGACTTTATATGTGTGGAACGTGTGCCGCTTGGGAAAGACCTCACCCCATAAATGTACCCTTGCTCCTATCTTGTGATCCCTGCTCCTAAAGCGTGAGGCTTTCTCAGTCATTCCTTTATGCTTCTCCCTGCTCCAGTAAATGTCCTCCCTGCTCCCAAATTCTCTTCTCTACTTCGGCCTTGTGCTCCCTGCTCACATTGTTAAAGTAACCCTACAACCCGTATCGATCATTGACGTTTTTTCGTTCTAGCACACCAGGATGGATATCGTGAGACCTTTCGAAACCTCCGGGAGTGGCTTCCACTAAATTACCAGAGTATGCAACCAATATCCAGAAGCCTTTCAACTAAGTAGCAACATTGCAAGCAATATACTGTAAGGGCCTCATTCCGAGTATGGCGGTAAGGGATAGCGGTCACTGGTAACGAGACCGGTGGCGGTAATCCCTTACCGCCATACTCCGAGTTCCCTCTGCGCCCTCGCCCTTAACGCCTGCTTTGAGCAGGTGTTAAAGTCGAGGGCGCAAAGAGGCCTCCAAGCCAATAACGGTGACCGTAATGAACGGTCACCGTTATTTGCATCTTCCCCATTCCCATTGAGCCCTATGAGGGCTCATTTGGGAATGGGGAAGAGCCTTGGTGAATGGGGAATTACCGCCCCGCCAACCTTGGAATGGGGCGGTAATTCCGCCATCCACCAAGGCGCTGCCGGTCCGGGTACGGCGTCAACCAAGGCGTTAATAGCGCCATTGGTTAGCGCCGTACTCGGAATGAGGCCCTAAGTCTTGCTTCCCAGTTTCACCAGGGTCGGGGTCCTAAGTTAGGCCCTTACCTACAAAGAGACTTCTTTCAGATCTGGGCTATGGAAGATATGAAATCCAGTGGTCGAAGTGAGCGGGAGCGGTCGGGAGCGGTGCTCCTCTACTTTTTTAAATTACCTTTTACAGCTCCTATACTTTTATTTTAAAAAGAAACCGTTCCGGAATGGTTTCGTTTTAAAATAAAAGTGTAGGAAGAAGTTGAAACTTGCACTTTTAGTGCACTGCATTGAACGTTCCCTTAAAAAGCAGGTGAAAGTGTTTTGGTGTGTGTATTGTGTGTGGGAGGGGACGTGGTGATGGGGTTTGTGGGGAGTGGGTGCAGGCCAGCAGGGAACATAGATCCACTACTTTTTTTCGTACACTTCGACCACTGATGAAATCCATTCTAAGGATAAGGACTTTAAGAACCTCCCGTTCCCATCCTCATACAGATGGATTAGTGGAAAGGTTTAACAAAACCCTCAAGCCCATATTGCAGAAAGTGTTGGACAAGGACTGGAAGAACTGCAACGTCTTGTTACTGTAGGCCATTTTGCTATCAAGAAAACATTCCAGGCTTTGACTGCTTTCTCCTACTTCAAACTTGCATATGAATAACATCTCTGAAATGACCTGGACTGGATCTAGGATGATTCGGAAGAGCAGGAGGGCACCAATACCAATTTTGCTGAGTTTCTTTAAAATGCACAGCAACGCGTGAAAGTTGCCGGATAACTAGTGACGGAACCTCAAGAGACAGAGCAAAACCTCTGCAACAAAAATGCCTGCCTCTGCACGTTCCAAATGGGGAACCAAGTGTTGTTATTCTGGCCGAATCATAGATATAAGCTATTGGCCCAATTGCATGGTCAAATCTTGTAAGTCATACAAACAAGCATTGGTAATGCCAACAGTTTGAGGATTGTGTAGGCATGGCAAAGGCACTTGCCAGGCACAGCCGTAGTGCTATTAACTGATCATTGATGGTAGCAGGTGCAAAATGGTGCGAGTACATGGGCATCTAATAGCAGTGTCTGGTAAAAGCCTAATACCTATACACAAGCCAAAACTGTTGGCTTTGCCAATGCTTGTTTTTAAGAGGACTTCAGTTAAGAAGACACAGAGTGTTTATGAACCAGTGGTTGAAGGCAAACCTGGTTGGCATTTTAATTACAGCAACAGCGGGTTTACAACTCCAATTAAGCCATTAACTCTCAGAAGACTGCTCGAAAAAACACTGGCAGACACTTCAAGCACACAGTTCGATGGTAAGGCTCGAATAAAGCGAGCTCAAAGAGTTCCCATGAGGAGGCGTTTTGAGCAGACAGGGGCTGGAACTGGGTGGGAATGTGTTACGATGTAGGTTCCCTGGGTCAAAGAGGATGCTAGACCTGCGCTTGTAGGCAAGGAGTTTGGATGTTCTTGGTAAGCCACACACAAGGCCTGCACATCAAGGTAGGAACACCTTCACAGATAAATTACAAGGTATATTGATAGACACAACCCCTGGCCATCCACACTCTAGCCTGGTCCACTTTCAGTACTGGAACCCTCATTCAGATCTTCCCTAACATTGCACTCTGACCTACACAACATTCCTCTGATGCCCAAGCCACTCCGACATCACCAACATGTCAGCTTCCAAATACACTAAAAAGGGCTGGCCTTAGCGGTGGCACTGCCCTAACGTCATGCATAGTCCCCTTAGAACACTCACTAGGGTCCAGCCTGTTACCCATCAGCAGTCACAAAGAGCCATTGCACGTCGATTTGCCGGGCGCCTGGTTTATCAATGCAAATAGCACCTTCCCTGGCGCCTCATTGACAAGGCGCTATCGCGCGTTTCCCTGGCACCTCAGCATAGCAGATCTGTGCTGCGGTCACGTGATAAAGGTGCGAGTGATTCAAAACGCTGGGCCAACCCTCTGCACAGACCCTTGAAAGGATCACGTGACCTGGGCCTGAGTCAACGCTGTACGCCTGCTTTGCGGTCACATGATCAACCGGGAAGTTTAAATCAGTTGTGATAGAACTATGGGTGTCCAGTCAAAGGGTCGAATGAAAAAGAGTCGAATAGAATACGTTTGACTCAAAAGGATCAAAAACAAAATGATCGAATGCCTTTTTTTAAATGTATTTTTTTGGGGGGGCTTGGTATAGGTAAAAATTGTGGTTTTTGGGCAAAAAACGTGGTTTTGGGGGGACCCCCTCCAAAAAAAAAAATGCATTCGATTTTTTGGTTTTCGGTCCTTTTGATTCAAAATTATTGTATTTCGAATCTTTTCATTTGACCCTTTCACCTACAACCAGAGCTACGCATTGCTACTCAGCTGTTTTTCTACCAGCGATTGGCATTAGGATACCTTGTTCTTGTGTTTCCCGTTTTGTGACCTCAGTCTTCTTTTGGATTGCTCTTTGCTTGCTACTTACCTGATTTGGCTTTTCCCGTGGATTGCTTGCCTCCTCGACCTCGGATTTCTTCACAGATTGCAACGCCATCGCCCAACTGGTACGTCGCATCTCCACGGACGGCTTACCTCCTCGACCTCGGACTTCCTCACGTATTGCAATGCTCTTGCCGAAAGGTACTTCGCATTCTCACGGACTGCTTGCCTCATCGACCTCCAATTTCTTTACGGATTGGAACTCTCTCTCCCATCTGCTACCTTGCATCCGGACATTGTGAAGGCTCTCCTTCCTTTCCGTGCCCCACACCGCATGAGTATTCATCTTCAGGTGTTTCCAGTGGATTGGCAGTAATCCTTGCTGCAGTACTTACCTCTGGTTTCCTGCTGCCATACTGCTGGGGAAACAGGTTTGACATCTCCAAACCCTTCCTTTTCTTAAGGTTTCCCTGCACATTGCCCATTGGTAAGTCATTGCAATATTGTTGTATTGATTATTCCTTACCTGCCTATTTTTTCCACACCAGCCACCTGGAGGGTCTGGTGTTCCTGTTCCTATCACCTGTGACCCTAATCCTTGAACAGTGAGTTGTTTCTATTTCGCTGTTGGTTGGTTAGGGACGGAGGCTTCCAATCTTCACATGAACCTCAAGGCTTGACAGACTGAGAAGCCCTCTTTGTGTATATTATGGACCCCTCCACCACGGACCCGGTGGTTGCTCTGTTGCAGGCACTTACTGTTCTGCATTCTGACATGGCGGCTGCCACAGCAGCTATCCATCAACGCCTTGACACTATACAAAGCGAGCGCCATGCCTTGCCTGCAGATCCAGAATTTGGAGACCCAATCCCACAACCTAGCGACGTAGTCTCTCCTCCCCTGCTCCTACCCAGGTTATTGTTCCAACCCCCTTTCCTCTAGCAGCCCCAGAGAGGTTCCAAGGAGACCCCCGGAAATTCCGCACTTTCTTGAACCAGTGTAAATTACACTTTTTGTGTAGACCCCAAGCCTTTCCTGACGCTACTACCAAGGCCGCATTTACCTTGTCTCACCTGGGGGGAATTGCTGCTACTTGGGCTAATCCTTTGCTCGAGAGTGACAGCCCAGCACTGCACGATTTTGACCTATTAGTGACTGAAATGACCAAAGTCTTTGACATCCGTCACAAAGCCCAGTCCCGAGACCTCAAGCTACTTAATCTTACACAGGGCAAACCTCCCTCATAGACTTCATCTCCCGATTCAACCAATTGGCCGTAGAAACATCCTGGCTCGAAAACAAGAAGGCTGTGGTATTTTACAAAGGGTTAAATGAGGCCATGAAGGACGCCTTGGCAGTGGTTCCTTCATTACCCGTTCACTACCACGACCTGGTAGAACTGGCTCTTCAGGTTGATGCTAGACATACGGAAAGTAAATCCGAGTCTGGTTTCGCTTCCGTCAGATCACCATCCACTAAGGGGTCCCCGGCTGAACCCATGCAAATCGGGGGAGTGCGCAGCCCGATCACGGCTACGGAAAGGGAACGGAGAAGGTCAGCCAATGCCTGCTTCTATTGCGGCCTTAATAGTCATTATCTTAAGGAATGCCCTTGCAGACCCAAGTTGAAAAGTCAAGGTTTTCAGAAGGCTCGTCCCTAGATACGGGGGCACGGACGAGCCACGGATTGAATTCCCCCTTAGTCAGACCCACCTGCTTAGGTATGAAACCCGTCTCTATACAGGCTACTCTGTGTCTTTCTCCAGATACCAGTCATGTTGTTTATCCAGTCATAGATTCCGGTGCCACCGGCAACTACATTGACATTTCTCTCGCAGCCTCACTAAACCTGCCTTTACAGAATAAGAGTAGGCCCGAACCAGTACAAGCTGTTGATGGGACCTCCTTGATATCAGGTCCTATCAACAGCAAACGTCACCTCTAACATTACTACTCCAAGACACACATAAAGAGACCATTACTTTTGACCTGATCACAACACCTCAGTATGGGATTATCCTGGGTATTCCCTGGTTACGGCTCCATAACCCTGTAGTGGATTGGGCCCCTGGGCACTTGCATTTTGAGTCACCTTTTTGTCACTCCTCGTGTCTTCTCCAGAAAGCTATACCTGATTCTCCATCTCAGCTACTGGGGGAGAGGGGGTCGCCCAGCTCACAATCCAAGACTCTTTACCTATGGAACTTAATCCACCTCAACACTTAGTGGGCGGTATAACCTCTGGTATCCCGAGGGAATACCAAGACTACCTTGACGTGTTTGACAAAGGTTGTGCAGAATCTCTTCCTCCACATAGACCATACAATTGTCCCATTGATTTGCTACCCAATGCCTGCATACCTTCAGGGAGATTATATTCATTATCTCTGTCAGAAGATTTGGTTCTTAAGGAGTACCTACAGAACGCCCTACGCATGGGCCATATTAGGCCTTCCACCTCACGAGCCGCCAGTCCCATTTTTTTGTCCCTAAACGGGAGGGGGATTTACGTCCTTGCATTGATTATAGGCGTCTGAATGCGGTTATTGTGAAGAACCGCTACCCAATACCTCTTATCGGTCCTTTACTCGACTGCCTTACACATGCCTCGGTTTATACCAAATTGGATCTCAGGGGGGCCTACAACCTCGTCAGAGTCCGGGAGGGGGACGAATGGAAAACGGCCTTTTGTACTCGGCATGGGCTCTATGAATACCTGGTCATGCCGTTTGGGCTTTGCAACGCTCCAGCCATGTTCCAGGGATTCATGAATGATATCTTTTCTGATGTTCTGAACATATTCGTTATTGTTTACTTGGACGACATCTTGGTATTCTCCCAATCCATGGAGGACCACATAACCCACGTACAGCAAGTGTTGGCCCATTTACGTACTCATGCTTTGTATGCGAAACCCAAAAAATGCCTTTTCCATGTGGACCAAGTAGACTTCTTGGGTTTTCATCTGTCCCCAGGGGGTTTGTCCATGAAAGAATCTAAAATCCGAGCCGTTCTAGATTGGCCAATTCCAACCTCGGTTAAGACATTGCAGTCTTTCCTTGGTTTCGCCAACTTTTACTGAAGCTTCATTGCAGGGTTCCCCTCCATCACGGCACCCCTCACTTCTCTTACCAGCCCTAGGGTTCAGTTTCTCTGGACTACTGTACAACAGGAAGCCTTTGATAAATTGAAATCTGCTTTCACTTCTGCACCGGTACTGCAACACCCAAATCCAGATCTCCCGTTTATAGTGGAAGCAGATGCATCCTCATTTGCGCTAGGGGCGGTTCTGTCACAACCTTGTCCGTCAACTGGTCGTTTGCATCCAGTTGCATTCCACTCATGAAAATTGACTACCACAGAAATACATTACACTGTCACAGAAAAGGAATTACTGGCCATCAAAGAAGCCTTCCAGATATGGAGACACCAACTTCTAGGGGTAAACCAGCCAATCAGGGTTTACACTGATCATCGAAACCTACAGGATTTAGCATCCCTGAAGTGTGTGAATAGTAGACAAGTCAGGTGGCATCTTTTCTTTGTCACATATGACTTTGTTATCAAGCATAGACCAGGGGTGGTAGACGGGAAGGCCGACGCTTTATCACGCTCTCCAGGAGGAGTGTGCTTGCCAATATACCCAGAAACAGTTCTTGACAAGTCACACCTCGTCTGTACATGCACACCCACACCCAACATGTTAGAGACAGTCCACTCCTGGACTTCTAACCATCCCAAGATTCTTTCGGATTGGGATTTAGTCCTAAGGGACGGACTGCAATAGTTCCAAGACAGATTATATCTATCAACTCCTGATTCTCGCACCATAGCCTTGAGTGGTCGCATGACGCCCCAATCAATGGTCATCCTGGCAGACCCTTACCCATCTGCATGAGGCACAAGAACGTATGCCTGAGGTGGCCAATTGCAGTTGTTCTCCGGCCCCATCATATGCAATAGGGGACAAGGTGTGGTTATCCACTAGACATCTCTGTTTATCTGGTTCCCACAAACTCCTTCCCCGATTCATTGGGCCTTATAAAATCACTTGTGTAATTAATGCAGTAGCCTTTCGTTTGGCCCTTCCATCAGCTTGGCGGATTCACCCTGTGTTTCACTCTTCTCTCCTTAAGCCCTGTCCCGCTTCCACCCGACTGACAGCACCCCCGTCTCCTGTGTTACAGAATGGGTCTAGGGAATATGAGGTCAACTCTATCCTGGGTTCCTGTATCACTAGGGGTAGTTTGTACTATCTTGTTGATTGGGTGGGTTAGGGCCCGGAAGAGAGATCCTGGGAACCTGCCTCTGCTGTCCATGCCCAACTCCTAGTGTCCCGCTTTCATAGGGAAAACCCTTCATGTCCACGTGGTCAACGGCCTTTGGGGGGGTTCTGTCATACATAGCCCCCTTAGAACACTCACTAGGGTTCGAGATGTCCAGCCTGTTACCTATCAGCAGTCACGAAGAGCCATTGCACGTTGATTTGCCGGGCGCCTGGTTCACCGATGGAAATGGCACCTTCCCTAGTGCCTCATTGACAAGACGCTATCGCGCGTTTCCCTGGCGCCTCGGCATGGAAGATCCGTGCTGTGGTCACGTGATAAAGGTGCAAGTGATTCAAAAAACCTTACACACATCAATCACCAACAACCTCTTATACACAAATCCACAGGCGGATGCCGGCCGCTGATGCAGTGGCCCACTCTTCTAACCCAACCCCAGTCCACTCTTTGCACACAATCACACATCTGCCCCGTGACTTCCTTTGCTCTGACTTGTTCACTCGGGCTACAGGTATACAGCAATCAAGAGTCTGATGGTAGCTTGTACGTTGCCAATGAAAAGTCTCAGGACAACAGTTCAGGACATGAAATATGCACAGGGGCCCGTCCTTGCACCCGCTTCAACTGCACACCGAGAGGACGTATACTGGTAGCCCTTGTCATTTCAAATTTCTATGGGGATAGCTAGAAAAGTGCTCAGAATGTTCGGTTAGATGGATTGTTGGGGTAGGAAAAGTGGGGCACCTAGTAGGAGTTTGTGGCTAAGAAATGTGACGCACTTAGATGGATTTTTGAGGGTAGAAATCGTGACGCACTTAGATGGATTGTAGGGAGTAGAAAACGTCTTGCACCTAAATTGGATTTTCAGGGTAGAAAATGTGATGAACTTAGATGGATTTTTGGGGGTAGGAAATGTGATGCAATTAGATGGATTTTGGGGGTAGGAGAAGTGTCGCACTAAGATGGATTTTGGGGGCAGGAAAAGTGATGAACCTAGAGGGATTTTTGGGGATAGGAAAAGTGGTGAACTTAGATGGACTTTGGGAGTTAGGAAGTGTGAAATACTCAATGGTTTTAGGGGGGTACAAATGGTATAGCACTCGCACGCTAGCTGCTCCATTTCCACAGATGTTGTATGATGATACTGCCAGCACTCTGAAGATCATAGGGAGAACAGGCCCGTTGCGCCTGACGTCCTTTGGGGACAGACTGTTAATTGCACCAAGATGATGTATTCGTATTGCCCGTTCTGTGCTTAAAGATCTTTCAGGATAGCTTGCCACTGCTCTGGGACCTTGGTACTGGACCCGACAGTTTCTTGATATTAGCCCGTCTAAACACTTACAATACCTGTAAGCACAGCCATGGGGTTGTAGCTAGATTTGCGGGTAGCCGGCATTGCAACTAGAAGAAAGCACAAGCAGGACTTATTAACGCCTTAGCCCGCCCATAAGGCTCAAAGATATATGTTGACAACCCTCCATTGCACTTATAACTGCTTAGGCTAGCCATGGTAACGCACAGTGGTTATAAACAGGTATCCGTGATGTCGCACTTAGTAGACTCTTTTGGTTAGCGTTTATAGAACTTGGAAGATATGTAATTAGATATAAAGTTAACCTGTCCATTGCGCTTACAGGATCCCATTATCCTAGTTCCTTGTGTATCCTGTCTGTCCTGCCTAAAAGATGTTCTAGGACAGCCATTCTGTTGCACTTGGTAGACTTGGGGGTAGCCTGTCCATACTGCATAGAAAAGTCTACATAGATAGCTGGCTTCTTGGTCCCCACAGATGATCAGATAATGCAGCGATATCAACGATAAGCCCATCTGAACTTAAGGTATGTTTAAACGCACCACTTCGGTGGACATCTGCCGCAGGCAATGCTATCCATCCACGCACTTTAGAATGCAGCTAAGACTATGACACATTCGGTCTCGTTGGTCACATAACCGTTACCAATGAAAATGCACTGAAACACCAGACTAACCTCAACACCTCTGCTATTAGAATACAGCGACAACCTATGACAAATTTCAGTCTAGCTGGGTACATGTCGTTTCTCCTGCACTAGCGCTCTGTCATGACCTCCCTCCACATCCGTCCACGTCTGACCTCTTGGGTTGCCTACTGGAGCCTAGCCAGCCCTCCTAAATCCTAATCTTGGCCAAATGCACACACGCATCTTATGCCCCCTCTCCGAACCTACCCACCTTTGGACTTTGGTACACAAAGGCGTTCCTACCCAGTGATTTAAGTGGGGTGAGAAATCTATGGGGGGCTGCAATGAGGTGTGTGGCCTAAATTATGGGTTTCGCCTGAAGTGTCCCCAGCACATGACAGTGCAACAGAAAAGTTGTTGGGTTACTTTTTTCGTGCTGGGGATTTACTCAGCCTTAAGTTAATGTAGAATTGCACTGTGCTGTTTTCACCGGTGCTCAATTCATTTGGTTTCATTCAATAGAGTGTCAAGCGGTCAACTGAATTAAACCAATGGAAGACAAAACCTATGAAATAGCACAGTGCATTGTGACTGTGACACTTGCTTGTCATCAGCCGGGTTGAAATTGCCACCACAGGACATTAAAAAAATAGCTTTTTTTATAGTCGCGTGCTAGGGATTTCTAAACCAAGCTCATACTTGCCAACCCTACAGATTTAGGCAGTAGGCTACTGCTTTTTAAGCAGTCCTACCGCCTACAGATTTCAGTGACAGATCCTGCTGCTTTTTATAGTGGCAAGTAATTTATATGACTATAAGGCAAGCTCCAGGACAAAGAATGCAACACATTAATTAGCCTGTCTGTACAGTGGGCTGGTAGGTGATTACTTTGATTGTGCTCAGACCAATCCACTGACCTGACAGCTATGTGACTGTCCTGCACTCTGGCCGGGACAACCCTCAGGTGAACCACCAGTGAAGGCAAGCGGCAGAGTGTATCACCATCACACAACATCTGCCTATTAGACTAAGGGGGGTATCAGTCACCATGCCATTCAGTGTTCAACTTGCAATAAATATGTACTGCCTGGGCTACTGCTACAGAGCAGTGGCAAACGTTGCCCACCAGCTCTGTGTGATTACTTCTGTGAAGTTAGGTAATTGAATGTGGTGCTAAGTTACCATTCAGAATTATACATTTTTAACATTTGAACATCTTTCCATATTGTGCTGTTTTATGGGTTGTATATTTTAGAATACTTCAATGGTGCCAACAATGTATGTTTTGTATTTTCCCGTGATGTCATTGTTATGGGAATTATTAATTTTTGAAACTTCAAAAATCCTACATCTTTTTGGTCACAGAATGTTGGGAAGTATGCAAGCTCTGCCTCTGACAAACCAGTGTTGCAGTGCACTGTGCTGTTTCATAGGTGCACAATACAATACAGTAGTGAACATAGCTGAGGACAGTGTGTGAGTGGCGTTCAGGGAGGAAGGCACTGGCGGTAATTTACTTGTAAATCGTTGGGCTATTAGCCAGGTGGAGGTTCTGAAATATTCATGATCTGCTGAACGCAGCTGGGAGCAGAGGGGAGTGGGGGCTGGGTCAACGCGGAAGTCGCCTTTAAAAGCTCTCTTGAGGCGCGCGTGAGCGGCTGAGGGAGGCTGGCGGAAGCTAATAGCAGAGACGGTTATTAGTGACTGACGCGTGAGCTACAAAGGAAGTCACGCGAGATAATGAGAGGGGTTATCTAATGAGGAAGAGACATTGAGAGCTAGTGAGAGAGTCGCTAACAGGGACACGTGTGAAACACGCATAAGCTAATTAAGTGAAGCCTCCCTTAACACCTGCAGCCCCTCTCTCTCCCTCCCCCGGCCCCCAAGATTCCCCTGACCTCTCCTGCAACCAGGCCTCCCTGCGGCACCTTCTCATGTGTGCCTCTTGTGCACAGAGTCTTTTTGGACTCCTGAAGCCTCGCTTCACACAGACAGCCTGTCCTGACCCCTGCTGCCCTTCCTTACAGTCCTTGCCCCCTCTCTTGCACCGGCTCCTGCTGCCTCCTTTCATTGTACAGGCAGGCTGTAAGGACCCAGAGCTGGCCAGTGCCTCTGCCCCAGTCCAGACAGCATTCTCGCACACATAAATAAAACCATGTTGGCAAAGTAAGACCCCGCATACTAGGCCATAACCAGCCCATTATTTTTAACATAATAGGGTCAAATTAGTAGGGGGAATATTAATAAGAGCCACATGGTGCTGGCCACAGCCCATAAGCCTCAAGTAAAGCAAGGGGGACAGCAGGAGCAGTTGACGGCAGCGCCACTGGTGCATGCCCTAGGGGCGCGGTTCCAGTCATGATCATTTCGGGGAGTTCCCAATAGTTACATGTACATCACAGGGTATCATGGACGAGTCCGTTGCCTTCAATCTTGCCCACTGTACCTGTCACATAGTAGAAGATCTCAGTATTATCTGGGTAGAGACCAGCCTACTACACCAGAGGCAGGCGTCAAAATGGGAGTCGTCAGTGCAATGGTGTATCTTTTCTTCAGGTCGACCCGTATCAAGTGCGGGAGGCCAAGCTGTGGGAATGCAGTACTATAAGAAGGAAGGGTGAGCATCATAGAGGGGTAATGTGGACTTGGCAATGGTGGAAGGTACAATGTGATGATGTGTCCCAAAAAACAGGTTTATGGTGGGTGTGCAAGGTTGGACTATCAGCGTGGAACCGAAGGGGGCACAAGAAAGGGCAGATTTTAAGTACGCAGCACGCTATGTTGGGATAGGGGAGTGAGAACGTGAAGTTCTTACTATGACATTGGTTACATCGGTATACGTAGGGTAGTGCTGGTGGGCACACAGCCCTCTTAGTTTCGCGCCCACGTTTGATATGAGAGGGCAGTTATACTGCTACTATACACAGGTGTTTCAAGGTGCATTGTTGCCCCAAGCCAGCAGCACAAGGGGTTACCAGGCATGTTTCAGTTGGGAGGTAACTGACTAGTGCAACAGTGAGAGCTGTGGGCGTTAGGGTATAATACAATGGGGAAGCAACTTGACAGTTACCACTAAGTTGGCAGTTGGCTGGAGCCCTGAGACAGCGAGGGGTGTCAAATGGCGTACATGCGCCAGGTATGGTTAAGGCGCTATAGTGGGAAGAAGGGCGAAGTGGGACCAGGGCGCTCAAAACTGGGATTAACATTGAAGTAGGAGAAGGATGGCTCTGGGTTTATGGCTAAGGAAATTTGCCGAGATACAAAGGACCACACTCCTCCAACACTCCTCCGGCCCGGTAAAACCGGTAAAAAGGCAGGCAATCCACAGAGGATTAGGATGGGGGAGGATGGGCGTACATGACAGGGAAAAATGGAATCTGGGCTAAGACAATGGGGAAAGAAGGCAAAGTTGAAATGCTAACAAAGGAATACAACTCAACTTCACCAGTCAAAGGCGGCGCTCCCCCAGTTGGTAACTCCTGCAAGGGCAGGCAGAGCAAAAGTTAAGTTGGAGGGGGAGCGCTAGCCTAATAAAGGAGGTAGAAGTATTTACTGTGACTGAAGTATGATGAACAAATTGACCTCAGAGAGGGGTTAAACCAGGAGCCGGTGGTCTGAGATCAGGCCAAGGAAATGTGGAGGTCAGAGCTCGGAGGAAAAGGTAATCGGTCTGGGTTATAAGGCATTCATTTGGATCAGGTTTGGGTGGCACAGGGTGCCAGGAATGTAATGGGCACAGCTGCAGGCGCAGGTTCGCAGATTGCTGGGGAAACTGCAAAAGCCGGATGTATTGGTTATTCACTCAGGGGGTAACGATCTGACAAGCCTGGGGAAGGGGGCGCTAATACGGGAAATTATGTTCTCATTACAGGAGCTGGCAGGACAACTGGGAGAAACAGATTATCCTGAGGCCAGAATGGAGAGGCACGGATAATCACCTAGCTGTGGAGAAGTCCAGGCGGAAGCAGGGGCAGGGGTTTTGGCCAGATCAGGCACGGCCTGATTAACTCGAAATCCCCGGAATATTTTTGCAAGGATGGGCTGCACTTGTCACCAATGGGGATGGATCTTTTTTACTGGAATCTCTGCACCAAAATCCTTGAAATGTAAGGAGAGGAGCAGGGGGAGCCACGGTGGGCGGTAACCCACCTGTGGCATGGCAGTGTTTGGGCAACCAAACACAAAAGACAAACTCCGGATGAGCCAGGAGAAAGCCGGAAGGGTCTTCGCTCTTCTCAGACCAGCACCCTTTGGGAGCCTAAGCGGCAGGGGTGTCTGGTGGGAACAATAAGGGCTCAGCTTCCCCCAAGGAAACGGCACTCTCCCAGCCCAGGAGCACCTGCAGGGGCAGGAGAGGCTCAGACTCAAAGGGATGGGAGAGTTGGGCCTATTCTGGACACTTTGAGAAGGAAAGGGGGAAGCAGGTTATTTGGACATGGAGCAGTCGCCGCATCTTCGTAGTGATTTCCACTAATGTGTGCAGTGTGGTTTTTTATGATATTGTGGAAAATAAATCTGTGGCCTTTTTATACCAAAAAACAAAGCAAGACTCCTTCTACACATTTCTGGGGGGAAAGGGGAATGAGCTATTGCTATGTGATGGGTCCAAAATGGACGGATGCATGGGTTATGCCAGTGATGACGAACAGCACAACAAAATGGAGGAGGCACCCCGATAACCCGGGCAGTGTCCTCCTCCTGTCCTCCCCCTCCTGTGACGAAGGGGAGCCGCCGGCCGAAAGCGCGGCGAAAAAGGAAAAAGCCCGCGAAGGGCAATAAAAGAAATGGAAGGGGCTACCCCTTTATAACATGCAGGCTCCTTACTGCAGGCAGCATCCAGCCTCGGCAGAAGGACGCCCACCCGCCACCAAGAAGAGGATTTCGTTTTACCACCCACCCGCCCTACAAACAGAGCAAAGCAGAGAGACCTGGTCGTCGATGTCGCAGGATGAGAAGGCGGTGTGGCGCTGTTTGGGTGACCAAACACAAAAGACAGAGTCCGGATGAGCCAGGAGAAAGCCGGAAAGGTGTTCGCTCTTCTCAGACCAGCGCCCCTTGGGAGCCTAAGCGGCAGGGGCATCTGAGGGGAACAACAAGGGCTCAGCTTTCCCCAAGGAAATGGTACTCTCCCCACCCAGGAGCGCCTGCAGGGGCAGGAGAGGCTCGGACGCAAAGGGTTGGGAGAGTTGGGCCTATTCTGGACTCTTTGGGAAGGAAAGGGGGAAGCAGGTTATTTGGACACGGAGCAGTCGCCGCATCTTCAGAATGATTTCCACTAATGTGTGCAGTGTGGATTTTTATGATATTGTGGAAAATACATCTGCAGCCTTTTTATGCCAAAAAACAAAGCAAGACTCATTCTACACACTTCTGGGGGCAAAGGGGAATGAGCTATTGCTATGTAATGGGTCCAAAATGGACGGATGCACGGGTTATGGTGACATGACTGTGCCTCAGAAAGGCTGGTGGGGTTAGTGAAGAGTGAGTTACAAGCCAGGAGCCTCTGCCTCAGAAAGGCTGCTTGGGTAAGGGTAGTAAGCCACATGTCATGTGCTTCTGCTTCAGAGCGGCCATTGGGGCTAAGGCAGAGTGACTCACACGTCATGTTATGGGGGGGGCCGTGGGACGGGTGTGCGTGTGTGTGCATAGACGAGGCTGGGGAGCATCTCTGCGCTGCGGCTCACAGAACACTCAGCGGCCCTTCAAACACTTTGCGGAAGCGACCATCTCGTGTTCTTTTATGCAGCACTTTGTTCCATCCTGTGGCTTTTTTAAAGTCTTTCCTTTCCCAGGGGAAGCTCTTGGGTTTTCACTTGGAAGGAGCAGATATGAGGCATCCACAATAAAAGCTTCTCCACACAAAGGAAGACGAGTGGTCCCGGAGAGAGCAGGGATCAAGAGCCACCCTGGGAGGCAGCCTTGGCAAGCAGAGTGCACCGGCACGAGGAGAGATCAGGAAAGTAAAGAGAGCGAGGAGTTGACCACAGACAGAGAGAGAGGACTGCAGGCTGCACAACCCGGAGCCTGGGGTTCGAATCCCAGCTTCACCACTTGTAGAAAACAAGCATTGACAAAGCCAACAGTTCTGGCTTTCCTAAAGGAAACTGTTTGGGTCTTGCAAGCCTCCGCCCACGGCAGAGTCCCTGGGGAGAGAGTGGCTGGCGATGTTTGTTAATAGGGAAGGTTAACTATGGATAACAAATTCCACAATGGTTGGTGATGGTTGGGGATGGAGCCAGCCTGTCACAGCTGAAAGCGCAACAGACAACGAAAGCCAATTTCATAAACTTCAAGGGATTTTATTTCACAGATGTGCTGAAGTAATGGGAGCTCAGAGGTCAATGGTGAGAAAATCAAACTTGCATAGAATACCCTAGTCTGCCAGTCCTGGCTTACCCTCCTCGCTCCGCCAGTCGGTGGTCAACAAGCGGCTCACATCTTTGGGGTTTAAGTGCCCTGCCACTTTCTTGGCTCTTGGAGTTGTGACCTTTGTCTTGGTTCACAAGGCTCTCAGAATGTAGTCTGTAGTCTGCCCATCAAGCCCAGGTGATCTTAGCCACGATCATTGTGTGCTGGGAAACTGGCATGCCCACCCCCCTTGATAGAGGTGGCAGAATCTGCCACAGACTCTTCTCTCATTTTTCCTCCTCCCCTCTTAGCTTTCCCCCACTCCAGCTTCCCCCATTTTTATCATAACAACTGGTTCTCCTCCATTTCCCATTACACTCCCTCCCCTCCTGGCTGGTTGTGAACCCTTCCTTCTTATCCCCCCACCCTGCTGATGTTTTCCCTCCTCTTTCTCTTTCAGCTGCTTCTCTCCACACTGAGTATTCCCCCCCTTCCTCACCATTAGATATCACCTTCTTAACCTCCTTTCAATGACTTTTCACTTTCTCTCCCCTCCTTGTCTTCACTTCTCCCTTAGAGATGATCTCCTTCCTCCACCTCTTGATGACTTCTCTCCTCCCTCTCTCCCCTTTTCATCTTGAGCTCCACTTCCTCTCTCAGGTGTTCTTCCCTCTACCTCCGATTGCTGACCCCTCTCTTCCTCTTCCACTCTCGTCCTCTCCTGCACCATCTCTGTATCCTCCTCTGTCTCCACCACCTCCTGAATGTCTCTAAAGTCCTTTCTGCAGCAATAAGAAATCCTTACATTTGCATCCTCCCAACTCCTAGCTCCCACACTGCCATGTGCAAGAATGTCTGGTGCCGTGGAATGCGGGGTGCACCCCCCCATGAAGCTAAAAGGCACGAGCCCTTAAGCTTGGGGAGCGGCCACGAGAGACACAGGGGGGGGGGGGGGGGGGGAGAAAGGCATCCATACGGCACGCCTCCCCTCCCCTGCTTAGATAGCCTAACACAGGCAGCCCTAAGGGAAGCCTGACAGCGAAGGGACCCAGACGGCCAAGTTGGTAACGGGTGCTAGGCGCCAGCTTCTTGGCAGTAGTGTTCTCTCCCCCTTTGGTTCAAAGGGGGAGAAAACAATGAAACAAAAGAATGCTGGGGAAAAAGGCAGGAAGCCACGCGCCTATGTGCAAAGTGGCTGTCGGCATATGCCGGACCTCCTGGTGCACAGGAGACAGGAGCATGCTATTACCTCAGCGCACATTGGCCCTGTAAAGACAGGGCTGCTGGGCGGCACTGCAGAAGAAACACTCTGGCCTGAGTGTACTGGACTCTTCATTCGCAGATCCAGCTTCTTGTTTGCCCAGATCCCACCCTCCCCGGAAGAAGGTACATTTGGGCAAGCACAAGACAACAGGCGTTGTCAGAAAGTCGTGGATCAGAAGAACAAGAAGGCAGCATGGGCCTGGAAGGAAGCTGCCAGCAGGCACAGCAGTGCCCACCAGACAACGTACGGGTCCCAAACACGCAGACCTGGGAGCCCATAAGGTTAGCGGTTCCACACCTTAAGGACATTTTATAAGTTGGCAGCCTCATCCGGGATCCTAGTCATTGTTAGATGGACTTCATCTTCCCGCTTGGACTACACGCACATGGGGATCTGTCTACTTGTGATGAAACTACTAGCTTACTAGCTGATTGTATGTAGTGCCCTCCCGCACTCGAGCACAGCTCCATGTCCCGAGTCTTTAGCAGGGAGGTCTGACATCTTGAATCCTTGTTGCTGTGCAGCGGAGCTGCGGTTGTTTCCCAATGTGTTGGAGTTTTCCTGAAATGCAGCGAGCATCTTGTGTTTGCGCTTCGAGCGCGACCCTTCGAACTTCAGCGGTCCTGGCTTGCGGATGCCTGCAGGAGTGGAGTCCACCGCTGTGTGCCTCCTGCGCATAACTCAATTAGCAAGGCTTTTCTCAGTCTGCCCGTGGGGATTCACAACCACTTTGCCAAGGGCAGTTGCCTGGAGGAATTCACATTTTCTCCAAGAGTCCTTCCCCTGTTGGTCTTGGAACGTCATGTCTAGCGGTAGCGAGTTGGCACGGTTCCTTCAGCAGGGCATTTTGGGAGGACCAATGGCCTGCCCCGCAGAGCATTTTCGTTTATAACGATATAACGCAGACCAATGATTTACTTAATGTCCTAGCATCTCTGGCCATATTTCCTCTTATCCATTTCCCTGTTGCAGTCTATAGGTGCTGTATTTCTGCCGTTATTTCCACCCCAAAGATGGTGAATTAGTCTTTGGTGTTCCCCAAATGTTGAGGGCTCCTTGGTATCTCCGACTCAGGGCTGTTATGGGTTCTAACTCAGCATGGGACTTTGTCACAAAGCCATAGTCCTTGCCCACTGCTTGACCCTAAAAAACGACACCAATATGAATAATACCAAATGCCTGACCCTAAAATGGCTGCTAACCAAGACACAAGGCATTGCAGCCAAACAATGCTTTGGATTCATACCTGTATCCCATGTGCCAACCCTCATCTCTACATATCTATAGCATTCATTTCATTTTGTCTCACATAGTGGTGGCGCAAATAAGCTAAAACTAAACATGGGTCCACCTGTTTATCTCTTTGTGGCTCAGATTTTGAAAATATCCCCACATACAACCTGTGCACTGTGCTGTGCTTAATACCCTGCTAAATGAGGCCTAAATCTTGAAGAGCTGTAAGCGGATGAAAGCTGTGCATTCTAACACCTGTGTTATTGAGGTGATGTCTTAGTCCGAAAGTGGACTCTTCTACTTCACAGATAAAAAGGGAGCTCTGGATATTGGGAACAATTCAGACACACGTTGGGGGGCGCGGTTTGCAGTTAGGGGCGCGGTGGCTGACTCCCGTGACGCGCGAAGGCCACTTTTTGGTCTGTAAATCCTTGGTGCTATGATATTAACGAATTTGACCTGCAGAATCAAACACACGCCAGCCTAGAGGACTTGTGCACGAGGGGAGAGACACAGGGTTCGGGAGGAGGGTGACATGACAAGAGAATCCCCTCAAGAAGCAAAAAGGAGGGAAATGTGCCTATCGGGTGGGGGGGTGGCGCTCCTGCTTTGTAATTTACTCTTCACTAACCCCGCCTGCCTTTTTCTGAGGCAGTAGCTTCTGGCTTGTAACTCAATCTTCACCAACCCCACCAGCCTTTCTAAGGCAGGAGCGTGTGGCCTGAATCTCACTTGTCACTAACCCCTCCAGCCTTGCTGAGGTCGGAGCCCTTGGTTTGCAACTCACTCTTCTCTAACCCCGCCAGCCTTTCTGAGGCAGGACCTCCTGACTTGTAACTCATTCTTCACTAACCCCACCAGCCTTTCTGAGGCAGTAGCTTCTGGCTTGTAACTCACTCTTCACTAAACCCACCAGCCTTTCTGAGGCAGTAGCTTCTGGCTTGTAACTCAATCTTCACAACCCCACCAGCCTTTCTGAGGCAGTAGCTTCTGGCTTGTAACTCACTCTTCACTAAACCCACCAGCCTTTCTGAGGCAGTAGCTTCTGGCTTGTAACTCAATCTTCACCAACCCCACCAGCCTTTCTAAGGCAGGAGCGTGTGGCCTGCATCTCACTTGTCACTAACCCCTCCAGCCTTGCTGAGGTCGGAGCCCTTGACTTGCAACTCACTCTTCACTAACCCCACCAGCCTTTCTGAGGCAGTAGCTTCTGGCTTGTAACTCACTCTTCACTAAACCCACCAGCCTTTCTGAGGCAGTAGCTTCTGGCTTGTAACTCACTCTTCACTAACCCCACCAGCATTTCTGAGGCAGGAGTGCCTAATGTCTGACCAACTGTGCCCTAGCCCCACCAACCTTTGTGAGGCTGGGGCACTTGCTGTTTGATCGACTTAACCCTAGCCCCTCCATCCATTCTGTGGTAGGAGCATATGGCATGGGACTGACACTTCATATAGGCAAACAGCCTTTATTTTTTAATGAAATAAACGTGATTGTTTTTTGCAAACCTTTCTCAATTGACCAGAAACATTGGATAAGAGGCAAACCATGTACAACAATACTCGACACACGCGTTTGTACATTATCAGGCAAAGCCCAGCATTCTGGGCAACCATTTTAGAGACATGGAAAGGCACCTATTCATCTCCCGAATGGAAGGCCACATCATGAAGGAAACAACAACACATTAAACACATACACATAGATCCGAAGGAACAAACACGTACAACAATACGCTGGAAGACATGACACTGGCCCACAGGGGGGGGGGTGCAGCTGTACAGGGTGGAGGGGAGGGAGGGACAGACAGCATCAGGTGATGCAGGGGCAACGTGATGTCCTGGTTTTTGAGGAGGAGAGACTCCTTGGAGAGGTGGGTCTTGGGTTCTTTTCTGAATTGTAGGAGGGTGGGGGCGAGTCTGATGCTGATGGGCAGGAGGTTCCCTATTCTTGGGACGTAGGCAGAGAAGGCTTGTTTTCTGGTCCTTTCCTTTTTGTATCGGGGGATTTCAAGTCTGCAGGTGCCATGGCTTCTGGTGGTGCACTGTCCGCCGGAGATGCTGAGTTTCTCTGTGAGGTAGCTGGGTGACTTGAGGCTGACTGCCTTATTGATGATGAGGCAAAACTTGAAGGTGATTTGTATGTGCAGTGGGAGCCAGTGAAGGTCGATGAGGGCCGGGGTAACCGGGCAAACACAGAATAACTATCAGAATATCTTGAACCTTTAGGCGGGATTGCCACCGAAGACATACAGGCTTGGCTTCCACCCACAGGGCTTGCAATCGCATTCCAGAAGACATATCTGCTTGGCTTCCACCCACAGGGCTTGCAATCACATTCCAGAAGACATATCTGCTTGGCTTCCACCTACAGGGCTTGCAATCGCATTCCTTTTCTGTCCCTGTGAAAATTCCCCAACATAACAGCATGCCTCTCTCCACCTCAGGTAGACCAAACTTGGATCCCTTTGAGCTAGCCCTGTGCTTTTAATCACATGCCAATTCACTGCCAAAGACATTTAGTCATGTGATTAAAGGGATTTGCCTCTAGCTTGCCTCCGGATATTTAAAAACATACGTTTATCAATTACTTTTCTTAATGACCACAGACAATAATTTGGAAGTGGTCTGAATAAGTAATACACCAGAAAATATAAATTCTGTTATAGATATCTGTTAGGAAAGATTTCGTAATTGTAGGTAATTTTCCTTCCATGTGGCAACCCCTAAACTTTTTGCTGTTGTTTTCACCTTGTTCTTGACTTTGCCAGAGAAGTGCAGCCTTCTGCCGCACTCCTCTGGGCTTTCGCTCTTTTCTTACGGGGAAACTGACATGCCCTTAAGACAGTCAGTACCGGGGAACGCTGTTTCCCGTAGTTTCTTTTATCATGTTGCGGCTTTAGTGCAACATGACACAAGAGGGCACTGTAAACTAAGTTACAGCTCTCTTGGGTCTCTAGCCTTCTACAGGCCCTAGATACTCATTTAGGATGGTATTTGATCGGTCCAAGTCATTCAGGGACTGGAATGGTGGCAGCGATCGATTTGTGTATTTTGAGCTCCTTTTGGCGTTCTGAGCGCGTTTTTCGCACTGAACCCAAAATGGTGGCCTGGCTCCCAAAATGGCCAGACCACGAGGCTCCTTTGTCCTGTCCACTGACCGTCTTGCTGCCTTCACCTTCCCCAGGTCGAGCGACCCGGGGCCTTCCTTATTTGGGCATGTACTTTCCCGCGAAACGTGGTTGCTTTCGCGGGCTTCTACATGTCTTTTGTGTGCCTCCAGGGTGTGGGCTGGGATGTCTGGTCCCAATACACATCCTGGGTGCCAGAGAGTCTAGGGTGGTGTGAATGCCTGGGACCACCGTGGTCCGTGATTGGTCCACGTATGGTGTGTGTGTTGATGAGCGGATCTCCCATTGACTCCCCTCCATTTTGGCGCGAAGGGAACCGTGGATAAGAGGGGGCTGGAAACACCACTACCATGTCGATCTCCTGAGTTCTCACGAACGAAGGAATACAGGAGCCAAGTATCCTGCAACCAAGAGGCTGGACCGAGGAATCGCTGGTGACCCGCTGAAGGACTCCTCCTTTGCACTGCTGTCGTCCTGTGAAACCCTTTCCTCCTTTGATCGAACCAGAAGGCCTGTACTGGTGCTTCGACCTTTGGAATAGCAGGAACAGCTATTCCCGGCGACTTCATCATCTCCTGCCAAGTAAGCCTTCGGAAGCGTCTCTGGGCCATCCAGTTGACTGACCAGCTTACAAGGGAGTCCTGCTCTGTAACCGCCGCCAGGTTGTGTTGTATCCCGAGTCCTGGTCACTCTCACACGCTTCGTACACTTGGCGTTCCCAAGTCTGAAGTGAGTAGTGTACATTTGGCTCGGATACACACGGCCGCTCCGTTGCCCTGCGGTGGTGACAAAACTGTGCAGGTTTCTTCGATTGGGACGTCTTTTTGCTCTACACGACGACGAGGCATTTCCCGACTCTTCTGAACCTGCCAGCTGCTGAAACTAACGTGGAGAAGCCTGGGTCTGCTTGCATCGGGGACCGGTGAGTAGTATAGCTAGGATCTGGTCGCCCTCCTGCAGTAGCCCATTGATTTTCCCCGCTGTGTAAAAACAGCACCCTTTTGTCCGTACTCGCGCTCTGCTTCTGCTCGCTGTGGAGGCTGCGCTTGAGTCACGGAACCTGTTCTTCTTCTGTTGTGCACTAACCCGAACTGCCTGACTTCCTCCGAAGAGCTTCTCCTTTTGCCCGTTGGCACCAGCGTGTGCAGGTACTTTGAGCACAAGGCTCCACTCTTCGCAGGGCTCGGACTTCCATCTAGTTAGGTGCCTCTGAAGGCGAACTGAGTCTAAAGCATTATCGCACTGCCTGTTTTCCTTCCCTTGCAGGTGGACTACACATTTCGTGCTTATAACGCTTGCGACTGTTGTATTTGTATAGATATTGTGTTGATATGGTATGTGTTGGCTTAATATTGTGATATTGTGATTTTCTCGCTACGGTCGTTGTTTTAAAGGCCTTAAAATAAATGTGTATATATTTTTGATATAACAACTGTTTGGAGTAGTTTGTAAGCGCTCTTGCTTTGTGTGCTCATTGCGGGCTTTCAGTCACCCTCACCCCTCTTGAGACCTAGTCTTGACCGCCGCGATCGCTACCTTGATTGGTCTGGCTCGTCCAGAGGTTACCCTGTTCCAAGTAATTAGGTTGGCCTTCTGAACTTCTGCGCCACCAGGACAGAGTTCAGAAATCCGTCTTAACAAATTGGTGTACAGCGGTGGGATACGACTGAAGGTATCCAGTGTTGCGCACGAACTAAGGCATTTCAGGTTATTCCAACCAGTACACGTAGTGAATTGTTGTAGTATAACTTTAAAAAGGCCATAGTCCTATCAAACAGTATGGAAACAAATACCTTGTTAACTTTAAATGCTTCGGAATCAGAAACATTGAAGAAGATGTGTGCGGAGAGAGGTGTTTCCTCTCAAGGCACTAAATTGGAAATGATCCAAAGAATCGTGGCGTGGCAAGAAGCGCAGCTTGACGCTATAACTTCTGAGGACAGTGCGGAAGGTGGTGGGGCTGCTCTCACTGGTAGAACCGACGGTTCTGCCGCTGCACTGATCCATCGCGACCACGAGGACAGGGAGGACGAGATGTCTAATGTTTCCTCTGCCAGTGTTGATGGGGATGCTATGCTTGAATTCAAGAAGCAAGAGCTGCGGTTTAGGCAGCAGGAGCTTGAATTCAGCATAGCCAAACTAAAAATCGAACAGGCAGAAAAACAGAAAGACAGGGATCACCAGTTGGAACTGGCCAGGCTTCAGGTTGCAAATGGGTCCAAGGGTCCTGGACATGGGTCTGGGGCCTCCTCTCATCCACGGTTTCCGAAAGATCTGCTCAGTGTGTATGAAGAAAGGAATGACATTATGGACTGGCTGAATGCGTTTGAGTATGCATGCGAAGTTCAAGAAGTTGACAATGCTGATAAGATTGCGTGGTTGCTCAGTAGACTGCCCCATTCTGGCTGTAGTGCCATTATGGAAATGTCGAAGGCTGAGCGAGCTGATTTCGCAATGTTAAAGCAAACTCTCATTTTAAAGTTTGGGAAGACTCCGGCCCAATATTTAAAGCGTTTTCGAGAGTATAAGAAAAAGGAAGGTGGTACTTGGGTATCTTATGTCGCTGAGTCCTTGAAAAACTTAACTGGCTGGGTCGAAGGTTATAAGGTTTCTACCTTCGAAGGCATGATAAATCTTGTCATGCTGGAACACATTTTTGCTTCTTCTTCCCCGGAGCTTAAGCAGCATTTGGCCGATTCAAAGGAGATAGATCCTAAGAAGCTGGCCATTGCAGCAGACTTATGGGTGTCACATCGAGTGTCCCATAAGGACAAAACTCATCCTGGTAAGCAGGAGGAAGGGAAAAAGTCCAAAGATATGGAGGGTGGGGAATCTGCTAAATCTTCTTCCCAAAAGGGCCACAAAAAGAAAAACAAGGGTAAGACACAAGAGAACTCACAGGGTAGTGGAGGTCCGCCTCCGAAACAGAACTCGGGTTACAATAAGCCTCCCTACGTAAACAGACCCACTGGGGCTTGTTTTTCTTGTGGAGCAACTGACCACGTGAAGGGGGATCCCCGTTGTAAGGTTAGACCTTTGGGGGTCCACTCCGCTAATCTGGCCTTCTCCTCCTACGAGGAAGAAGAGATTACAGGAGCATCCTTCTCCTCAGACTCGTTTCCCAGCGGGATAGAGGCTGAGGTAGTTTTAGTGTCCCTGG
Organism: Ambystoma mexicanum; assembly: GCF_040938575.1. NCBI lineage: Eukaryota > Metazoa > Chordata > Amphibia > Caudata > Ambystomatidae > Ambystoma > Ambystoma mexicanum. The sequence goes on from NC_090938.1 coordinate 692,500,854, forward strand.
GTTCCTGGGAGCCTAAAGTCGCAGAGGCTTATGCTAGGATTCCGGATAATACCAAGCACTACTTTAAAGACAGTGTGCTGATCAATGGAGTGGATACTCCAGCTCTTAGGGATAGTGGGTGCAGTCGCACTGTAGTGGATTCTACCTTGGTAGACTCAGAGGAAGTTGCCAGAGCTACTCTGATGCCCACTAAGTTGGCTGACGGCCCCCTCCGTATGTTTCCCGTAATACCTGTAAATCTTACTTTAAATGGTACAGCAGTCAGGATTCCAGTGAGCATTCAGAGAAACGTCCCGGGAAAGGTCTTGTTGGGTAATGATCTCAGAGCTTTAGGGCTCGTAGGAGACACTGCCGAAAGACCCTACACACGGTCTCAAGCACGGGCAGCATTGGCCAAGTCCAATACGCCGCCCCACCCGAAGGGGAAACCCAAGGCGAAAGGAGTCGACAAGTCACGACGAGGGAAAGTGAATATTCCCCCGAGCTCGCCTACCACTGCGGTGGAGGAAGTTGGTCAATCGCCCGGGCCTGACGAGGAGGTGGCGATGCCTGAAGTATTCGACCCCAACGATCATCCTGAACTAAAAGACTTGTTAGTTGAAGGAGGTCCTGATAGGGACGAATTCAGTAAAGGCCAACGTGAGTGCCCATCTCTGGAAGGCCTAAGGAGACAGGCCTGCTCCCAGCTTGAGGGTGAACCTCCTGGGACGCATAGGATTTATTGGGAAGGTGGACTCCTGTATAGTGAGCCCACAGAGTCTACAGAAGGAGACCATAGGAGGTTGGTGGTTCCCCTTGCTGTTAGGCCCTTCCTCCTGCAGTTGGCGCATGAAGTTCCCCTTGCTGGTCACCTTGGTATGAAGAGGACCAAGCAAAGGTTATCCATGCACTTCTACTGGCCCAAGATGGGGGTGCAAGTAGAAAGTCACTGCAGGAGTTGTGCCTCCTGCCAGTTGTCTGGTAAGGTTGGCGCGACAATCCAAGCTCCGTTGGTACCGCTCCCAGTTGTGGGGGTACCATTTGAAAGGGTAGGGATCGACATCGTTGGTCCCCTTGACCCGCAAACATCCTCGGGCAATAGGTTTATCCTGGTGCTGGTCGACCATGCAACCAGGTATCCTGAGGCCATCCCATTGAAAACTGTAACTGCCAAGTCAGTTGCAAAAGCTTTACTCGGCATATTTACTAGGGTTAGCTTCCCTAAAGAAGTTGTGTCAGATCGTGGCAGCAACTTTATGTCGAAGTATATGCAGGCTATGTGGAAAGAATGTGGGGTCACCTACAAGTTCTCTTCTGCATACCACCCCCAGACCAATGGTCTGGTGGAACGTTTCAACAGAACGTTAAAGAGCATGATTGGGGCTCTGGAGGAGCCTCAGAGAAGAAAATGGGCTCTTCTTTTACCATGCTTACTGTTTGCCTACCGAGAGGTACCACAGGAGGGTGTTGGCTTCAGCCCCTTCGAACTTCTGTTCGGTCATCCCGTACGGGGACCCTTAGTCATCGTCAAAGAGGGATGGGAGATGCCCACACCCCCTGTTACTACCAACGTAGTTGATTATGTGCTAGGGCTCAGAAAACGGATGGTACTTCTGATGGGCTTGGCTAGTGATAAATTGAAGGCAGGGCAAGCGCTGGTGAAACATTGGTACGACCAGAAAGCTTCCCTCATCAACTTTACACCTGGTCAGCAAGTCCTGATCATGAATCCCATAAGGCCTCGAGCTTTACAGGACAAATGGTCAGGCCCTTACACAGTGGTGGAGCCCCTGGGTGAGATTAACTATTTAGTGGACCTTGGAAGGCCTGGACAGGCTCCAAAAGTGTTTCACATGAATAGGCTGAAGGCTTTCGTCCCAAGAGTCGAAATCGCAGCACTGCTACTGGCTTCAGACGTTGAGGAAGAGGAGTCTGAACCTCTTCCCGACCTGTTCCAAAGCGGTCCTTCAGATAGCTCCATTGAGGGTGTCCGAGTGGCCCCTCACCTGACTTCTGATCAGCAGGCTGAGGTGAAAAGTTTGCTTAGGCAGTTTTCCCCCCTGGTTTCACAGTCCCCTGGTTTGACACCTTGGTGCAAACATAACATTGACACAGGAGACAGTGTACCTACCAAAAGTAGGGGATACAGGATGTCAGACAAAGTACGGTCTTATATTAAGACCGAGGTCAACAAGATGTTAGACCTTGGGGTGATTGAACCCTCTAATAGTCCTTGGTCCAGCCCTGTGGTGTTGGTTCCAAAGGCAGGCACTTCTGAATTGAGGTTCTGTGTGGATTACAGGGCTCTGAATGCTGTCACCAAGACAGATGCACACCCCTTGCCTCGAACAGATGAGCTGGTGGATACTTTGGGTGCCTCCAAGTACCTCAGCACGTTTGACCTCACTGCTGGCTATTGGCAAATAGCTTTAGCAGAACATGCCAAGGAGAAGACAGCATTTTCTACTCCAGACGGCCTTTACCAATTCCGGGTAATGCCGTTCGGGTTGAAGAATGCACCTGCCACTTTCCAGAGGCTTGTGAATCATGTGTTGAATGGGTTGGACGAATTCTGTCTTGCATATCTGGACGATATAGCAGTTTTCAGTGCCACCTGGGAAGACCATGTGAAACACCTCGGGATTGTGCTCCAGGCTCTTCAGAAAGCCCACTTGACCATAAAGGCTAGTAAAGGCCAGATTGGACAAGGCTCAGTGGTTTACCCTGGACATGAAGTAGGTGGAGGGAGGATACAGCCTCTACCCAGTAAAGTACAAGCAGTACAAGACTGGCCTACCCCCACTACGCAAACCCAAGTGAGAGCCTTCTTAGGACTCACAGGGTATTATCGCAATTTTGTGGCAGACTATGGCACCATAGCTGCTCCTCTGACTGCCCTCACAACTCCGAAGAAACCCAAGAAGGTAACTTGGACCGACGAGTGTGAGAAGGCCTTCAATGGCTTAAAAGACTCCTTGTGCCAGGCCCCTGTCCTCAGGGCCCCTGATTATCAAAGACCTTTTATCGTGCAGACGGACGCCTCTGACACTGGGATAGGAGCTGTACTATCACAAGTAGATGAGAAGGGTAAGGAACACCCTATCGGTTTTATTAGTCGCCAGCTTAAGGACAGAGAGCTCAGATGGTCCACGGTAGAGAAAGAATGTTTCTCTGTTGTGTGGGCCCTAAGGAAGCTGAGGCCCTACCTCTATGGGACCCACTTCACTGTGCAAACTGACCATAAGCCGTTAAAGTGGCTAATGAACATGAAGGGGGAGAATCTAAAGTTGCTTAGGTGGTCCATAAGTCTACAAGGCTTCGACTTCACTATTGAGCATAGGCCAGGTGTCCAACATAGCAATGCTGATGGGTTGTCCAGAATGTTTAACCGACTTGAACAAGAGACTCATCCAGGGGTGGATTAGTTCCCCCTGTCCATAGTCTGGGAGGGGCGAGTGTTAGGAAAGATTTCGTAATTGTAGGTAATTTTCCTTCCATGTGGCAACCCCTAAACTTTTTGCTGTTGTTTTCACCTTGTTCTTGACTTTGCCGGAGAAGTGCAGCCTTCTGCCGCACTCCTCTGGGCTTTCGCTCTTTTCTTACGGGGAAACTGACATGCCCTTAAGACAGTCAGTACCGGGGAACGCTGTTTCCCGTAGTTTCTTTTATCATGTTGCGGCTTTAGTGCAACATGACACAAGAGGGCACTGTAAGCTAAGTTACAGCTCTCTTGGGTCTCTAGCCTTCTACAGGCCCTAGATACTCGTTTAGGATGGTATTTGATCGGTGCAAGTCATTCAGGGACTGGAATGGTGGCAGCGATCGATTTGTGTATTTTGAGCTCCTTTTGGCGTTCTGAGCGCGTTTTTCGCACTGAACCCAAAATGGTGGCCTGGCTCCCAAAATGGCCAGACCACGAGGCTCCTTTGTCCTGTCCACTGACCGTCTTGCTCCCTTCACCTTCCCCAGGTCGAGCGACCCGGGACCTTCCTTATTTGGGCATGTACTTTCCCGCGAAACGTGGTTGCTTTCGCGGGCTTCTACATGTCTTTTGTGTGCCTCCAGGGTGTGGGCTGGGATGTCTGGTCCCAATACACATCCTGGGTGCCAGAGAGTCTAGGGTGGTGTGAATGCCTGGGACCACCGTGGTCCGTGATTGGTCCACGTATGGTGTGTGTGTTGATGAGCGGATCTCCCATTAGCTCCCCTCCGTTTTGGCGCGAAGGGAACCGTGGATAAGAGGGGGCTGGAAACACCACTACCATGTCGATCTCCTGAGTTCTCACGAACGAAGGAATACAGGAGCCAAGTATCCTGCAACCAAGCGGCTGGACCGAGGAATCGCTGGTGACCCGCTGAAGGACTCCTCCTTTGCACTGCTGTCGTCCTGTGAAACCCTTTCCTCCTTTGATCGAACCAGAAGGCCTGTACTGGTGCTTCGACCTTTGGAATAGCAGGAACAGCTATTCCCGGCGACTTCATCATCTCCTGCCAAGTAAGCCTTCGGAAGCGTCTCTGGGCCATCCAGTTGACTGACCAGCTTACAAGGGAGTCCTGCTCTGTAACCGCCGCCAGGTTGTGTTGTATCCCGAGTCCTGGTCACTCTCACACGCTTTGTACACTTGGCGTTCCCAAGTCTGAAGTGAGTAGTGTACATTTGGCTCGGATACACACGGCCGCTCCGTTGCCCTGCGGTGGTGACAAAACTGTGCAGGTTTCTTCGATTGGGACGTCTTTTTGCTCTACACGACGACGAGGCATTTCCCGACTCTTCTGAACCTGCCAGCTGCTGAAACTAACGTGGAGAAGCCTGGGTCTGCTTGCATCGGGGACCGGTGAGTAGTATAGCTAGGATCTGGTCGCCCTCCTGCAGTAGCCCATTGCTTTTCCCCGCTGTGTAAAAACAGCACCCTTTTGTCCGTACTCGCGCTCTGCTTCTGCTCGCTGTGGAGGCTGCGCTTGAGTCGCGGAACCTGTTCTTCTTCTGTTGTGCACTAACCCGAACTGCCTGACTTCCTCCGAAGAGCTTCTCCTTTTGCCCGTTGGCACCAGCGTGTGCAGGTACTTTGAGCACAAGGCTCCACTCTTCGCAGGGCTCGGACTTCCATCTAGTTAGGTGCCTCTGAAGGCGAACTGAGTCTAAAGCATTATCGCACTGCCTGTTTTCCTTCCCTTGCAGGTGGACTACACATTTCGTGCTTATAACGCTTGCGACTGTTGTATTTGTATAGATATTGTGTTGATATGGTATGTGTTGGCTTAATATTGTGATATTGTGATTTTCTCGCTACGGTCGTTGTTTTAAAGGCCTTAAAATAAATGTGTATATATTTTTGATATAACAACTGTTTGGAGTAGTTTGTAAGCGCTCTTGCTTTGTGTGCTCATTGCGGGCTTTCAGTCACCCTCACCCCTCTTGAGACCTAGTCTTGACCGCCGCGATCGCTACTTTGATTGGTCTGGCTCGTCCAGAGGTTACCCTGTTCCAAGTAATTAGGTTGGCCTTCTGAACTTCTGCGCCACCAGGACAGAGTTCAGAAATCCGTCTTAACAATATCCTCCATCAGAAACTTATAGGAAGCAAGAGCCATGTGTCAGGTCAAAATATTATCTATCTATCTATCTATCTATCTATCTATCTATCTATCTATCTATCTATCTATCTATCTATCTATCTATCTATCTATCTATCGATGCGTGGATCTCTCCACCCACCCATCTGTCTACTATCTACGAGTCAAAGCTTCAATGTTAATTTTGAACACACTTTTGGAAAATGACACAAAGGGACTTTGAATCACTGCTAAGCCACCTTGTTTGACAAACATCAAAATGGGATCTCCCTGAAAAGGCAAAGTCCCTCACAATTGACCCGTATATGGACCCGGTGGACATTTTACTAAACCTACCAACTCTTTGTGGAAGGGTGTTGATTGATACAATTTGTAGTTGCTCAAAGGTTCCATCTTTCTGTTGGAACTCCTCTTTTGTTAGAGAGATGGGCAAAGTGGGTGTGTCAATATGCATGCTTGAGAATGCAACTCGCCTTAATGCACTGACCAGTGCCAACTCATTATGCGTTGGCATGGGTGTCATTTGCGCCAATATGAGATCTTACACACCTCAGGATGACATTGTAATTTACCCTGAAGAAAAAGATGCAGAAAAGGACCATTTTGAAAGCAAATGTGTGAGCTGCAGCCTGTGCAAGGTATCTGAAAAGCAAATGTGCAAGGAAAATGGGTGATGTTTGTAGCCTCTCTGAAATAAAAATATAATTGGCAAGGCGCAGAGAAAAATACTTCCAAGTACCAGAAAGCATCCCACAACTTTTCTTAAGATGGAAAACTGCTCAATCTAAGATTAAAAACATAGCATTGAGGATGCATCTTGGCCAGAACTTTGATCAGCAAATGGAATGTAATGGTGTTGTTCTGTTTTAAAGTTGTCTATTGCCACATTGTGAGCAAAAAGACTTTTACATGCTACATTTCTGGATCAAGCACCCAATGTGGGTTTGAACTGCCACATAGTATTCTTCCTTCCCATAAACCCCCAAAACAAGATGGGAACTGAGATGCCTTGCTTTCTCAAAGAAAGTAATCTCTTTTTGAAGATGAGCAATAAAACTTTTCAGGAAGCCACACTCTGCAATTAAGTCCAAGGGCCCGATTTATGGAATTTATTACACGATTCAAAGTCACTTTGAACTGTGAAAAATATTTCATGAATCAGGCCCCAAGTGCCCCAGGTATGGCATGCATCTCTCTATCTACTTGGGCGTGCAATCTTTAATCTACCCTGAATTCTGCTTTGTCAGTAGTTCCCTCTCATCTAATCTGATATTTCAATCAGCCAGGCCTTTCCTGAAGGAAGGGATGTAACACGTTTGAGACGGAATGGCTCATCTAAGGTCTGTTAAGGTATACGTCTCGCAACTTGGACGTACCTCTGTTTCCGGATGATGTCCGCGTTGGGGAAGCCAGTCTGAAATTCGGATTAACCGGTAGAGAATATGGTACAAGGAAGCGGCCTCAGCCCAGTCCTGATAGTACAGGACTGGACGGGGACCACCCCCCAGCACCAAAGATCTTCTTCTTGTAGTGACCTTGGTTGCTGTAGCTGGCACAGGCGAGATAGGCAACAAGAAGTCGAGAAGTCCAGAGAGGAGAGAGCTCCGTAGAATGGCCCAGGGGAGAGAGCTCAGAAGATCGCCAGGAGAGCCAGATACACTCAGTTCAATGGAGTTCCAAACAACAGTCAATTTGCAGGTTGTGGAAGGATGGGTAGCCAAGTTGACGGAGAGAGTCCAGGCCCAGGCACATCCGGAAGGTGTTGAGGTTAAATAGGAGCAGGCATGAAGACTGGTACCCCAGCAAGGCAACAAAATAGGGACGCCAAGGAGGCGGGCAGATTGACCACAGGAAACCTCAAAGGATTTAACCAGGGGAAAGGCAGCAAGGGAATAACAGGGAGGCCAGGCAAGGAATAGGGAGCCAATCTGGGAAGCGGGGATTCCAGGCAAAAGGAGGGAACCAGGCAGGGAAACCAAGCAACAGAAGGCAGTGGGTCCGGTGGGAAATGCTGGAGAACCAGGCTGAAGGACAGGACGGCCTGGCAGGAAAGCAGGGACCCAAGCGGGCAAAACTGGAAAGTCTGGTAGTGGAACAAGAAGACCAGGCAAAGGAAAGGCTGGAATCCAGGCAGAGAAGGGAAGCGGGACTGCAGAGTCCAACAGGAGCCGGCGGCGAAACAACGGTGAGTCAGGAACGAACCGCGTTAAGACGCGATTCGTTCCTGCACCCGATCGCTATTTACAGCCGCGGTGCGAAACCGAGGCTTGGAGCACGAAGAGAACCGCGCATGCACCGCGGTCCTTCCGAGGCGAGAACAAGGCTTGAAGCGCAAGCCTTCGATCGTCTTGGTCCGCGGCTCACGCGTGCGCCCGTAGCCTGGACCACACAGCTGATTGGGGCATCGGAGAGTCTCCCTCCCACTGATCCGATACCTAGAATAGAGCTGCCAAGGAACGTAGAGACCCGCAGCCTTCCAGGTATGTGTCCTAACACCATAACCCCCTCCAGAAAGGCCAGGAGCCCCAGGTTTCCAGGGATGACGGCGATAAAACTCTCTCACTAACGAGGAGCATGGACATTACCCACAGGTTCCCAAGTGCGGTCACAGACAGGGTAACCCTTCCAATCGACCAAGAATTGCAATCTCCCCCTAAGGTAACGGGAATCACATATTTCTTGAACTTCAAATTCTGGCATACCCTCAACCTCAATGGGTGCTGGACGTGAAGGGGAACGACCATAAGGGTCGGGGCGATAGGGCTTCAACAAGGAAACGTGGAATACTGGATGAACACGCCAGGACGCGGGAAGGGCCAATTTGAAAGCCACCGGAGAAACCCGTCTGATTATTTGGAAGGGACCAAGAAATCTAGGAGCCAATTTCAATGGTAAGTTACGGGCCGGTAAGTACTTAGAAGATAGCCACACCCAATCTCCCACTTGAAATTGAGGCGCAGGACTCCGATGTTTATCGGCAGTCTTGCTCATGTATTCTTGTGTCTGAGCTAGGGTACCAGCTGCCCGAAGGTGGAGGGACTGAATCTCGGCAACCAACTGATCCGCAGACGGGACTGGACTGAGTTGAACAGGAGAGAGAGGCAGCAGCTTGGGATGAAGTCCAGAAGAACAGTAAAAGGGACTGAATCCGGTTGCTGAATGGACAGAATTGTTGTAGGCCACTTCGGCCAACACAAGGTGAGAGGCCCAATTAGATTGAGATGCGTTTGTGAAACATCGCAGATACTGTTCCAAAGTCTGATTCGTCCTCTCAGTCTGCCCATTAGTTTGAGGGTGATGACCAGAACTAAGGGCTTGATGAATTCCCAGATGTCGACACAGCTGGCCCCAAAAAGCTGAGATAAACTGAGAGCCCCGATCCGAAATAATCTTCTCTGGTAACCCATGCAGGCGAAAGATGTTTTGTAAGAAAGATTTAGCCATCTGAGTTGCTGTTGGTATCTTCTCAAAGGGAATAAAATGGGCCGTCTTGGTGAAACAGTCCACCACCACCATGATACATGTGTTGCCTTCGGAACTTGGTAGGTCCACAATAAAATCTGTGGCGAGTGTATGCCACGGATAAGGCGGCCTTTCAGTAGGATGTAATAAGCCCAAAGGTTTCCTGCGGGGAGTCTTGACTTGGGCACAGATGGGACAGGATTATACGTACTGCTTGACCTGAGTCGCCCAACCAGGCCACCAGAATTGGCGTGCTAACACTTCTTGTGTAGATCGAACTCCTCGGTGTCCCCCAACCTTGGAATCATGTAAACCATGCAATATTGCTTTACGTAGAGCTTCAGTAGGTAAGTACAGTCTATTTTGGAAGAGCAGCAGGCCTTCTTTCTCACGCACTTGTGGATGTGTTAGCAAAGCAGACCGTTTGGAATCCACTGACGTCTCTTGGGCTACTCTCTGTAAGAATGGTACCAAGGCCAGAAGGAAATGTTTCGGGGCCAGCACTGGCTGATCTCTGCCTTCATGTTTGATGTCATCCTCAAGGGATCGAGACAATGCATCTGCTTTCACATTCCGAGAGTTCGGTACATAGGTGATGGTGAAATCAAAATGTGAGAAAAAGAAAGCCCAATGGGCCTGCCGAGAAGTCCTACATTGAAGAGATTGTAGAAATTGTCGATTGCGGTGGTCTGTGCGTACCTCCACCGGAAACCGGCCCCCTAGAAGGTGGTGACGCCATTCTTCAAAAGCGGTTTTGATGGCCAGAAGTTCCTTTTCAATAACCGGATAATTCCGTTCACTGGCCGAGTGTTTCCTGGAATAATATGCTACTGGGAATTCCATGTTCAATCTGGGATCATGTTGTAACAAAACAGCCCCAATCGCAAAGTCGGAGGCATCGGTCTCCACTATGAACGGTCTATCCTCCCGTGGATGACAGAGTATCGGGGAGGTGCTGAAGGCCTCCTTTAACTGTTGAAAAGAAGTTGAGGCTTCCGATCCCCACTCAAAACTCTTCTTGGTACTGGTTAAACTGGACAGTGGAGCAGTCACCCTAGAAAAAGCCGGTATAAAACGGCGATAGAAGTTGGCGAAACCGAGAAAGCGTTGGAGAGAACGTCGGTCCTTGGGAGTCTTCCATTCCAAGATAGCACGGACCTTTGCCGGATCCATATTTATCCCGGAGGCACTGATCACGTATCCAAGAAATTCGATGTGATCCTGATGAAACAGACACTTTTCTGGTTTTGCATATAGATGGTTCTGTTGTAGTCGCTTAAGGACCTCCCTCACTTGAGTAGTGTGTTCCTTTAAGACTTCAGAGAAAACCAGAATGTCATCCAGGTACACCCATACAGAAACTCCGATTAAATCAGCAAATATATGATCCATCAGACGCTGGAAGACAGAGGGGGCATTACATAGGCCGAAAGGCATCACCCGATATTCGTAACGGCCCAATGGTGTCTTGAATGCTGTCTTCCATTCATCTCCAGGCTTTATGCGCACCAAATGGTAAGCCCCACGTAAATCTAGCTTGGTAAACACTCGGGCTTTGTGCAAGGATTCCATAATAGTGCGAATAAAGGAAGCGGGTATCTATCCTTTCGGGTGATTTCATTCAGCTGTCTAGAGTCGACACAAGGCCGTAAGGTACCCTCCTTCTTCTTGACAAAGAATAATGGAAACCCGGCGGGAGAATTTGAAGGTGCGATATAACCCTTCTGAAGACATTCCTGCAGATATTCTCGTAGTACCTCCCTGTCTTGGGAAGTCAAGGAATACACTTTACCATGCGGAATCTCTGAATCTGGTTACAGGTCTATGGTGCAGTCCAATGATCTGTGAGGAGGTAGAGGAATATCCCTAGGTTCAGAAAAAACTTCTTGAAATTCGGTGTACCAAGATGGAATTAAAACGACAGAATATAGACTGATTCTGTTCTCCCCATCGGTCTGTGTTGAAGCGGGGGCAGTTGTTTGAATGGGGTCACAAATACAGCATTCCTTAGAGCAACGATCAGAACAGAACACAAACATTCGAGTCTCCCAATTAATGTTAGGATTGTGATGCAACAACCAAGGTAACCCCAAAATTATGGAGTACGTAGGTGTCTTAATTACATCAAGTGAAATCCGTTCCCTATGCCCTTCAATCTGTAGATGCAAGGTTTCAGTATGTTGGTGAACAGGGCCTGAAGACAGAGGAGTCCCATCGATTACCTCCACCATTGAGATGCGCTTCTTTTCTAGCAAGGTGATTCCATTTCTGGCCACAAAATCGACGTCAATATAATTACCAGAAGCTCCGCAATCCAACAAGCCTAGCACTTCAACTGGTTTGTTACCTGACCAAGAAACTTTAATAGGCAGAGCCATGAGAACCACAAGCTGCATGGGCTGTCTCTCCTGTGTCTTCACTGGAAGGTCTGGAAAAGAAGAGGGGCCTGACGTAGCCTTCCCTACATACGACAGGCCATTTAGTTTTCCGACTTTCGGCGTGGTCGAAGCGGGCAGGTACTGAGGTAATGTCCTGAGGCCCCACAATACAGACACAACCTGAGATCTCTTCTTCTCTTCTTCTCCGCCTCTGATAAGGGGCCTCTGACGGCTCCGAGTTGCATCGGTTCTGGCACCGATTCAGTGGAACCCGATGCCTTGGATGGAAGATTCGGGAATCGAGGAAGTGTTTTCTCCGAACGCCGTCTCTCATTTCTTCTCTCGGCCAGCCTGTGATCGATTCGTAAGACCTGTTCTTGGAGAGACTGTAAGGTATCTGGTTCTGGAATATGAAGTAGCTCATCCTTGTACTCTTCTCTTAAACCCCTTCAGAAGAGTGTCTTCTGGGTAACCTCGGGCCATTGAGAATCGGTGGCCAATTGCCAGAAACGACTGATGTAGGAAATAATATTGGTTGACCCCTGTTTTAAGTCCATAAATTGGTTCTGAGCGGTAGCCGCAAGGTTTGGTGATTGAAATACTTCCAAGAATGCTTTCTCAAAAGCCACAAAATCTTCGAGAATGGGACTCTTGGCTACCACCAGCGGGGTTGCCCAGGCCAATGCATTTCCAACTAAGTTTCCCAAGATATATCCAATCTTGGCCTTGTCTTGATTGAAATGCGTTGGACGGCACAAAAAATGGATCCTGCAATGGTTACAAAATTCGGCCACTCGGTGAGGATCACCATCAAACTTAACTGGACTAGTCTGAGCCATTACAGACTCTGCAGAGATGACTGAACTAGCCTCATGTGCCACTACTTGCTGCAGGGTAAGATTCTCTTGACGTAGGGCTGACATCTCAGCACGTAGGGCTCTGATTTTGTTTCTTAATTCTTCGGTTTCATCCATCTCAGAATCTGAACTGGTGGTAAGGCGTCTTAATCTGTTAAGGTATACGTCTCGCAACTTGGACGTACCTCTGTTTCCGGATGATGTCCACGTTGGGGAAGCCAGTCTGAAATTCGGATTAACCGATAGAGAATATGGTACAAGGAAGCGGCCTCAGCCCCGTCCTGATAGTACAGGACTGGACGGGGACCACCCCCCAGCACCAAAGATCTTCTTCTTGTAGTGACCTTGGTTGCTGTAGCTGGCACAGGCGAGACGGGCAACAAGAAATCGAGAAGTCCAGAGAGGAGAGAGCTCCGTAGAATGGCCCAGGGGAGAGAACTCAGAAGATCGCCAGGAGAGCCAGATACACTCAGTTCAATGGAGTTCCAAACAACAGTCAATTTGCAGGCTGTGGAAGGATGGGTAGCCAAGTTGACGGAGAGAGTCCAGGCCCAGGCACATCCGGAAGGTGTTGAGGTTAAATAGGAGAAGGCAAGAAGACTGGTACCCCAGCAAGGCAACAAAATAGGGACGCCAAGGAGGCGGGCAGATTGACCACAGGAAACCTCAAAGGATTTAACCAGGGGAAAGGCAGCAAGGGAATAACAGGGAGGCCAGGCAAGGAATAGGGAGCCAATCTGGGAAGCGGGGATTCCAGGCAAAAGGAGGGAACCAGGCAGGGAAACCAAGCAACAGAAGGCAGTGGGTCCGGTGGGAAATGCTGGAGAACCAGGCTGAAGGACAGGACGGCCTGGCAGGAAAGCAGGGACCCAAGCGGGCAAAACTGGAAAGTCTGGTAGTGGAACAAGAAGACCAGGCAAAGGAAAGGCTGGGATCCAGGCAGAGAAGGGAAGCTGGACTGCAGAGTCCAACAGGAGCCGGCGACGAAACAACGGTGAGTCAAGAACGAACCGCGTTAAGACGCGATTCGTACCTGCACCCGATCGCTAATTACAGCCGCGGTGCGAAACCGAGGCTTGGAGCGGGAAGAGAACCGTGCATGCGCCGCGGTCCTTCCGAGGCGAGAACAAGGCTTGAAGCGCAAGCCTTCGATCGTCTTGGTCTGCGGCTCACGCGTGCGCCCGTAGCCTTGACCACACAGCTGTTTGGGGCATCGGAGAGTCTCCCTCCCACTGATCCGATACCTAGAATAGAGCTGCCAAGGAACGTAGCGACCCGCAGCCTTCCAGGTACGTGTCCTAACAAGGTCAGCCAGGCTCTAGGACCACTCTCAGGGTGCAGGACTGAAGTCATAGTTGGCCCCAGCAGCGTAAACTACAAGGGACTTTACCATGGTGAAAGGCCTATGGGTCATACATACTCTAGCTTTGAACTAACAGCATAGACAGCAGATTTTCTGCATGTTGGGCAGAACAAAATGAAAGGATGACATGTAATATTGTGTAAAGTGGAAGAGATAAAAAAAGTGCATCATTGAAATTACATTGGATTCATATTTCTGTTGATAACTTTGAAACAAATCGTTGTAGAGAGAAATTTTAAAAAAAATGTTGCTTAAAATCCCCTATTTGAAAGATCCAAAATGAACATTTTGTGATGTTATCTTTATTAAGTAAATTGGGCCAATTTGTATTTCTTCATGCAGAAATGGTGCACACCAGTGGTTTATAGCCTCCTATCTGTGCTGGTGAGGCCATTAATTTGAGATGGAAACATTATTTGTGCATACACTTATAAGGGAGATAAAAGCCAAAATGTGCAACTTGTTCTCCATTTTTTATTTAATGTCAATATCAGACCTCTTCTGTTTCTTATACAGGTGCATGGGTTCTGCTACTATTCCTATGCGGACGATACACAGATCCTTGTTCGCCTCGACCTCACTCAAGTCGACACTGCGGCTCGCTCAGGAGCTGCCTGGAGGATCTGGGGCGATGGATGATGAGCAATTGGCTGAAGATAAATGGCAGTAAGACCGAGGTCCTGGTTGTGGGCACTACATCTCCCCACCTATTCTGGACCTAGCAATTCTGGCCATCAAGTTTGGGCCCTCTCCACCTCCCGGTTCAATCATTCTGGAATCTGGACGTAAAAATCTCTGCCTCTCTTTCCTTTGATGACCAAGTGGCCAGTGTATGCAGGTCCGGGCATTTCAAGCTCTTCATTCCCGCCGAACGTCAGGCACCGGTGGTGGGAGTTCTGGTTCTAAGCTCCCTTCATTATTGTAATTCCCTTTATTTGGCTCAACCACTCTACTTGATTAATAGGCTTCAACTATTGCAGAATGCGGCTGCTCGCTCTATACTTCACCCTCCTTTTGGATCCCACCTATCCCCTCTGCTAAAGAAAATGCACTGGCTTGCTGATGCTAGCCGGATCCTGTTTAAATCTTTGTGTTTGGTGCACCGTGCCTTTTATGGTATGGCCACTGAGTACCTTCAAGCCTTCTTCTTGTCGCAGTCCCCCGCTACCATCTGTCGCGTAAGGGAGGCCGTGCCTTTTCTGTGGTTGCTGCTACAACTTGGAATGATCTTCCTATCGCTCTTCGTGCTACTAAAGATCACCTCACCTTCTGCAGACTTCTGAAAACTGCTCTCTTCTAGCTGAGTTTCCTGAAGTGGTTATGTTACTTGTTCTCCCACCATTCGTCAGTGCCAAGATGCCTCTGGGCGTACGTGCGCTTCATTAAGTTTCTATAACATAACATACCATACCATAACATAACATATGTCCTATTGAGATGAAAATTGCATAATTTAGTTCACACTTGAGAGGGCAATCCGGCGAATCTATTGGTAACATGATTACAGGTATGGAATATGCTGTTTTTAGAAAGTTACTATTGTTTAGTCCATAAAGCTCAAAGATGACATCACATAAAATGTGAGATAAACTTGGTTTACAAGTTACTCCCATTGGAGTGCCCCCTTCATTCATATGCCCAATGACCACATAGGGGTACGTTTGATATGATGTTACTTTTGGAACATGGTCCCATCACATACATTAACTAATCAGATTAGATACATTATACACACCTCAAAAGAGAGTTGCTTCTGTTCAATAATAGGTCAAACCCATAGATTGTGGGGACAGATATTCGTTCACTCACTCACTGACTGATGAAGAGGAAGAAAGAAAGTGGAATTGATAACAACAGGAAGGAGATGGAATAGATTGATTTCCTTTTGATCCATTGATGGGTTATTAGCAAAGCACTGTTAATGAAGCTACAAGGAGTTAAAGTCCCAGGCCTTCTTCAGTGTAAGAGACAGCAGAGTGGTTGTGGAGGAAAGATCACATCTTGCTGACTGATGCTCACCGGTACCCAGATGGGCGAATTGAACCAGTCCTTAAGAGGGTGCCCACCTCCCTGTGAGACAACCAAAAGAAATCCCCAGATAAGTAGAATATAAGGGGACAAATACCTGAGGGAGAGTTACTATAAAAGGGAAATAGATTAAATCCTGGCCATTTCATTTGTAAGTACTGAGGGCCAGGTTATATAAACTGATTGTACATCCTGGGTAATAAGTACACATTTCAGAAGTGTATGTGCTTTTGGAATTCTAGATTTGATGAAATACAAACGATGGTGTATATACTCGGAGATCCATTGACTCCTTTTCTGTGCAATGCAGATAGACAGAAGAGCGAAGGACACTGTGTGCGTACGTAGAAAAGGAAAGTAATTGAAGTCACTTCCTTGTTACATCCACAAGCAGAATCATATTATTAGTGCTTAATTGCTCAAGACAAAGGAGAAAGGGTGACTATTCGATGCCCATTCTCCCCCCTTGCATTGCTAACTGAAAATAGAAAATGTACAGTTTTTCCCATTAATGCAATAGAAACACACCACAGAGGGGAATGTATCAAACATACACATGGAACATACAGTTTCCTTTTAGAAGAAATTTACATGCAGGAATCTTAAGTAGCAGTTCAATTGAGTTTTCTAGAATGCTGCTGAACTTGTTTATTGAGTAAGGAGGGAAGTATCTTTTTATTTATTTATTTATTTATTTTGTATTTAATCAATTTTGATTTTTACAAAGACCTTTTCTGGTTTTTAGAAGAGAGAGAAGTGTCATTTTCTGTACATTTGTAGGTTTCTCAGACGGGTGCTTTATAGAAGAAAGGTCTCTTTTATGTCACTTGCATAGTCTTCTCCATAGCGATGTTTATAGGTTTGGTAGCCGCTATTAGCCAACGCGTTTGGGCTCCTGTGATGAGGCGGTTCCACCAGATGTTTTTGTCAATGATGTAGGTTGCTTTATACACAGGGCCGAGGAAGGCCTCTCTTTCAAGGTCAATGGCCGGACAGACCATTAAAAGGTGTTTGATAGATTCTGTGGCTTGGAGGTCTCTACAGAGTCTACAGGTTTTTTCTTTGGATACGGATCGAATTGCTAGGACTTCCTGTGTCGGTAAAAGATTAAGACGGGCTTTCATCAAAGTTCTCATGAGGGATTTACTTGGATATTTGGTGCAGTACTCCATTGGTTGCTTCAATTTGTTAAAGACTGGCGGCAGATGGGTTAGTAATTTGTTCAAGACTGCACTGTCATTGGTTTTTATTCAATCAAGCCACTCCATTTTGCTTTTTATTCTCATTGGATTCTGGAATAGTTCTTCTTCTGAGCAAGCTATTTCTTGCAAAATGCGCCTTTGTTTGTCTGCCCAGTTGTTAAGGAAACTGTTACTCCCTTTAGATATTTCCTCGGAAATCATCCTGTATATTTCCAGGCTATCTTGGCTCCGAATTTTCCTGTAAAGTTGGATTGTACTCTGAGCGACACCTGCCTCCATAGAGAGCAGCCCAAGTTCACGCCTTATGGGAGCCACAGCTGTTGATTTCGGTAGGCCTAGTGTTGCTCTCCAGATGAAGCCTTCTAGTTTGGACCATAGGGTCAGTGGGATTGCGGGGTTAGCGTCCATACCATAGGTCAATGCTGGAATTACTTTCGACTTATAAAATTGGATTGCCGGGAGGAGACTGTATTTACCATATTTTCTGTCGACAGTGCGGAGTTGGGCCGTTAGGTTTTTTGTTTTTGACCACAAAGTTTTCTGCATACTTAAAGATCTTTTCGAACTGTCGATGTCAACTCCAAGATATTTGAATGTGGAAACGATTTCGATTTTCGAGTGGTCAAGGAACCACTTCAAAGGCTCCTTTTTTTCCGTCCCTGCTTCTGTAGAATCAATATCTTCATTTTTGAGTTGTTGATCTCCAGATTGTTCTCCTTGGTGTATAGGGCCAGGTTGTCTAGTTGGCGTTGTAGGCCCACTTGGGTATGGTCTAAAATGATGAGGTCGTCTGCATATAGAAGTCTGGCGACCATTGTGTTTCCGATTTTCGGAGGGAAGCATCTGATCAGTTCTTGTGAGGTTTGAAAATCACCAAGGAAGGAGATGAAGAGTGCTGGGGCCAGAGGGCAGCCCTGTTTGACTCCTCGATTAGTCGGTATGGATTTGGACAGTAGCCCATGGTGGTTTAGCTTGACTGATACAGTAGTGCCGGTATGCAGGGCGATAATTGGATCGGGGATCTGGCTAGGACAGTTCCAGTTCTTCAATTTGGCCCACAGTTTTGGTATGTCCACTTTATCGAAGGGCTGGGATAGATCCACGAAAGCGAGGAAGATTCGGGGAGCACCAAGCAGAACTTTTTCTTTTAGGATGTTTAAGATCATTATATTGGCAGCAGTACTGGCGTTTTTCTGGAAACCCGTTTGAAGTGGGTCTCTGGCAGTAGAAGATCTTGCCCAATTCTGGAAGTGAGTCAGAAGAGAGGTAGCGAAGACTTTGCCGATGACATCCAATAAGGCAATAGGACGATAGTTGGAAGGGTCTTCACGAATGCCTTTTTTGAAGATCGGGACGACAATAGCTTGGTTCCAGGAACTAGGGATTATCTTTCGTTCTTTGCAGTGTTTGAAAATCAAGCCCAAGACCGCTGACCAGGCCTCTGGATGTTCTTTTAGGTCGGTATTTGCTAGACCATCTGGTCCAGGGGCACGTGATAGTTTCAATTTTGAGATGATTGCCCTTATATCTTCTGTGCCGGAGAGGTCGACCCAGTTTGATTTGGTAGGAGATAATGTCTTCTCCATGGCAGAAGTAGGGCAATCGAACACTTTTGAAAAATGGGTGATCCATCGTTCTTCGGAGACCGCATTTATCATCTGCAAATTTGGCTGAGCTTTGATGTTGTTGATTAATTTCCAAAATTCTCGTTTTTTTTTTGCTGGCTATGGCCTTAATCATGTTTTCAGCATCTGCTTGATAGAGTGCTGATCTGGTGTTTCTTAGCCATTGTTTGTAGGATCTCAGCTCGAGAAGATAGGATTCCCATAGTGTTGAAAAGCTTGCGATCGTTGCCTCTTTTCTTAGTTTTCTTAGGTGACGGCGCCTGATCACTAGGCTTCGATTGTAGGTGTGGGTATGGTTTCTAGTCCGGTTTTTGAGCCCTTTTCGGCGTTTTTTGTATGTCAGGAGCAGTGGGATGTAGCTAGACTTAAATGATGCATCGAATGCTTCGATGTCTGAAGTAAGAGTTTTATATTCATCTCCCAAAGTTTTGATATCTTTTGCGGTCATGCGCAGACGAGAGAGCTGAGTGTTAGTCTCGACCGCTACGTTGTAGAATTGCTGATCCTGACACTTTATACTGCATGTGAGGTTTAGCAGGTTGTGGTCACTAGCCTCGGTTCTGATTACTTCAAAAGAGGATATAATCGCGTAGATTTTTTCTGAAACAAAGATGTAATCGAGATTGGCTGTAGATTGGTCTCGCTCCCATGTAGGAATGGTGATATGATTAGTGGATTTTGCAGCGTTCCAAAGGTTTTTAGAGTTCATTAGCGATAGCCACTGTTTTCCTCTTTCAGCTGCCGGTGTGTGATCTGATGGGTTCAAGCAGTTAGAGTTGAGGTCTCTACAAATAAGAATATTCAATGTTTTGTGTTTTATTATTATTTCATCGATGATGTTAGCTGCTTCATCACAGAATTTGTCGGGAGAAGTTTTTTGTGGGTTCCAGTAGGCGTTGACAATAGCCCAGACTTCAGAAGATTTATTGTCGCCCGTTGTCATGAGCACTGCCAGAAAAGCATAGGTGGCTACTATAGTCTTACTGAGGGTTATGTTTGATCCCGTCCGAATTGCAATCAGGAGGCTGGAAGAGGGTCTACCGAACAGACCTTTTAAAGCTGGCGAGATTTCGATGGAATAGCCATCAAGGGCAGGTTTATTCAGTAACCACGTTTCTTGTAGGCACAGGATATCGTGGACTCCTAGGTTGTAGCTCCCAATTTTGGTTAGGTGCGTGTGACCTCTGGTGTTCCATGATGCTATGGATATGATTGAGTTCTGGAGAATTTCGTAGTTTGCTTCGGGTAGCCATGGTGAAGGATAGGCTCCCCGCGTTTGCTGCTATCTCTTGAGGCCAGGGGTGAAGGCGTCTCGCAGCCAAGACCATGTATCTTTTGTTGGCTTAGGGTCTGGATGGGTAGTAGACTGGTTTGTGTTCTGTTTTGACCGTACATACTGGTCTGGCGATGCGGGTCTTCATACCTTGTGGCGCGCTGATGATGTATAGGTGGATGTGTATGGCTTTCTCGGCTCTTTGCACTTCCTTGAATCACTTTTTTCTTCAAATCTTACATTAGTGTCCCGATAATGTTTCGAGTCGTTGGTTCTAGGTGGAAATTTCCCCAAAGTTCTTGGTTCATGGTAGACAGGCTTCTCCCAACAGGGCAGTGTTCTACCCGGTCTTCGTGATCTGTACAGATCCTCAGTTTGTGACTTGTATCTGTAGTTTTTTACTGGCAGATTTTTGTGGTTTACTGTCTGGCTCTTGCTGCTGTTTGTATTCTGGATCTCCGTCAGGATAAAGCCTGCGTGATCCACTTTAGCGTAGACTTCTTGGGGGATCTCTCGGAGCGCCATGTTTTTGATGTGGAGATAGGCTTTTGCTTTCTTGTTTCTGTGGTAAGGCTCTATCAGCGTGAAGTCGTCAGACTTTAGAGTGTTAAGTATGTCAATCTGTTTGAGGATCTTAAGGACAGTTCTTCTGTTCAGGATCATGTAGTTTTCTTCAGACGGTTTTTGTTCAATTTTGAATAAACGCACTGAGTCTGTGATCTCATTTTTAGATCTTGAAGAAGATTCATGTTGATGTTCTTTTTTTGACTTTTTTTCTTTAGTGGGCTAATGTTTAGTCGAAGCATTCGATTTAGTAGAATTAAGTTTTTCGTAAAGTTGTTCGATACTCAAGTCTTCCGCTTGGTTTGATTTAGGTGTTTTTGTGCTCTCGTTAGAGAGTGAGATTTTATCCGTAGCTTCTTTTGGTGAGTTCGATTGAATTTCCAGTTGGTTTTCAGATGTGTCACCTGTTTCTGTGTCAAGCTCACTGATTTCTGCTGAATCCTCAGGTTGTGTTAGATCAATCAATGAGCTTTGACAGATGAATTCGTCGGCAGACCGTGGAGATAGGATTGGATGAGTGGTTGAATTGGTATAGTTTTCAAGTACAATCACTTGGTCCGCAGTCTCTATTCTAGCTTCTTTAGAATTTCCCTTTGCAGTCGGTGGTAGGTCTGCTGTAGATTCTTTGGGCCTTGAACTCGAATCTTGTTGAGGGCTTCTAGTTAGCTTCAATAGGGGTTGCTTGGTCGTCGGAACTGATGGTGTTTTGGAAATGGCTTTTGCGGGTGCCATTTTTGTAGTCACCGTTGGTCGGGGGGGTGTTTTGTTTCTTCGGAAGGCAAAGAGCGGCGCTGTTTTCATGGGTTGTGATTGGAGTGTGGTCTGGGTTTCTTTATCATCTGAGGTGGTTTTTTCTTGGCTTGTGGTTTGGAGGAGTCGTAGTTTTTCCTCCAATACCGATAGCTTCAGGTCCCAGGATTCTTTATGCTTCTTATTGGTTTGTTCCAGCGCGGTGATAAAACCTTCTACAAATATCAACTTGGTGTGCATCATTGCTGTTACTGTGATGCTGTCCTTTAACGAGTCATTGATGTTTCGTAGAGTTTCCCAAATGGCGCTAAGGCTATTGTTATCGCTGACATGATGGTAGCTAAGTCATTTTTTTTTTACGGCGAATCCTTTGAATTTGGAGGAGCTATTTCACTAAATCTCCTATTTCCCGGAGGAGAGCGTGGTCGAGGTGTTGAGTGCGACGATTGTTCTGGTTGAAATAGACTCTCCTCTGTTTGAGTAATTTGATCTTGGTTTTTTGGGTTCCCAGTTTGTTGGTCTAGAGGAGATTGTGTAGTCGGTTGCGTCCCAAATGGTTGGTTGTGGGTTGGGACTAGAAGAGGGGGCAGTATGATTTCATCGACCAGTTTTTCTTTGGGAGTGCTTTCCATGGTTAGAGGGAGCAATATGTCAATTTGATCTTCATCTTGTGGAAGTGTGAGAGTTTTGGTGTCAGCAGCAGCCTCGGCTTTCCCCACGTTGCTCAAACTAGGTGAAAGCGGACGTACCGGCTGTGGGATGGCGGCCAAGATGCTTACAGTGTCTTCTTTTGGGGTGGATACAATTGTCTCATTTTGATCTTTCGTAGGGTGCTTTCCTCTTTTCAATGCATCATTTAATTCAGGTTTGCTTTTGTCGGGACTCACAGGGTCGGTCTGTTTGTTTTTTTGCGTACCATATTGTTTTTCTTGCTTTGGTGGGAGATCCTGGATTGCTTCCAAGATTTCCGCATCTGAGAGTTTGTTAGCCTCGTCCAACTTTCTTTTACATTGTTTTTTGAAAAAGTCTTTTAACGCTGAAGATAGCAGTGGGCAAGGAAGGGTTTTCTTTCCTGTGTCTTTTTTCTTGTATTTTCTTTTTAGGTTTTGTGTTTTTTTGAGTTGAGCATCTTGTTTGTAGTTTTTTGCCAGAACTTGGGGGACTGTTGATTCAGGAACAAATAGTTCAGTTAGTTCGTCAATGTCATCGTGAGATGCTTTCGACATGCAGGTTTTGTTTGTTTTGGACAAAGGAAGGTCTTTGGAGTTTGAGCAGATTTCAATGTTTAGTTCCCGGGTATTTGGACGGGACTGCTTATTTGCTAGAGTGTTCTCCTTAGTTGGGCTTCTTGTCGATTTTGTTATTGTTTGCATTTTTCATGGTATTGAAGTAGGGTCGCTGTCGTTGCAGATTCTTGACAGGATTGCTGGAGTGATTTGCTCTCTTGCTACATGGATTTGGGCAAGAGTTAGTACTGGTGATACCAGCATATTCTCTGGCTGGCAGAATCGCTCCTGCGGGGGCGCCGCAGCGCTAGCCGTTTGGTTTTCTGGCAGGGGCGGGAATTCTGCCGACGCTTGTAGAACTCTGTTTTGAGTGGTCTGGTCGCTGCTGGGAGACAGCAACCCCGTCGTTGGAGCATGATGCTGCGTCTCCACACACGTGGGATCACCTCGCTTTGCGGCCGGGTGATCGCCCACTGTTTCCTCCTCAGCCCGGTTCTTCACCCAGGCTGCAAGCACAGGGGCGGTCGCTGACCGTCCTCCGACTGTCAAGTCGTCCGCACCTCTCGCCACCGTGAGGGCTTGGCGGGAAGGCTGAGCAGACTGGGTGCTATCGCTGGTGGGGGAGGAGGGAGGAGATCCCAGTGAGGCATGCGTTTGCTGAGCCGGGGGGACTGCAGCGTTATGGAGATCCAGCGAGTCTCGCGAGTCTGAAAATCCTCCGTGTTCGCGACCGGCCGAACAGGGAAGACGGGGAGTTCCAAGGTAAGAGCACCTGGGTTTGTTGGGTTTATTGGAGTGCTTGGAGGTTTCGGTGGAACTGTAGAGGTGAAAAGTGGTAGTTCGGTGAAATCGTCCTGAGAGAGCTGCGTTCTTGGATTTGTTGCAATTGTAGTATTTATTACGTTTTTGTCAATTGTACCTACCTGCGTTTCAGTTGCACTGGATAGTGGCCTCGTGGGCTCCGTAGGCTCCGTAGGCTCCATAGGTGTCGAGCAGGAAATGAAGGGCGAACGCTGGGTACCATCGAATGGATTTTCAAAATCAAATTGGGTTGGGAGGGATTTACTTGGCGCAGTGTGCATCGGGGAAGCCATAGAAAAGTTTCTTTGTGCTTTAGGGTTTTGTATCGACGGATTTTGTGGCACAATGTCCAGAGACTTGAAATTACTTCTTAATAAGCGGTGTTCTGTTGTGCGCTCGGATTGAAGTTCCGACGTGCTTGGTGTAATAATTAAGGTTCCGTGCAAGGAAGTTTCACAAGGTCCACGGGGCGCTCGGGGCTTCATTCGAAGGGCCGTGAGCCGCGGGGATGCCGCGGACTGCCGGAGACTGCCTCAACCTCGCCTCAAGCTCCGCTTACCGCTCCGCAGTGTACATTGTTATTTAGTGGGTCCTCCCACAGTAGAAAGAGTAGACAGGGTAGAGAGACTGCCGGAGACAGCCTCAACCTCGCCTCAAGCTCCGCTCACCGCCCCGCGGTGTACACTGTTATTTAGTGGGTCCTCCCACAGTAGAAAGAGTAGACAGGGTAGAGAGACTGCCAGAGACTGCCTCAACCTTGCCTCAAGCTCCATTTTCGATAAAAGGAGCAGTGGAGAGAATTAGGTAGGCAGCGATGAATTTCATCAATTTGCTTTTAACACATTAAAGTCTTATCCTGGACCCTCATGCATTTTATAATCAATGCTGCATGTGTGCTCAGGGTAATAGACATATACATATGGTGATGTGTATGTTACAAAAGTCTCTATTTCTATACCTTTAGCATTGAAAACTGAGGTGACTAGTGTACTGATCATTTTTCATCGTTGGCATTGGAATTTCATTGGCACATAGCTTGATTGATATTTCCATTGTTTCAAGTATTTCTATTTGTATTAATAAATAGACCTTCTGTGCAACCTTGTGTGTTCCTTGTCCAGAAAGGGGAGGGGGGCTCTAAGGAATCAATATTGTTAAAGTGGGGGTCCCAGATTCATAAAAAGAAGTTTATCAAATAAAGGAAAACGGTGCACGCCTGGTTTAGGGTGGGTGGAAAGTTCCCCTGAATTATGTCACCCAATTTAAACATCCTACAAAACCTAAAAGATCAAAGGGTGGTGAATGATTGACATGTTGCATCTGGCACAAGTCACTCCAGAGTGGCGTTTGAATACAGGTGATAATTTAGGCAGATTTGAGAACATGTTGGTCGGCATAACGGAAGATGTGCAAGAGTGCAAGTGCACTAGGGCAAAAATGGCCCAAATGCAAGAAACATATTTGTTGAATGCATATTTGCATCAGGGCAATGTTTACACTAGTCGCAGTCATTTGCCTTGGTGCAAAAATGCATTGAAAGAAAGTATTCTTTGCACCAGGGCAAATTTTGTCCGAGCACTAATTACCCTTGCGCTGATGCAAAGTTTCTGCAATATAGCTTGTGGTCTGAATGATCAAAGTGAACTGTGTGGGCTGATGAGCTACATGTCTAAATGTTGCTGCTACCCTCCAGCTCAGCAGCTCTCTGTCATCCCCATCATTTCTAATTTCGATCCTCTTGATCCACTTTTTCCGCTTTAATAACATGGTTCATAAATATAGATCAGAGTCCTTTCTCTACTCTCCCATTGTTCCAGTATCAGCCCATACAGTCCCCTCTCTATGTTTATTTGGGACTGCGTCCAAGTGGGAAAGAGAAAAGGGGTTGTTGAAGGTGATGTAGGCGGCACATTCAGTGCTGAGTGTCTGATAAAACTAAAGCAAAGTAAGGCAGAAACCTGGACTAGGAACGAGAAAGGAGAGGTAATGGCAGGCAGGGGAGCCGACTTATGAATTTCCCGGGGGGGCCCAAATACAGGAAGTGACATCACTGGCAGTTATATGACCGCAAATTTGCATGTAGTCGCCAACTTGGTGCAACGGCGCACGGGGGGGGGGGCGGATGTTGGTGCGTGCAGCGCAGAACAGTGGAAACATTGGCTAGCATGCACTGCATATACTAAAGTCAAGAAAGAAGGAGATTTAAGCCTTCGAGTTGCATTCCAGTAAGACATCACTGCCCCTACTCCACCGCTCTATAATCGTCCAGCAACACAACTAGGATGGGAGAATTAAATGCTTGCTAAACAGAATGTACAGCTGCAAGGGAAAGTACCCCCACCACCACCAAAAAAAAAGTTCCCAATTCAAGGGAAACGAGAAGTAAAGACGTTTCCCGATTAAAAACTCCCAAGCAAGACGTGTGTGGTGCCATAGTTCAGTAAAACATCAACAATTCAAATTTACAATAGTGCTGCTGTAGATTGGCCAGCCACAAGTGAAATTTGCTAAGTTGTTACTTCTGGGTAACCAGATAGAGTTAGGGATGTAGCTTAATCTTAAACCTTTCAGTGGACACATCAGATGTGCTGCTGAAGTATAATGCAATCCTGGCTGAAGTATAATGCAATCCTGGCTGAAGTATAATGCAATCAAGTGTGGTTTCAGACTTGGGGGCAAGAGTGTTAACTGCTTTTAACAGTAGTGTACAATGTTACAAAGCAGTTACCCAGGCTCACCTTGCACCCAGGTGATGTTTGCGACTGATAGAAGCACTCGCGTCTAAATGCTGTAGCTATGGTTGTCTCCATGTTTTAAAAACTCCCACTTTCCGGGTTTTCAACATTCATTTGAAACACCCCTTATTCAAAAAATGAAGGAGTCAGTAAAAAAGCCAATGCTGAAAAGCCTATTTCGCACAAGTAGTAAGACCCAAAGGGTAAGAGCGACTGTATAGCAGACCATGCCAATGTAGGATACTCCAGGATTACCTTGAGTCAAAATTCACCCACTGCAATGTTCCTAAATTCAGATTGCAGAGTAGTGTCCGACTGAACCTCAATCAGCTCTTCCTGGGCATCAAATGGATGATGCACCACCTCCTCTGCCAGAGAAGTCTGCATCACCCAGTCACTAATGCCAGCATTTACTTCAGGGAAGTATTCATCAAAGCTGGACCTTAATGTTGCTAGGTGGCTTGCCCAGCTCCAACTGTTCTTTTACAAAGGTCTAGCTTCCTCTTGAAGGCAAATACTTTTTGTATTCATTATTTCCTCCGTGTTCTCATGTCCACAGGAATGCCCCCAAAGGTTGGATTGGGAGTTTCTGGGTGGTGAGTTCTAGTGGTCTTAGTTTCCTTTATAAAATACACAAATCACATAGTATGTCAACCAGACAATGTATCATTGTGTACAGCTTAAAGGGGGCCACCTGACCCAAAGCAGCACACTAGGAGATGTATTTTGGAACAATCAACATTGTAAACACACCTTTAGTTTAGATTGTAAAGAATGCTTGTGCGGCAATTACAAGCACCCAGTTAATAAAGTCAGACTTAAAACACTTGATCAGCATTCAGTGAGTAAAATAACCTTAGAAAAATAAAATGCAGTTTTGCATAAAATTACAGAGAATTTTGGGATTATCAGGCACTGGCAAGCGGGCTCTGCTGTTGCTGTGGGAGAAGTGAGACTTGCAATGGCGACACATTTAAGGTTAATAGCTGTCGTTTATCACAAGATGGCAGGCCAGCATAGATCTTAACCACTGAATGCCCACTGAACAGCTATAAAACCTTCTATGTCAGCAAGAGGCTGATGTAGAGGAACCAGTGATAGAAAGCAATGAGGTAATTACACTGTACCATATCCCGTGGGAGGTGATGACCCCCAAGACTCAGTGAAGGCCCCTCGTGTCAAAAGGTTGAAAAGTCCTGCCGTGTCAGTCCCCACAGTCCTAACTTCTCCCCCGCTTAGAGTGGAAGCAGTCAGCGGCACACAGCTTGTAATGTAAATCGCACATTTTAAGCGTCAGGACAAAAAACAGAGAACTGAATACATTGCTGAGGTAAATGAGTTCTGACTGGCAACACTGGTAATTCCGTATAGAGCCACATTATCGCACCGCCCAACTATGAGTTTGAGGGCAAAGATGGAGGAAAATCCTCCAGCAAGAAGCTGGAGGTATTTCCTCCACCATACCGCCCAAAATAGAACAATTTGGGATATTACCACCAGCAAAATTACTACCAGCAGTAATACCGCTGAAATCCACCATGGAGTCCTATGGACTCCAATTAATGGGGACTAACACTGCCTACCACCACTTGTAATCCGGCAGTAATACCGCCAGACCAAGTGGCAGTAATGGTAGTACAGTTTGGTGGTATCTCGGCAGATTTACAGGCCACACAGAGACATCCCCTCTCTCCATGTTGTCTTTTATTGTAAAGTGGATTACCAGGTTTCAGACCTGTAAGATACCCCTGTCTCCTCAGGTGACTCAGACCCCCACCATTCCATCCTACATAAACTTGATGCCCCCAGGCTGTTCTTTTAGTCTACTTTTATTCTACCCATATAGATCCAGGAACGTCATACTCCTGTTACTTTCATGGATTATTTTACTTCCTGTTCCTTAAAGCCAGGGGTCTTACCCACGTGGCTCTCCAGATGTTTTGGACTACGACTCCTATGATCCATCACCATTGACTATGCTGGCTGGGGCTGATGAGCATTGTAGTCCAACACATCTGCAGAGCTAAAGGTTGCAGAACCCGGCGTCCAAGCAGAGGCCTGGAACTCCATACTGCCACAAGCACCTTATCATTTGACTCTGGCTCTGAAATAGAGACTTTATGCCGGCCCTTTACCCACAAACACTGGTTGTTAATATTAAACCTTGGAGCTGCACGCGTTAATAGCACTAGTGCAAGAAACGTTCAGGACGGGCGGTAAAAAGACTTCTGTGGTTCTTATGCAGCCTATGAGTTCACAGGGTTTGGTTGACCAGGGAACAGCACACGAGGCATTGAGTTGGGACAGGATGGCAGGTTAGCTGCTGGCAACCTTTCAGGTGGCAACCGTAAACCCATGAAGAGGGAGCGGAGATGTGCAGTGCTTCTTTGCCCCCCTGATTCTCTGATTTGTCAGAGCTACATTTTCAAAGCCTCTCTCTGAATGGAGCATGAGTGCATTCATCTCTCAGTTGACTCACACAGTTATTGTTCTGTCTGCGTCTTTCATTTGTTATAAAACAGCACCCAAGGTTGGTGGCTTTCAGGGGGTGGGGAGCCTGGGACGCTCCAAGGACAATGAACTGGCAGCCAGGGGGTTTTAGCAATGTGCTACTTTTGTAAACAAAATGAACCCCCCAAAAATCTTTTTTTTGTGACTGCACCAGTAAATCATCAAGAATTGATGACTGGGAGAGAGGCTGCAGGAGAGCGATTCCCCCTAATTTGTATGGTAGAGTATGTTAGCACACCTGGGAGTGGGTAGTTGAACTGGTTTTGGGGTCCCTGTTTCTCTGTGATAGCATACTCTTGAGGGTGTACTTTTTTAATGAACATGTGCTTAATTTGTAAAACAGTAGGTGCCTGTAGGTGCCTGTGCCCAAATATGTTCTAGCACTTCTGTGACATTTGGGCAGTTCCACACCACTGCTGCCACCCAGGTTCGGACTGGGACAAGAAATAGGCCCGATCACCCAAAAAAAAGTGGCCCACCCCTCGCCTCATGACACTTGACCTCTGATATCACCGGAAGTGATGTAATTTGACCCCACACCAAAGTGACATCCCGGGAAGCGATGAAACACAACCTTTCACCCCTTGACAAAATAGGAAGTGGCATCAAATAGCATTGTTCCTAAGTAAACTACACTACGAAAAATATGGTTATGATTTCACTATGGTGATATACATTTCATACAAGAATGGATCACCATACGTATCATTAATATCTGTGTGTCAAAATACTGTGACTCCAAGCAGACGTCCAAGGCCACATGATAATATGGTATTATATAGCACTTACCCTTAAGCTCTTTTTTATAGAACAAATATGCATACAATATCACCCAACCTGTGTTGGTACTTATGTCGACCCAAGAAGGATGTAAAGTTTTTGAAGAATAAAAAATGAAAAAATAAATTAGAAAAAATGAATGTTTCCGAATTTTTTTTTCAAACCGGCCCAAGCATGGCCTGAAACCGGCCCTTACTCCCCAGGGACGATTTCGGCCCGGCCAGGGGCCAATCCGACCCTGCTGCCACCACCCATAGTGTGACAGAGGCCAGGCCTTTGTGGGGCCTCAGGCTCCATTAGGAGCCTATTCATGAAGGCAAAAAAAAGCACACACCTTCTTTTGCCGCGATGACCATCATCAAGGCAAAAGAAGGTGTGTGCTTTTTCTTTTGTCTTCATAAATAGGCTCCTAATGGAGCCTGAGACCTCACAAAGGCCCGGCCCCTGCCACACTAAGCATGTGTGGCAGGGGCCGTGGATCGGGCTGCTGCTTGTTAATGAAGCAACACCCCGACCCTTTGGTCATTTAACCTCTTTTTTATTTTCCTTCAAACTGTGGATGCGCGCCCCAACTGGGCTTGAGGCTGCGGCCCACCAGAGGGGCGCGCCCCACAGTTTGAATACCGCTGCGCCTAAACCCTCCCCTCCAGGACCATACACCAATGAGTCCTAGAGGGGAGGGCTTAATCGCACATTTTCGCACTTTTACCCGGCTGGAGAGAAGTGATGAACTTAAAAGCAAACAAGTCTGAATCTACCACCAAATGGTTGAATGTAGATGGATGCATGTAGCACCTGTACTGATGTGGATGCGTTCTGCTACCATTTTTCCTATTGGAAATCAATAAACATAGTTGAACCACAAAAAGCAACCAAGGCCGGGAATCGTTAGGAAGAGTGGCTGGGACGGGTAGAGGTGTCACTGGGTTTCCACATGACATGGTAAAAAATGTAAAAGAAACGAATGACAGGAAATATGCCAAAAATGCACTCAAATATTGACATCAATATGCTTGTTGAATTAATAATAAAGATAGTAAATCGAGAATATTTATTAAATTGGCAGTTGAACCATTCTGGGACAATTGTGTAGTGAACGAAGTCTTATCCTGTAAACTCTCGATGATTTCCGCTCCTAGCATTTTGGATGCACCTGCGATAACAGAATTGTTAAGGGTTCGGAAGTTCCAATGCACATTTCTAGAAAGCAAAGAGATTGACACATTTTTTAAAAAAACACTGGATCAAAGCACCCCTCCTCTCTCCCCACACACAACAAACTACTTAAATACACCCAATGCAAGAGGAGCTACATTTCAATATGTAAGAAAAAAAAAAGAATATACTCCAAACAGAGTGGGAAAGATTAGTGTTCAGTGAAATTACGACTTTGTCACGTCTTACAGAATACTTGAGAGTGCTCAGTGTTCATTTATAGACAGTTGTTTTTTCGATTGTTGTTTTTCTGAAATATTTATTTTCCCTCTTTTAAAAAAAAACCTCAGATTTGATTAACTTTTCATAAACATAGACATCGACATTGACAAAAGAGACCCCAAAGGGGGCCCTGTATCACCTCATCAACTTCCACATCCCCCCACCCCCTCCAGAACAATTGTAATGAAAACACTGCTCCCGGCAGACCCCCAACAACCAAATACAGAAGAGGAAATAAAAACAAAGATAAGTAAGTAAAATCATAAAAAAATTAATAAAAACATTTTGTAAGACATGACAAGACACGACACAAAAGGGCATAACCAAGTAGACTCACTAGGCATGAGTCGCCCCCTCAGCTGCTAAACGCTGCCCAACTCCTCCCGAGTACTCAGAAAGCCCATAACCCTGGAAGGGGTAGCGCACATATGGGGTTGCTACACCCACCCATTCCCCATGCCGGAAGCCCAGGGCCCCTGATCCGGGGCAGTATTCCTGCCTACAACAACCCCCCCCCACCTATCCTCGGATTACCACACTGCCCCATCCCCCTCTCTCCATCCTCCCCTCCCGGTCTTTCCCCAGACCCATGTTTAAGTATAAATTTCCCCCATTCCTCCATAAACCAGGTCGTGTCATCATGGGCCATGTATGCCAGTTTTTTCATCAAGTGGACTTCCCACACTTTCCTAAACCAGTCCCTCTTATCCAGTACACTCAACCCCCTCCAGTTCTGTGCCACTGCTAGCCTCCCTGCCCGGAGCAGAGCCTCCCACATTCTAGGAAACCTATAGGTAGTAAACCCCACTGGTGGTATCCCCAGTAATACCGTAAGAGGGTCAGTCGGAATCAGGATCCCCGTTATGTCCTTAATCCAACTAAGCAGTTCGGCCCAGAATATCTTAATGTGCGCGCATTCCCACCACATGTGGATCAATGTCCCCCATTCACTGCAACCGCTCGTGCAGAGGGGTGATGCCTCAGCGAACATCTTGGAGACTTTCACTGGGCCCTGTTGAAATTATTCTCAATGGCGTGCGTCGACTGGTTCCCATAAAACACCACTCTGTACATTTAGTCCCACAGCTTTTCCGGGAGTACCCTACCCCCCCCAAAAATCTTTGCAACATCTCCTGGTCTTTGTTCGTGGGACCAGCAGGGCCTGGTATCATTTCGAGATTTTTCCCTTCATAGAGGTCGCCGTCGCCAACACACTCTCAAAAGGGGTGAGGTCCCTCAACAGATTTCCTGCCCACCTTGGGTCCAAAAGCAACCCTTTCAACCGAATATATAGTCAAAGACCCCCAGATTCTCTTCCCCCAGCATGTCAGTCAATTCCTCGTAGTCCTTCAACTTGCCCCCCTCCAACAGGTATCCAACCCTCTCCAGCCCCGAGTCCAACCACTTCTGTGGTCCACAAAGGATCCTAGTGCCTAACCTGAACGGGTGACCCCATACCGAACTCAACGGAGAGGGCCAGGTGGACAGATGCCTGCTTTCCTTTCACATGAACCAAGTCTTCCATAGGACCCTGAGAACCGAATGTTCCCGTACCTGCACCGTAATCTGTTTGCACAGCGCCCATAGACAGTCCCTCGCCTTTTTCAGGAAGGTAACACAATCCTCCAGATAGGTTCAGTAGTTCCTAAACTCCTCCGACTTGTGCTCTAGCATACGTCATAGCTGTGCAGCCTTGAAGTACAAGGCAAAGTCCAGCAACCCAAACCCCCCATTCCCCTTGGGAAGACAGATCCCACCCTATCCTTGGCCTCCCCTTCTGCCAGATGAATCTAAAACACATAGGGCCTCATTCTAAGTGTGGCAGTCCGGAAATAAGGGTGCCGGTTGCACCGTACTGGCACCCGTTCCAGACCGCCACCCTACAACTCTGCCTTCTGGGGCCGTTGCGCCCGCCAGGTCTGAACTGCCGAGTGCTACGGCCCCGGACTGCAGAGTTTTCACGGAAGCACTGGCACCATTAACAAAGGTGCCGGCACTTCCGTGAACCCATTCCACTCCACGGGAATGGGGACTTCTGAAATCCGCTGCCTGATATCCCGGGCTGCCGGTACTTGCAATGTCCCAGTGGCACTGGGATATCAGGCAGTGGATTCAGCGTTACGAGGACGGTAACAACCCACCGGTAGCACTAGTGGGTTACCGCTGTCCTCATAATGAGGCCTATAGTCTCCAGCTCCTTAAGAAACCCCTCTAGGGGGATGGTCAGGATCATCTGGAAGAGGAATAATAGCTGTGGGAGCACATTCATCTTAACCACGGTCATTCGGGGTATTGATGTATTTTGAATATTAAAGGCTGCACCCAATCAGCTGAAAAAAATTAATCTTTTTTGTGGCGGCCTTTAATTTTCGAGATTATCACATAGAACCATAACGTATGCATCGAACATTGCTGGCAATGCCTTGTTGTCACTAATTGGTCAGAGAAAGAAAGGGGAGGTATCTTCTGGTGATTCACTTTACAGGCACAAATCAGAGTGGCCTCTTCCTTCTTAAAATTCGGGAAGGACTTGATGACCCTACTCTTCAAAGAAAATTTGGCCAATTGCTTCGCTTGAGCCTCGTTTTCTCTGGGCCATTTTTTGAGACAGTCAACGCAGGCAGCTGCCCAGTGCGCTGGAGATTGTGGGCACTGAAGTGGATGCCTCAGTTAACAATAGCATCAGCAAAGAACGCAGTCACTTCAGACTTTTCTAAGTAAATTGCTACATTATTGCCTTTTGTGAGCCTAAATGCTCCCACCTTTGGCTTTGTGCAAGATGTGACAATGTTCACCCCATTGGGAGAGACTTCTCAGGGATAAGGGGCGGGGCTCAAGGGGAGCTAAAGTGAGGGCAGATAATGGCAACTAAAACCAAGGAAACTAAAGAGAAGCAGGTGAGGCGACATGGGGTGGAAGTTGAGGGAAAGGATTGTGTTCGTCGTAGAAATGGTGAAGGAATGGAAAGGCAAAGAACTTGAAAACAGGAAATACAGGGATGAAAGGAGAAAACTGAACCTTCATGAAATAGAATAGGAGAAGGAAGGAAAAGAAAGGCAAACAAGAACCAAGGGGTGGAGAATTAGGGAAAGGAGAGCAAAGTAAGTCCAAATAACGAAAGTAGAAGGGGAAAGAGGAAAGGAAAGCATGGGACGGAATAAAAACAAAAGGACTGCAGATTGGAATAAAACATGTAAAGATAATGGGAATTTCAGAGGGTTTGATGTGTGACACTTAAACAGGGACAATGAATAAGATGGAGTCAGAGCAAAAGTGGGAGGGATAAAAAGTTTTGATACCACAGGTGGCAGCTCAGCTGGGAGACTGACCTGGACTTCACCCAATACATCATCCTGCACCACACAAAAAACCTTTCTCATGCAATCATACCTCTCAACCTATTGACTCTCCAAGGCGGCAAAGTCAGGTTTGGTTGAAGGGTGTGTGGCGGCCAATCCCATTGAAGTAAATGAGAACGAATGCACTTCCAAACGTTGCTGAAGGTTTTCTTGGGCGGCTGAGTCTATTGAAGTCTATTGAAGACAAGTGGCCTGTTGGGAGGATGAAAATGTGTGCAAGGCGTGTGGAAGACCTCCAAACGATGCCACGTGTACAGTGCGACAGAACTCATTTCAATCGCTGTTTCTTATCACATGTCAACCTCAAAGGCCAAGCTCAAGCTTCTGCTGTGGCATACTCTCTAATGCAATAAAATGGATACTTCTTCAATTATACATCTTATTCCCAATGCCTCGGCATACCCTCCCAGCAAGAAAATGGATGCTTCATCAATGACACATCTTATTCTCAATGCCTCGGCATACCCTCCAATGCAATAAAATGGATGCTTCATCAATGACGCATCTTATTCTCAATGCCTCGGCATACCTGCGCATGCAATAAAATGGATGCTTCATCAATGACGCATCTTATTCTCAATGCCTCGACATACCCTCCCAGCAAGAAAATGGATGCTTCATCAATGACACATCTTATTCTCAATGCCTCGTCATACCCTCCCATGCAATAAAATGGATGCTTCATCAATGACACATCTTATTCTCAAAGCCTCGGCATACCCTCCAATGCAATAAAATGGATGCTTCATCAATGACGCATCTTATTCTCAATGCCTCAGCATACCCTCCCATGCAATAAAATGGATGCTTCATCAATGACGCATCTTATTCTCAATGCCTCGACATACCCTCCCAAGCATTCAAATGGATACTTCATCAATGACGCGTCTTATTCTCAATGCCTCGGCATACCCTCCAATGCAATAAAATGGATGCTTCATCAATGACGCATCTTATTCTCAATGCCTCGACATACCCTCCAATGCAATAAAATGGATGCTTCATCAATGACGCATCTTATTCTCAATGCCTTGGCATACCTGCGCATGCAATAAAATGGATACTTCTTCAATTATACATCTTATTCCCAATGCCTCGGCATACCCTCCCAGCAAGAAAATTGATGCTTCATCAATGACACATCTTATTCTCAAAGCCTCGGCATACCCTCCAATGCAATAAAATGGATGCTTCATCAATGACGCATCTTATTCTCAATGCCTTGGCATACCTGCGCATGCAATAAAATGGATGCTTCATCAATGATGCGTCTTATTCTCAATGCCTCGGCATACCCCCGTACAGGGGCGTTGCTAGGGGGGGCTAAGGGGGCTATATCCCTGATCTTTTGGTTGTAGCCCCTGATAGAATCTCAGGAACTAGAGCCAAAAGACTAGCTAGCCCCCAGTCCCAACAGTTCCGACATCAGCTTAGCCCCGGGTCTTATCCAGACCTAGCAACTCCCCTGCCCTCGCATGCAATAAAATGGATTCTTCATCAATGACACATCTTATTCTCAATGCCTCGGCATACCCTCCCATGCAATAACATGGATGCTTCATCAATGACACATCTTATTCTTAATGCCTTGGCATACCCTCCCATGCAATAACATGGAGGCTTCATCAATGACGCATCTTATTCTCAATGCCTCGGCATGCACTCCCATGCAATAACATGGATACTTCATCAATGACACATCTTATTCTCAATGCCTCGGCATACCCTCACATGCATTAAAATGGATACTTCATCAATGACGCATCTTATTCTCAATGCCTCGGCATACCCTAGCATGCAATAAAATGGATGCTTCCTCAATGACGCATCTTATTCTCAATGCCTCGGCATACCCTACCATGCAATAACATGGATGCTTCATCAATGACGCATGTTATTCTCAATGGCATATCCTCCCATGCAATAACATGGGTGCTTCATCAATGACGCATGTTATTCTCAATGCCTCGGCACACCCTCCCATGCAATAAAATTGATACTTCATCAATGACGCATCTTATTCCCAATGCCTCGGCATACCCTCCCATGCAATAAAATAGATGCTTCCTCAATGACGCATCTTATTCTCAATGCCTCGACATACCCTACAATGCAATAACATGGATGCTTCATCAATGACGCATGTTATTCTCAATGCCTCTGCATACCCTCCCATGCAATAAAATTGATACTTCATGAATGACGCATCTTATTCCCAATGCCTCGGCATACCCTCCCATGCAATAAAATGGATTCTTCTTCAATGTCGCTACTTATTCTCAATGCCTCGGCATACCCTCCCATGCAATAAAATGGATGCTTCATCAATGACGCATCTTATTATCAATGCCTCGGCATACACTCCCATGCAATAAAATGGATACTTCATCAATGATGCATCTTATTCTCAATGCCTCGGAATACCCTCCCATGCAATAAAATGGATGCTTCATCAATGACACATCGTATTCTCAATGCTTCGGCATACCCTCCCAATCAATAAAATGGATGCTTCATCAATGACGCATCTTATTCTCAATGCCTCGGCATACCCTCCCATGCAATAAAATGGATGTTTCATCAATGACGCATCTTATTCTCAATGCCACGGCATAACCTTGCATGCAATAAAATTAATGCTTCATCAATGACACATCTTATTCTCAATGCCTCGGCATACCCTTGCATGCAATAAAATGGATGCTTCATCAATTATACATCTTATACTCAATGCCTCGGCATACCCTCCCATGCAATAACATGGATGCTTCATCAATGATACATCTTATACTCAATGCCTCGGCATACCCTCCCATGCAATAACATGGATGCTTCATCAATTATACATCTTATACTCAATGCCTCGGCATACCCTCCCATGCAATAACATGGATGCTTCATCAATGATACATCTTATACTCAATGCCTCGGCATACCCTCCCATGCAATAAAATGGATGCTTCATCAATTATACATCTTATACTCAATGCCTCGGCATACCCTCCCATGCAATAACATGGATGCTTCATCAATTATACATCTTATACTCAATGCCTCGGCATACCCTCCCATGCAATAACATGGATGCTTCATCAATTATACATCTTATACTCAATGCCTCGGCATACCTTCCCATGGAATAAAATGGATGCTTCATCAATGACGCATCTTATTCTCAATGCCTCGGCATAACCTTCCCTGCAATAAAATGGATGCTTCATCGATGACACATCTTATTCTCAATGCCACAGCATACCCTCCCATGCAATAAAATGGATGCTTCATCAATGACACATCTTAATCTCAATGCCTCGGCATACCCTCCCATGCAATAAAATGGATGCTTCATCAATGACGCATCTTATTCTCAATGCCTCGGCATACCCTCCCATGCAATAACATGGAGGTTTCATCAATGACGCATCTTATTCTCAATGCCTCGGCATACACTCCCATGCAATAAAATGGATACTTTATCAATGACGCATCTTATTCTCAATGACTCGGCATACCCTCCCATGCATTCAAATGGATACTTCATCAATGACGCATCTTATTCTCAATGCCTCGGCATAGCCTCCCATGCAATAACATGGAGGTTTCATCGATGACGCATCTTATTCTCAATGCACCAGCATACCCTCGCATGCAATAAAATGGATGCTTCATCAATGACACATCTTATTCTCAATGGCATATCCTCCCATTCAATAACATGGGTGCTTCATCAATGACGCATGTTATTCTCAATGCCTCGGCATACCCTCCCATGCAATAAAATGGATACTTCATCAATGACGCATTTTAATCCCAATGCCTCGGCATACCCTCACATGCAATAAAATGGATGCTTCATCAATGACGCATCTTATTCTCAATGCCTCGGCATACCCTCCCATGCAATAACATGGATGCTTCATCAATGATGCATCTTATTCTCAATGCCTCGGCATACCCTACCATGCAATAACATGGATGCTTCATCAATGACGCATGTTATCCTCAATGCCTCGGCATACCCTCCCATGCAATAAAATTGATACTTCATCAATGACGCATCTTATTCCCAATGCCTCGGCATACCCTCCCATGCAATAAAATGGATGTTTCATCAATGACGCATCTTATTCTCAATGCCTCGGCATACCCTTGCATGCAATAAAATGGATGCTTCATCAATGACGCATCTTATTTTCAATGCCTTGGCATACCCTGACGCATCTTATTCTCAATGCCTCGGCATACCCTTGCATGCAATAAAATGGATGCTTCATCAATGATACATCTTATTCTCAATGCCTTGGCATACCCTCGCATGCAATAAAATGGATGCTTCATCAATTATACATCTTATACTCAATGCCTCGGCATACCCTCCCATGCAATAACATGGATGCTTCATCAATGATACATCTTATTCTCAATGCACCAGCATACCTTCCCATGGAATAAAATGGATGCTTCATCAATGACACATCTTATTCTCAATGCCTCAGCATACCCTCCCATGCAATAAAATGGATGCTTTATCAATGATACATCTTATTCTCAATGCCTCGGCATACACTCCCATGCAATAAAATGGATGCTTTATCAATGATATATCTTAATCTCAATGCCTCGGCATACCCTCTCATACAATAAAATGGATGCTTCATCAATGATACATCTTATTCTCAATGCCTCGGCATACCCTCGCATGCAATAACATGGATGCT
Source organism: Ambystoma mexicanum (assembly GCF_040938575.1). Taxonomy (NCBI): domain Eukaryota; kingdom Metazoa; phylum Chordata; class Amphibia; order Caudata; family Ambystomatidae; genus Ambystoma; species Ambystoma mexicanum. Next base: position 692,539,475 of record NC_090938.1, read on the forward strand.
TCATCAATTATTAATTATGAGAAGAGGTAGATAGAACCTATCAGCAATTAGGCCACAAAATGTGTCTCAAATACAAAATCACAATTTTATTAAACACTCAATAAAAACATATAAATGTAAAAAACTATAATTCATACATTAAAAAGTCTTTTAACTAGTCTTCATGACAAAAAACCTAAACCAGGCTTCATACACAGTAAATTCCATTTCTTTACAGAACATCTTCTGAATGTTGATATTCTCGTATTCAATGTGAATTTTAATCCTTTTGTAAAATAGTCTGAAATTTCTAGACTCTTAAACTCAACATGTTTCAACCCTCAACTATTACTCTGGGACTTTCTTCAGGAGTAGTGTCACGTTTCGTTTTTAAAAATTAATCTCATTAAAGATTAAATTGATCTCCGTAATTGAAGTTGTTATCTTGTTCGGATTGGCGCAACTGCTGATAGAAAAAAATAAAAAAGATTCGGAAAAAGTATTTTATACTAGAGTTCCTATACCTTTAAATTTAGGTATTCTGAGAAACAGGTAACCATTTACCTTTTCCAGCTTGCGGGTTAAGTCCTTCTCGGGTTGCCAAAATGTCCTCAAAAAATCAGGAAGTGGCCCATATCAATATGGTTTTCACATGTACCTGTCAATAAATATATTAATTATACTCCAGGACTTGCTGTTGTGACTCACATTATCAACTGGTACATTGTATTGTCTTCCCCTCGCAGTTATTACCTTAAATGGTGGTTTCTTAACAAGGGTATCTTGTTTAGTCTCGTGCAGCTGGAGACTATGCCGTTTTATGAGATTTTTTTTAAAAAAATGAAACGTGACACTACTCCTGAAGAAAGTCCCAGAGTAATAGTTGAGGACTGAAACATGTTGAGTTTAAGAGTCTAGTAATTTCAGACTATCTTAGAAAAGGATTAAAATTCATATTGAATACGAGAATATCAACATTCAGAAGATGTTCTGTAAATAAATGAAATTTACTGTGTATGAAGCCTGGTTTAGGTTTTTTGTCACAAAGACTAGTTAAAAGTCTTTTTAATTTATGTATTGTAGTTTTTTACATGTATATGTTTTCATTGAGTGTTTAATAAAATTGTGATTTTGTATTTGAGACAAATTCTGTGGCCTAATTGCTGATAGGTTCTATCTACCTCTTCTTATAATAAATGTTTTAACTTCCCATCAAAAGGTAGAGTTATCACTTTAGAGTGACTAGGGTGGGTTTCCCTAGTTTATTAAGTGCTTCATCAATGATACATCTTATTCTCAGTGCACTGGCATACCCTTTCATGCAATAAAATGGATGCTTCATCAATGACACATCTTATTCTCAATGCCGCGGCATATCCTCCCATGCAATAAAATGGATACTTCATCAATGACACATCTTCTTCTCAATGCCTTGGCATACACTCCCATGCAATAAAATGGATATTTAATCAATGATACATCTTATTCTCGATGCCTAATTGGACACCCGTAACGCCACACAGCAATCTAAGTGCAATGTCTTCATTCAACTATCCGCTGATACTACAGGAGGCTCACATCATTTGTGAACGGAGGACAGCACAGGGGCAATGTGCGGCTCTTGGAAGGAAGACCATGCAGAGAAACAGAGGTTTGAATCCTGGATCTTTGCTTAGAAACCAAACTAAGGTATGGTATTAGGTGTGTTATAAATAATGCAATCAATTTAGATCTCTGATCGGGGCTTATATTTGCTGATCAAAGTACAGACCTAAAATGGTGTAATTGGGGCCCTAGATGGGGCGAGGGAGCTGTGAGATACAACAACATTTGAAAACGTGAAATCCCAATATCAGGAGCTTAAAGATTACGTCCACGACTTGTTTCAATCCCTTCTTGGCCTTCCTGACAACACAGAGTTCGCCTTAGATAGGACGCACAGGGTCTACTCGTCCATCTCTTACCTGATGTACTTTCTAGAGCGCACTTTTTTCAACAGAATGAATTGATCATGACGGCAGCAAGATAGAATGGAGCCATTGAGTTCCGGGGAGCAAGTACCGCCTTATTCCAAGACCTCGCACCGCAAACTCTGACGAACAGGTGGAAGCTTAATGTGGTGACGGCCTGGCTCCAATCACGCATGGTGTGGTACAGATGGGGATTCCTGGGAAAACTCTTGTTTGAGTTCCAGAACTAGCAATATGCAATTGTCTCGGAGGAAAAGGCAGCTGAGTTGATGGAGACTTCCACACAGGGGCGGCCTGCTGATAAGGGGGTGATCTCAGCGGCCAGTCCGGTGCCAGCAGATCGTGACCGATCTGACGGGAGGCTGACGGGAGGCCGACTGATACAAAAAGCACGAAAAAGTAGAAGCTGGAGGCAACACTTGACCTAGGGGCGCCTTGCAAAATTATACAAACCCACCTGATGAGGTCTGCTTCATTTGAGGAATCTTGTTACTGTTGGTGGTTGCTGTTGATAACCTCCTGTTCTCTATATCATCCGACAGGGGCTGGGGGGTTTACGTAGGGCGGTCCTGAGGAAAATCGGACGAGTTTACTGTTTCACATGATTTTGCTATTGTTCTCGCATGAGAACTCTTACTTGTTTTTTCTTTTTTGAAGGTTTTCATGTTTAATTTCACAATTGAGCATAGTCACCGAATTTACTGGTTATGAGTTCAACCCACTGTATATTACTGCAAAAGGGGTGGTTGTGAGCCGATGCCAGCCCGGAGGGATTAATAATGGCATGTCCTGAAATACCTACAGTGGTCAAAGTGAGCGGGAGTGGTGTTCCACTACTTTTATTTTCTACTGTTAACAGTTCCACTACTTTTTGCAACCATTTTCACCAGTCCGGAACTGTTCTTTGTGAAGTTAAAGCACACTTCTCCACTTTACCACCGGATATCAGCTACAGCTAAACTGAAATCTGTTTCAACTCAATTGGTTGCCAACCATCATGACTGCAACCGGTGTGGTGGTGGGCCAAAAGGGTGGGCCAAAAGGGGAAGACACTGGGGGGCTGTGAGGAGCAGAACTGTGCACCAGGCAGAGCGAGGATGTAATTTTCTGCCGTTGCCGGCCAGTGCCGGAAGTATTGAGTCCAGAGGTTTCGGGCAGGGAATAAAGAGCGAGAGAAGGTGAGACTTGGGGGAAGGGGGAGTCCCCCTGGCCGGTATTCCAGTGGCGCTGTGGCAGTAGGTTGGGGCACATTGCATAGACTTGAGTTATGGTATCAACAATTGGGGTCACTGGAAGAGAGATGTATTGCTGACTTGGGTTATGGTCCAAGGTACAGCGTGGAACTGTGAGGTGTCATGTCAGGCACTCATTGAGTGGTTGAGGCAACGGGGGAACGGAACTGGGGATCTGCTCTGGTCGGTTTCCGGGGTCACCTATTATTCCTTGGCCATTCCCTGCAACATGGGGGTGATGGCTCCGGCCACTCCCCCCACATTCAAGTGATGATTGATGATGTAACAATATATATGATGTCATTCATGTAAGGTCGTGTCGCATTTTGGCCATTCAAAAATAATAAATGCGGCCTATGCCTTCCACACAATATCTGTGTCCGGGGCCTCTCACTGGCCGTGCCACCTATGCCACCCACAACAGCAGCCCGGTTGTATAGCTAGGGTTGGGACTTGGGGGGCATGGTGGTGGAACAAAAGGGGGAGGACACAAGGGGGCTTTGAGGAGCAACTGTGCACCGGGTGGTGCAAGGACGTCATTTTCTGGCGTCGCCACCTGGCACTGGAAGCATTGGGTCTAGGGGACTCAGGCACGTTATAAAGAGCGAGAGGGGGTGAGGCTCTGCCCAAGACCTGAACAGTAGAGCTGCAGAGACAGCTTAGTTTGCTAATTTCCCACCGTCCCTCCCTGCAGCTTGGGGTTCTGGGGGTGTGTTGCGGTTGGCTGGGGCACATTGCATTGAATTGAGGTATGGGACCAACAATTGGGGTCACAGGAAGAGAGATTTATTAATGACTTAGGTTATGGTCCAAGGTACGACGTCGATCAGTGAGGTGTCAGGCCAGGCGCTCATTGAGCGGTTTGGGGCAAAAGGGGAGCGGAACCGGGGGTCTGGTCGGTTTCTGGGGTCACCTATTATCCCCCGGCCCGTTCCCTGGAACATGGGGGGGTGATGGTTCCGGCCACCCCCCCCACATTCAAGTGATGATTGATGACGTAACAATTTATATGATGTCATTCATGTATGATTGTGTCGCATTTTGGTAATTAAAAAATAATAAATGCGGCCTGTGCCTTCCAAACAATATCTGTGTCTGGTGTCTCTCACTGGCCCTTCCACCTACACCACCCACTGCTCTGTCCCCTGCCGGAGTCACAGTTCCACTACTTTTTTGGTACACTTCTACCACTGGGTACTGCATCTCCAAAGATACCTTGAAATGGGACAATATGGCTGCCTCGTGCAGACATGTAGAGGATCTTTTGGCTGGCATTGCTTCACCGACTAGATAGAACACAAGCTGGAACAGTTCACATTAGCTCTCTCCAGGCACACACTCGCATAATATCATCCAAATGTTTTGCAGCTGTTTTCGTGCATCGCTCACACAGGTCACGAGCCCAGAGCCGCCCCCTACCAGGATGACGGTCACGTGCGCTAGTTCAGCGATGGAGAGGCCTGATTCTTCTCCAGGAATGGATACGTCACCCCCTGTGCAGTGGTGCGCCTTACCACCAATGATGTGATATAATATCATCGTTTATTATATATCGCCCATACAAGATGTGTTTCAAAACGCTCCAAGGCAAGGGAGGGAACAAGGGAACATACAATGATATTCTTACAGGCCATGAACAAAAGAATATGAAATTAACTATCGTACTCGGCCTGGCGACATTTCAGGTCGTGCAAGAGCTTAGAACATAGATAGGAAGAGAGGGGGTGGGAGGGAAAAGGGAACAGACAGGCGACATTTCTGGTAGAGCCGGAGACTAACAAGAGGTGAGGGAGAAGGAGAGGAGAAAGGAGGAGAGGAGCAAAACAAACGACTATCGAACTAGGCCTGATGACATTTCAGGTAGTGCTGGAGGGGGAGGGAGGTAACACGTAAGGAAGGGGAGGAGACAAACATTTGTTGCTATCTTACTAGGTTCGGGAACAATTCTGATAGAGTAAGTGCATTGAAAAAGTAAGGGAAAGCGGCAGGAGAGTGGGAGAACGGAGAAGGGAGAGGAGAACAGAGAGTAAAACAGGGGAAAAGAGCGGATAAGCAGAGGGGAGAGTGAATACAGTTGCAGAGGTCAGTAAAACATAATGTTGCAGTGAAAATGTAAGCAAGGATTCAGGATGATGATGGCACAGCATGATTCAGGGCCGCCCTGAGTATGAGATGCAGGGGAGGTCCAGCATGAGAAGGCGAAGCACCAAGAGTCAATGGGCCTCATTACGAGTCCGGCGGTAACCGTGCCTGAAATTCCAGCAGGTTACCGCCGGACTCGTATTACCATTCCGCCTCCGTGATCCCTGGAATTACCGGGGCATTACGACCCTGGTGATCCGGGAATTCCAGAGGCGGAATTCGGTAAATCCCCATTCCCATTGAGTCCGACAGGACTCAATGGGAATGGGGAAGTGGAAACACCGGCACCATCTCCTGATGGTGCCGGTGTTTCCACATCTGCCTGCAGGCGGGTGGTGTTTCACCCACCAGGTCAGACCTGGCGGGAAGATCACCTCCGCCTGCAGGACTCGAGATCTCCCGGTATGGAAACAATGGTGGCGGTGGGTTTACAATGGGGGCGTAATGAGGCCCACTGTGTCCATAAAGTCAAATCCAAGTGTCGGCAACAGGTTGGTGATGGTGAACCATAGTTTGAAACTAAAAGTCCTACAGTGTGTTCCGGAAAATGCTTGAAACTAAGTTGTTTAACTAATCTGTGCACTTTCTTGTAACCTATTTGCTCAATCCTTTTATGCTGTTCCCCTGTAACCAATTGAACATGCATCTATTCATGATTGTCTGCACCGTTTCTTCTTAAGTATGCCTGTACCCAGCTAGTATTCTGTAACAGCGCCACGATGCCCTAGGGCTGCTGCGTGCTATATCAATTTAAATAAATAAATAAATAAATAAATAGGTAATCAAGACAATGGCCTGCAGCGATTAGGTGTGGGCGGAGGGGGAGAGGGATACGGGGGAAGGGAAAGGGGAAAGAAGAGATCAGGCAAAGCAAGAGAGGGGTGGGGGGACAGATATCAAGGGGACCAGGGAGGAGGGCCACAACAGACATCATGGGGGACCATGGAGGGGGTGGGAGTAGGTGTAGGGTGGAGGCGTGGTTTTTCGAACCCCTCGTGGGAGCCACTCCATGACACCCCTCCGCTGCACCCTCTCCCATGCAGTAGGCGACGCCCTGTCAGGCCGCTGAGTGGCCCACGCAGAAGCATTATGAGCTGCTAATGATTTCCTTTAAGTGATGAACTGCAGCGCTTTGGAGGCTCCGGTTACACTCCAGATCTCAGTGATGTACAGGAATCCCCCCTCCCTAATACCCCCCTCACACTGGCAGCTGAGAGGGCTGTGTGTTGCAGGGAGGTGAGCTTGAGTGGTAGCGAGAAAAACAGGCAATGGCAAAGCCAATCGTTTGGTGTTTTCTGTTGTTTTTTGCTGTCTTATTATTTTATTTTATTGGGCATTTGTATGGTGCCTATACACTATTGTGTTTTCAGACGCCACAAGACAAGAAAGGGGCAGGGGGTCATGGGATATCATACAAAAAACAGCAAATAGAAAAAAAGAGACGGTTATATTGGCCCTGTGACAATCTTACTGTGCAACTGCTTGAGGATCAGTGCCGGGCAAGGGTAGAGGGAGAAGTGCAAAAGTGAGGGGGCCCCAAATGGGGGGTGAGGGGGAATTCTGTACAGGCCTAGGCGGCAAGTGCCAGGGGAGAGACGGGGGAGGGGGCAGGCGGACTGGGTAGGGATAGTTCAGGAAGGGAGCCCAAGGGCAAGTGCTAGCGAAGGATGCTCGGAAGGACTGGTAGGTGGGTGGTCTGGTCCCAGTATGACTCAGAAAGGGACCTGGCCCCAGCCACAGCTGCACATGGAGAATTTAGCAAGGAAGGGAGAGATGGAAGGCAGAGGAGAAAAGGAAGGTCTTGAGAAGTTTCCAGGACTTAAGAAGATCCGGTTCAAGTTTGATGGGGAGGGGGAGGCTGCTCCAGAGGGAGTTGCCAGCCGAGGAGAGAGATCTACCACCGGTTCTCTGCTTGGAGACATGTCGGACCTGCAGAGATTTGGAGCCTGAGGACCAAAGGATTCTAGCTCAGTGGTATTTAGGGATGGAAACCTGGATCTAGAGAGGTCCAGGTCCCAGACAGGCTTCTGAATGATGCAGATGGTCTTGAATTTGATCCTTGCAGTCACTGAGAGACAGAGGAGAGACTTTAACCCTGGGTAGATGTGCTCCCTGGGCTGGAGGCCAAGGATAAGTCTTGAAGCCCTATTCTGGATTAGTTGGAGGGGACGAAGAGAGGAAAGAGGAAGGTTGAGGAAGAGGCTGTTGCAGTAATCCAGTTTAGAGAGAGCCAGGGCTCTGCAGACATTGAGCTTGTGGGGGAAGGTGAGGAAAGGTAGAATGCCCCTGAGGAGATGAAGCTGAACATTGGACTTCTTGGCAAGGTCTGTGATGTTGGAGAGAAGGAGAGAGAGGAGTCAAAAATGATCCCAAGGTTTTTTGCCTCACAAGTGGGTGAGGGGAAGGGAGCCAAGGAGTCCAGCCAGAGTGTGACGGGGAAGCTGGGAGCAGTGCCTCAATGAGAAGGATCTCAGTTTTGCTGCCATCGAGGCAGATATCATTCGCAGAGCACCATGCCTGAATAGCAGTCAGGTATAATGCAGGAAAAGGAGAAGGAGGAGGTAGGGGAAGGCAGCCGGAAAGAGAGTTGTGTGTCGTCTGCATAACACTGGAAGTGAGGAGAGTAGGTGGAGATCAGGTGGGCCAAAGGGGCCAGGTAGAGGTTGTAGAACCATGGCGATAGGATAGAGCCATAGGGAGGACAGAAACTGACCCATTTGAACCTTGGAGGATCTGTTAGAGAGGAAAGAGGTAAGCCACGCCATTGCCCGGTACGTGATGCCTAGGGTATCACGGAGACGGTTTATGAGAATGGAGTGGTTGACAGTGTCAAAGGCAGAGGAGGGATCGCGGAGGATCAGCACAGATGGAGAGTTTGAGTCCAGATTGGAGAGTAGGTCTTCACAGGTATTCAGGAGAGCGGTTTCTGTGCCACTGGCTGGCCTGAAACCGGACTGGTGGTCATTGTAACTGTAATTGTAATTGTTAATTTGTAAAGCGCTTATACACAGGTGAAGTGTGTTCAAATCGCTTCAAGGCGGGATGGGAACAAGGGAATACAGTAGTCATTCTTAGGCCTTGACGTTTCCAAATGATTTAACATAAATAACTAGCATTCTAGGCCAGAGGCATTTCTATTAGTGCAAGTGCATGACAGGCGGGTAGGAGAGAAATGGGGCAGGAGGAGGAAGGTGCATACAATCAACCTGCCGTACTAGGCCTAACGACTTGTCAGATAGTCCAAGTGTATGACAAGAGTGGGGAGAGAAGGAAAGGGGGAAGGGGGAAAAGGACATACAGAACAATGAACCACCGTGCTAGGCCTGGCGACAATCATATGGATTGATGATTGGTCATCTCTAGTGCACCTTTGCACAAGTGTTTCAGGTGCAACCAGGCTAGGGGAGAGAACAAGGGGAGGACAGAACAAACGATCTTGCTTGACCTAGTGCATTCAAGGTCGTGCAAGTGCACAGACATGAAGTACGAGGGGGGAAGGGGAACAAGTGCGCCCAGTTCATCAGGGGCCGGGGTGCAGAGAGGTTGCCCCTCTCCTGGAACATATTCCGAGTGCAGTAGTGCCAGGAGGCATAGAGGCAGCCAGCCATTTCGGTGTGGAGGGACAGTTGGGGGATGACCAGCTTCTCCATGAGTTTGCCCAAGAAAGGGGTGATACAGATAAGTCGATAGTTAGCCGGGCAAGAGGGATCAGCAGATGGCTTTTTTAGGCGAGGGTGCACAAGGGAGTGGTTGAGGGAAAGAACCTGTGACAAAAGAGTGGTTGCAGAGGTCAGACAAGGCAGGGTCGAGGATGTCAATGTTGTCCTTGATGGTTCTGGAGGAGCAAGGTAGCACCTGTTTAGAGGAGACTTTCATAGAGTGGACAATTCTAGAGATCTCATCTGGTGCAATGGGAGAGAGGGAGGAGTGTATATAGGGAGAGGGAAGTCAGAAGAAATGGAAGGAGGAGTGGTGTGGGAAGAGGGAGCAGATGACAGGGACGACAGGATGTCAAGAGTTTTGGAGGAAAAGTGGGAGGCCAATGATCTGGTAAGAAGGGCTCTATTTTCCACAGGGGGGATACTGTATGCTGTGCCGAGTGAATGTTCATTTCCATGTGTCTTTTTTAAGGAGAGTTAGCTGTCTACTGGAATCATAGACACGTGGCACACAGCGTGGGGTATGGCATGAAGGCCTTAGGGCCATGGGGGGCGGGGGCGGGGGGGTGGGGGAGGGTGGCGCTGAGTCTGAATGTATTTTTATCAGCAGCTCTGGTGTGCCCGAGTTTCCTTTGTTCTTGGTGACCTTACGAGAGCCCACCAGAGAGATGTTGATACCGGAAGGTGCCCCGCCTGGCACTGCCTGACCCTGCCTTTAATGAGTCTGATCACAGCCACTGTTTGCCTTCATGGAGCTGCACCTATTTCTGAGGGAGGTGGATGGGCATTGAGTTCCCGGCTCTGGCATGCCCTCCTGCAGTAAGGGGGTGGGGGCAGGCTATGATGGGCATTATTATGCATGCACAGTGGCATGCTAGTGGCATGCACAGCAGCACTGCATCTCTGCACTTAGGTAGGACGGCAGGCCACCACTCACCCCGCTGCTTCTGGCACACCCTACAGCCCACACCACACAGACCCCATAACTTGTGATGAGGGAGGAAACAATGATATAAGGGAGAGTGTGGAATGAGAGAGCGGTGGCAAAGAGAATATGTGTGTTGTGCATGCGCGTGTGTTTGCCCGCCGTCCATTGACACTATTATGAACAACAATATCATTACAACAAAAAAAAATGTCTTGCCCATTATATACTAAACACCAACATGTCTGGACATACACTCATTCTCTCTCTCTCTCTCTCTCTCTCTCTCTCTCTCTCTCTCCCTCTTCCTCTCTCTCCTTCCTGTTTACAAATGTAGGCCCTTCCTCCACCGCACCTCCCCACATCTCTTTAGCTTTCATTACAAAGGGCATTCACTATCTTAAGTGTGAGTGGAAGGAGGCTCAAGTTCCCTAAATATCATCTTTCTCGGTAGCCGCACAGAAAGAAGAAACCGATCCGCAAGTGTAGAAAGAGAGGACAGACTAGAGGACTGGCGAGCCTCAGGAGAGCCTCCATAATGCCCTGTCCAGGGTACACAGTCAGAAGCAAGTCATATTTTCTCAGTGAACTTCTCTTTGGCTCACCTCCTGGTAGCGCAGTACAAGCTCAAATGCTGAACCCCACCAGAAGCATTTGGGAGTGATCCAAGCTACTGGCACAATTTGCTTAACGTGTAATGTTTTAAAAAAATACTCAACATTCACGCATGATAATTAATGAAAATGTTCAGAATGTATTCTCAAAACCACTAGTTTTAGGGCAGAATTCCCTATTTGCGGTTATTTGCCTAACTTTGTGGGTTCCCCCACTCTACTGATGCCCCCTGCTACTGCAACCCTTTCTCTGATGTGCTGCCCCACTAGGTCCTTCAGGCTGGTGGGGCAGGGGTGCTTTCTAAGCACTATATTTTTGCCCCAGGCTGATTCCCTCACCTGGAAAATATGTTGAGGAGAAGGGGAGCTGCAGCCATGCTTTTGTTTTGGCAATGCCATGGTTGTAGTCATTTTTTACAGCACTAGAAGCCAAATGCACCTATTTGTATGATCCTCCATGTGTTCACGAGGGTATGTTTTCTGATCTGCCCAGTCTTGATGGCAAGTGCTCCTGCAGCCGACCAGGCAATATTCGTAGCGATGCCCGCCAGCTAGAGCTGGCGCCTGCAATTGCAAAGTTACAATGTGATATTTGAATACCGCCCTGGCAGTGATGATCTGTCTGATTGCCATCCGACCAGCCCTGCAGCAATAGCCACATTGAGGAGTCTTGAGAAGACAGGGCCGAGGCAGATATCCGTGCCATCACGAATTCGGCTGTGCCGATGTCAATGGCACTAGCTGAAATCTTCAGGGCAACTGACCAAGATGAAGTGCTTACAGTTTGGGTCTATTTGACCTAAAACATTTGACCTAATCACATTTGATCGAATTTATTTGACCTTTTTATCGGACTAAGATGCAGAGGGAGATGCCTCAACCTAATCTATACCCTTACCCACCCCCATATATATATTGAATTAAATTTGACCAAAAAGATTAAAATAATAGTTTCAGGTCAATTATGCTAATACCGTGCTTACAGCTGGTGATGCCAGCAGTAGGGTCCGGACATTGGACAGAATGTCTCAACAACCACAGCTACTGCAGCCCAGAGGCTGCCACCGCCTTGCTGTGCATGTGGCGTCTAAGGCAGGACCTGTGGTGTGACCCCAACCGGCTCCTGTTACAAGATTCAACCATAGTTCTACTGGGAATTATTGGCAAAAACACTGGAACTGGCCCATACAGGCCATCAAGGAACATCGAAAAGGAAAGCAGGACTGAGGGAGAAGGTCTGGTTCCTGTGTCTCGAGGACAAAGTGGATGAAATGGTTAAACGGTGCCAATCGAAAGGAGATGTGTAGGAACGCTGATTGTGGAATCAGCAGCAGCAGCACACATCTCTACACCATGACAGGTAGTCAGCATGAACTGTGCAACCATCCTCACAGACCAACACGCCTCTGTGTCATAGAGGAGTTCTCACACTTCTTGGAAGCAGAGTTTGTGTTGTCGAGAGCGGCGCATGTCGTCATCCCAATAATTAAAAAGATTTGCCCCTACCGCGGACATCTAGAGGTCCTCAGGTCTGGCAATGGCCCGCCCTTCCAAAAAACTGATTTTTGTAAAATTTGTATTTATTTTAATTTTATTGCTTGTAGCGCAAACCTAGCTCAAGCGCAGCGGAGCACTTTACAACACGGTTCTGCCAGATTTGGGCTTCAGGCTTTAGAAAAAAATGCCTTGGCTTGTAGCAGTGTAAAATTTTGAATAGGGAGGGAGGCCACATCACGCCTCTGATTTTGTCACTTAATTGTGGCACTGACCCCTGCCAGGCATCCCTTGAACTAGCATTACCCTCGCACTCCATATGAGAGGGTGATAACCGCTGTATTTCTTTAGTTAAAGGCATGCCTGGCATGGGTCAGTGCTACAATTTAGTAACGCAAAGAGAGCTAGCCCTTATTTAAGCTACACACTGCCACATTGTGCCATGTGCCCTTTAGGCCACGCCAGAACCCCCAACTTGATTTCACATCCCAGCTAAAGCACCGCATGAGCGCCCATGAGCACACCTCTGCAGCAGTGTCCTTACCACAGGTCTGCCAAGCTCTCAAGGTTCTCAGTTCCATGCGCAATGGCGCCACTAGGGTGGGGCCCGGGCCGGCCCTACGATTTGCAGGGCCAAGTGCAGCAAATTAAGTGCTGGGCCTTTAATTCGTATTCGATAACATCACAGGAAGTGACATCACAGGATGTGGCATCACAAGATAATAACCACTACTTGTGTAGGCAGCAACAAAAACATGGTAATCAGAAAGAAGAATTTCCAACAACTACACTAGCAAAATATAAAAGGTGCCCACCTTTTAAGCCCAACAATTTATAATGAAATATTCCAAAGAAAACAAAATCCAAACATGAGACGTGCGCTTTAATTGCACTTTCATGTGCTTTTGTGGGTAAGCGTCTGCATTGAAAATATGACCACCTGGTGTGAAATCTTAGTAGACTTGAGCAAGTGCACTTTTTTTAATGCTGGCCTCAGAAACACAGAACTGGGGTTGCGTCTACCCGTTAATAAAAGTGGGCGGACGCTGTCCATCCACATGTATCGACTTGTGCGCCGAAAATCAGTACAGGGCCAGAACCAGGGAAAATATCCACGTGGGTCTCCATGATGACGCCCTCTCTTGTCACATCCTTGGTAAATGTTCATGGCTCACTTGCAGGCTTCATATACAATGTGAGGAAAATGTTACATTCTACTTAAACCTTTTTTGGCTGGGTAAATATAAACATGTGGAAATAAGGCAAATAGCTAAAATGGTTTTGTGCAATATGTTTAATTGTGCTGGAGGAAGGCACAGATTATAGGCAGCTAACTTCTGCTTTGCATGTGCTTTCAAAATAAAAAGACCCCTTTGCAGTTCATAACACAAGAGTCTCTTAAATAGGCCAACAACAGTAAAGTGCACCCACTTTAAACGTGCTGCTTTAAGAAAGAAAGGGATCAGCGGTGCTTATGAGGCCCGATAGGGACGCTGGGAGGGGGAGTGGTGGAGTTTGTCTCTCCAGGTCGCAGCAGGAGGTTGACAGGTGACAAGTCACCTCACCAGAAGAAACAAAAGAAACCTCTAGGGACAGCCGCTTTTGTAAAACATTTGCCGGCAAGCTTCCCCGTCATAATGCAGGCTGCAGAGTGGGCCGCCTGTGCTCCTAGAGTGGACTTCAGCAAGCTTATGGACTCTGAGCACGTGGCCCACGCTGCAGCCTGCAAGAGGGAGTGAATGGCTCCCTCGGAGCGGGGCCCTAGCAGGCGCAGGGCCAAGAGCAGCCGCACATGCTGCACACGCCTAGCGCCGGCCCAGGGTGGGGACAAGTGGTCCTGGGACCCTCCTCTGAAATCCTGTGCTCTGCTTCACCCCCCACCCTACCTGGGGTACTCTCTCTGGCCTCCTACTCATTCCTGCACCGGATGAACACGAGAGTGTAAGAGACCTCTCCCACTGTGACCTGCATCCTGCATTTCGAGCAGCCACCTTCCCAAGAAACATCACCCACCTCGATACATCTCTGGGCTCCCTCATCCCACCGGATTGTGACGTGCCAGTCACGAATGACGCATGCGTGAGCCTCGTTTGGGCTGCGCGCATGCGTGTTTGAATAAATCACGCCCGTGCGGACAGTTGCCGCCAGGACGCGGAAGGGCACGCAGTGCGTCCCGTGTCTTCTTGTGTGCCTGCGTGTATGCAAGCGTGAGTGAGGTGCGGCCCGAGGCACGGGCGCACACATAACATCTGGGGACGAGGCGGGATGCATGTGGAGCGTTTATTGACACAACGCTGCGTGTCAATCTTCGTAACGTTACACCGTTGCGTATCACGAACCCGGCGCGAGCAGAGCGGATGTGTTTTCACACATGGTATGAGGCAGTAGTGGCCTGAAAAGGTGCTCGTGCACTGCTCATACCGGAAAGAAGCTACACCAAAACAATTTTTGGAACTTCGGCAGTCTTCATCATCCAAGAGGACTGCACCTGAACTAGTGGCCACCACACAAGGGGTGACTGGAAGGAAACACAAGCATAGAGGAAGGCCCTCAACAACTGGAAGGTTCCACGGTTGCGCAGTGACCCAAGGTACGTCTACTGTCCATCCAAGTCAGGTTTGCGGCCTCTGAACCACCAGGAGGTGCCTGTGCGACCTGTGAACATGGCGGAAAGTGACGGTGAAGCAGAAACAGCGAGAGTGGTAGTAAGGAGACAACAGGGGGCTTTGTTAACCATGCAAGAATTTGACACGTTGGGTCCCCCCTTGAAATGGGCCCAAGATGGTTGTTGTGGATAAAAAAATTGGACATGCACTTTACTGCAACTGGGAAAACCGACGACGACGCAAAGAGGGCCACTCTCCTGTACTCTGCGGGCATGGACGTTCTGCGCATTTATGAGTCCCTTAACCTGCAGGTAGTCACCTATGACGCTGTCAAGACTGCCTTAGAGAATCATTTCATTCCGTTGTCCAACGTAGACTATGAGAGATTTCTGTTTTGTGGTGAAAAACAGCGGGAAGAGGAGTCACTTGACCAGTTCTGCGCTCGCCTGCGACAAATGGCCACAACTTGTCGATGGGACAACGATGAGTCGATGATCAGAAATCAGGTCATCAAAGGCTGTGGCTCAGGCAAGCTACGTAGGCAAGTGTTGAGGGAGCCTTGTTGGTCTCTGCAACAGATCTTGGACAGTGGAAGGACCTATGAACTGGCAGAATCGAGGGGTGCTAAAATGGACGCGACGGTGCGTCTGGGAAAGTCAGAAGAAGCCTTTGCAGTTGGAAAACAGTTGATTTCGAAAGCCAAGTGGGGCCAGAAACGCCAGGAAGCTGGTCCGCTGCAAGGGGCGGCATCTATTTGCCAATACTGTGGATATGACTTGCCACACTCTGAAGAGTGTCCCACCAAATCAGGATCCTGTGGCAGATGCAACGGACCCGGACACTATGCCCGGATGTGTCGGCTCCCGCTCCAGTGTCTGTACAGAGGGGCCCGGCCAGGGCACGTGGTGGTGGTTCAAGGGGGCAGAGGAGCATTGCGGCATTAGAACAGGAGATGCAGAGGCTTAATATGGCCGAGGAGGAGGAAGATGAAGAAGATGAAGTGTTTTTCATTTCGAGCATAGCCACAGGGGCGAGGAAAAAGAGACAGCCCAAATGTGTTGTGGATATTCAGGGGGTGCCGACACAAGTGCTGATAGACACGGGGGCCTCAGTGTGCGTGCTTGCCTCTGATCATTACCAGTCAATCCTGGGACTACCGGCGCTGGATGCTTCGACAGCGAGAATTTTCACGTTTGGCGGAGATACACCACTCCCCATCAAGGGCATTTTCGTTGCGCCTGTGTCCAAGGGCGGCAAGACCATAAAAGCCTGATTTTTCGTCACGGACGTGAGCCCTCACTCTCTGCTCAGCTGCGCGGCATCAGAGGCCCTGGACCTAGTGCATTTTGCGTGGGAGGTCTACCAAGTGGACATCGACCAGCTGCTGGACAGGTTCTCAGGCATTTTTAAAGCAGTGGGAAAGTTGAAGGCTCCCCCGGTGTGTCTGCACGTTGACGACACCATCAGGCCTACGGCTCTCAAGCATCGACGGATCCCGTTTCACCTCTGAGAGAAGGTGGAGGAGGAGCTCTGATCACTTGTTCAGATGGACATTATTGAAAGGGTGGAAACAGCCCAGAGCGGTGCGCATCTGCGTAGATATGCGCCTCCCCATTGCCGCCATTAAGAGGGAGAGACACATTACGCCCACTCTTCATGATATCATAGGAGAACTGCAAGGCGCAAGAGTTTTCTCGAAGTTAGATCTACGGACGGGCTATCATCAGCTTGAGCTCCACCCAGACTCAAGATTTATCACGACCTTTACGACGCATGAGGGCCTCTATCAGTTCAAGCACCTGAGCTTCGGCATTTCATCTGCTGCCGAAGTCTTCCAGAACACCACCAGGGGGACGCTGGCAGGTCTCAAAGGCGTTTTGAATATGAGTGATGACATTTTAGTGTTTGCCGAATCTGAGACAGAGCGCATGAAGAGACTGGAGTGCACACTGAAGAGGTTGGATGATTTGGGACTTACACTACACAGTGAAAAATTTGAGTTTTTCAAAGACAGGATCGGGTTTTTTTGGTTTCATCTTTCACGCCAGCGGTGTGTCGCTCGATCCGGCTAAGATCAAGGACATTCTAGAGACCGCAGCACCCCAATCCCCCATGGAGGTGAGGAGCTTCTTGGGGATGGTGAATTACTGTGGGCGCTTCATTAAGGGTTTGGCCTCCTTGTCGGAACCCCTCAGGGCGTTGACCAGGAATGACACCGTATGGAGGTGGGAAAGGAAAGAACAGGAGGCATTTCAGGTCCTCAAGAATGCCCTATCCGATGGGGACACCATGGCGTACTTTAACCCTTCAGTGGAATCTGAGATCGTTGTTGATGCCAGTCCCGTGGGCGTTGGGGCGGTGCTGCTGCAGCCAGACAAGAGAGGGGACATGCGACCCATCGCTTATGCGAGCAAGGCGCTTTCGGACACGGAGAAGCGATACTCGCAAATTGAAAGAGAGGCTCTGGCCATTCTATGGGGCTGTCGCCATTTTCGCCTCTACATCCTGGGTAAGCCTGTTGTGGTCGTGACTGACCATAAGCCTTTGCTGCCCATCCTGGCGGGCGTGTCATCGAAGCTGCCGCCCAGAATTGAGCGATGGATGTTGGCCCTGATGGAATACGGGGTTCGACTTGTGTACAGACCAGGGACCAATAATCCGGCGGACTATCTATCACGACACCCCAGCACTGGGAGTGTGGAAAAGGACGAGGAGGTGTCTGACTGTCAAGGGCTACTCTGTCACTTGGTGGAGGGTGCGTTACCGGTGACGCTGTCTAGACTCGCCATAGCGACTGAATCGTCCAAGGATGAGGTGTTCCACATCATCAAGGCGGCAGTGAGAAGTGGCGACTGGAGAGAGGTACTGCGGAATAACTCCAGGCGGCAGGCAGATGCCCAAAAGGACCTTCAGGCACTCTGGAGGGTAAGGGATGAGCTCTCCATTTCTGATGACGGATTACTGCTGAGAGGGAGGCAAATCGTGATCCCACAGGCACTAAGGAATCGTGTCCTGGAGTTAGCGCACATTGGACATTAAGGGGTTGTTAAGACCAAAGCGAGGCTCCGACCCAAGGTATGGTTCCCTGATCTGGAAGGGATGGTCGAGTGTTTTGTGAGAAGGTGTTTGCCATGTCAAGCAGCAACTCCAGGGGACAAGGTTCCGCCGATCAGCTCCATGGAACGGAGCGAAAAGTCCTGGGGAACTGTCCATATGGATTTTGGATCGACAGGTCGGGGCATGTATTTCTTAGTGGCGGTAGACCAATGGTCAAGGTATCCTGAGGTGGAGGTGGTGCAATCCACAGCAACGGAGTATACCACTAGAGGCCTAGACAAAATGTTTGTGACACACGGGTTCCTGGAAATACTATGCTCCGACAATGGACCTCCATTTACCGGCAGTCAGTTCACCCAATGACTCAAGGAAAGGGGCATCCATCACCGCAGAGTATCACCTCTGTGGCCTCGCGCTAATGGGGAAGCCGAAAGACTAATGTGTACGTTGAGCAAAGTGCTAAGGATATCCGCTAATGGGGGTGGGGACCTCCCGACGAAGCTCGTGGAATTCCTAAGAGAGTACCGGACCACCCCCCACCAGTCAACAGGGGTTGCTCCCGCTGAAGCGCTGTTTGGACGCTGTCCCCGTGGCATGATACCGGAAATGGAGGGCCGAGGACCAGGGGTCATCGACAATGAGAAAGTAAGAGAGGAGCGCGCCGTACGTAATCAGAGAGAGAGTGAGAGAAGAGGTCTACAAGACAAAGAAGTGTGTGTAGGTGATTCAGTATTAGTCCGGAACCGTCACCCAGAGGGCAAACTGTCTTTGCCATATGAGTCTCACCCGTGGACGGTCACGCACGTGAAAGGGACCATGGTGATGGCGGCCTGTGAATGTGGCACTGTCACCTGCAACAGATCTTTTTTCAAAAAAGTGGATACTTCATCAGAGACTCTTGATCCGGGGGAGAGCCCCTACCCAGAAGCGATCCCAAAGGGTCCAGCCGAGGACGCCCAAGGGTTGCCGTCCCATCTGGAGACAGTCCCAGCGGAACTATGCCAAGTACCTCGAGGTATCCAGTGCGAAGAGACCGCAGACCGCCTGCTCACCTCAAGGACTACGTCCTGGACTCGGGAGACTGAGCCGAGGTCATAGCAGACTTTTAACTGGTTGGGTTAATCGTTTTGTGTTCGCAGTTTGCACTGTTGTTGTAGCATAATGTTATGCTGTGTTTTTCGTTAAAGAAAAAAAGGGATGTGACGTGCCAGTCACGAATGACGCATGCGCGAGCCTCGTTTGGGCTGCGCGCATGCGTGTTTGAATAAATCACGCCCGTGCGGATAGTTGCCGCTTGGACGCGGAAGGGCACACATCGTGTCCCGTGTCTTCTTGTGTGCCTGCGTGTATGCAAGCATGAGTGAGGTGCGGCCCGAGGCACGGGCGCACACATAACACGGATCATCGCCATCGAGAAAAAGCCCTAATTTAAATCACTTCTCAGGACACCTCGTTGCTGCACCACCAGCCTGCAAGTTCTGCTTCATCCTGTGCAGATTTAGAATTTCGTGGGCTCCTTCAAAATGGCCGACGGATTTGCCGTGCCCCATTGAGAGGCTGTCAGGCCTCCACACCAGGCCTAACCTGATTGGTTAGACGAATGAGCTTTATCCAATCCCTCCGAACAGGAGGCGGAAGCCTGCCTCACAACCAACCGGCCACTCCTAAGGGCTTGTCTGTGCCTGTCTGGGCCGTATGTGCCGTGGGACAGTCCCTCTGCTCACTCAGCCTGCAGCTCACCTTCTAAGATCCTCATCTCTTCCGGATCCTGCACTTCGCTATATGTGAGTCCCGCCACACCACCTGTATTTGACCTCCACCATTTTTCCACCTAATTCGCCTGACCCCACAGTGCTGGCGTCACTCGCCGAGTTGGGTGCCCATCTATTATAGCCAGCCTCCAAGGCGACCCTAACACGAACTACGTCTCCGCTCACCGCCTTCCAAGCCACAACATTTTGCAAGGCTCCCAACACAAGTTGTTAAGCCACTCCGCGCACATCGCTCATCTGTTTCAGCTGCTGCTCCTCGCCTCGCTAAGCAGCCTTATGCTAAATCCTTAGCCTCTAGAGCTGTAGCCTCTGTTCTATTAATCCTCATTCACTGTATCTCACCAGTCGATCACTTACCGCTATCCTGTCTCCCATGTGCGTGATGTTCTGCCACTATCTGCCTGCTGCCGTGCCTCTCCAAATATATGTACGCTTTTGTTTGATCAGCCCCTCTCTGCTGTGAAGCACATCCAGTCTAGCCCACTGCTTCCGGTTCCCGATATATGTGCCTGTACTATCATGAAGACTCACATGCCTTATACATTTTAAACTACTGTGTCTGTACTGTCATAACTGTATTTAGAGCTAAACTTCACACAACCTAGCTTTACCATATGGTCACGGTGTGCATATTGACATGTCATATCTATCATTAGTAAGTATAACGCTATGATTTTGCTCCTTATTTCTAAATCACTGGATGGGCTGCCCAAATCTGCCTTACATTGCGTGTGCCATAAGCATACTCTCTGTTGCCCATCCCTACAATTATCCCTGCCTTTGCCTGGTACCTATGTACCATTATCCACTCTGCTGACTGTATACCACAGTACACTGGTGTAGGCACAGCTGACAACAGCCTATAACAACAGCTGTTGCCAACTTAACTCCCTCTGCAACCCAGCATGGAAAACAAGCCGCCAAACTCAGACGACGTTCCCTCCACCCCTTTCCTGCCCTCCTTTTTCAGCGTCCCCCCATCTCGTCCCTCAGAGTCTCCCCACGATACCAACCACTACATTAATGTCCTAGCCACCAGACTAGCTAGGTTGAGGTGGCGTACTGAGCCATCTCACCTACCCAAATGCCCTAGGCCTCCTTATTTGAGAACCCTACTATTAGGAGCATGCTCTATCTCTATGCTCTGACACCTCTGCAACCACCAAACGTAATCCAGTATTTCAGCCTCAGCTCCCCTCCAAAGACAGGCACAATGCTCCACCACAATTCAGCAAGATTACAAGGCTTTTATTGCCCACCACAAGCAAGAACGTAATCACTTCTTCTCCCACTCCACTCTAGTAAGCCCTTATAAAAGCCTGTTCGCTCCCAGCTCATGCCATCCTGGCGCATCCATCCTGTGTTTCATATCCTTGTTAAAACCTTGCCCCGCTCCTACCCGTCTTCGCTCTGCCCCGGGACCCATTTCTGTGGGTAGTTCTGAGGAGTATGAGGTGTCGAACATTGTAGGGTCCCGTTTGGTTAGGGGTGGTCTCCAGTATCTTGTGGACTGGTCGGGTTTTGGGCCGGAGGAGCGATGTTGGAATCCTGAGGCAGATGCCCATGCCCCGCGGCTGTTTTCTCGTTTTCACCTGGACCATCCCGCATGCCCAAGTGGTCGTGGGCCATTGGGGGGGGGCTCTGTCATGCGCAGTAGGAAGGTCAGGCACACCAGCTTACAGAACACTCATACCCTCGGGGACTCCCTGACACATAACACAGCGAGACTCTCCAAGTCACAGTCAGCCCTTCACATGATCACGCTACCTGTGGTGCGAGGGAAGCGTCACCAACTTCCAGGCTCTGTCAGAGGGCAATATTATTTGTTCCCTCGTTTCCGCTGGCAACTGCCATGGAGATTGCGAGAAGGCTGGAGCAGGAGCAATCGACGACAACTACTTCCCGATTCCGGGCCGAACTGTCGGTCACGTGCCCTGAGCTCCGCTCACGTGATCAGGAGTCGGCAGGTATAAAAGCGGCGCACTTTGAATCCCTCACCGCTTCACAGCTGTTTCGCGACACTGTTTGGCGTTTTCGATTCACGTTGGATTTATTTGGTTACAGATCTCAAGCTTACGGATTACGGACTGGTTTTTCTTGTTCCTTGGATTTGGCGTTTGGTTTCTGCTCGGATTTACAGACTTTTTGGACTTTAGCTAACGTTTCACTGATTGATTGGATTACCCTTCTCTGCTTTGTCAAGTATTCTACGCTGTCCAGAGTTCCTCGAACTGCTACGGTACCAAAGTGTTAAGAATACATCCAAGAATCATCAGGTGGTAGCCACGCTAAGTTTTCTGGTGCCTTGGCTTTGAAGGATTACTGACGCTTCCCTGCACCACAGCCTCAGAGTTCCTGGCAGTTAGAAAATCACCCTTGGGTAAGCCCTGTTTCAATAACAGTTATATTGTTGACAGCACTGTGCTTGTTTGTACTAATACCTAAATTAATTCCACAGCTCTGGTGTCCTCGGCGGCGTCTGGTCCTGCGAAACAACAACAACCACCTGTGGCCTCAAGGCTCGCACAGGGAGTAGTTTTTCTTTCTCTCTGTGTGGAACTTGGGGACAGAGGCCCATATATTCTTCACGACGTCAAGTCAAGACATCGCCATTACGGAAACATGGCTCCATGAAGCCTCTGGTCTAGCAATCTCCCTAGCCCCCCCACCAGGCTGCACACTTTTCCGACAGGACAGATCCATTGCAAAAGGCGTGGGTGTAGCCATGATAGTGAAGGAATCCCTTTCAGCTAGACAAACACACTCCACGCTAAGCGGGAAAGCAGACGCGCTAACAGTAAAATGCTCTCTCTCACCTAACTTTACAATCACTATCCACATCATCTACCGGCCTCCGGGCCTACTACTTGATTTTCAATCAAATATGCTCCACCGTCTAGGAGATAACCTAAAAGACACCACAAAAGCCATCCTCCTTGGGGATTTTAACTTGGGTTTCAATGTTCCTAAAGATCAATCAAGCAAGTCCCTGGCAAAAGCACTCCAGGATATGGGCTTTCTTCAAAGAGTCATGGACCCAACACACAGCAAAGGGTGTATTTTAGATTGGGTAGTTGACCACAACTGCGCAGCAGACATCAGCTCTAACTCCCCCTGGCTCTGGACAGACCATCACCTCATTCACTTCCACATCCCCACCCTTACAAACACCTCCAAACCTTGCAAGCCTGCACCTTCAGCATTAGCCAGATGCACACGTCTCCTTACTAGAGACAGGATCCTTCCTTTCCTAGAAGTTCCAGCCCTCAAGCCTCCGTTCACCCATGACTCTGCGGCACTGGTAGAACTTTATAACACCACTATCATATTTGCGGTGCATGCCATTGCCCCTCTCGAGAGAAGGAAAGCTAAAGGCAGGAAACACTCAAACTCCTGGTTCACTAAAGATTTACTAGAATTACGTTCTTGCAAACGTATGGCTCTAGCTATATGGCAAACCAACCCTCATAATTATATACTAAAGGCCTACAAAATCCCTGCCTCACAATATAAGAAAGCCATTGCGCTAGCGAAATCTACATCCTGTAATGCAAGAATCTCAAATGCCAAATCTGAATCAAAAGAACTGTTTCCCATTTTCAAGGAAATGGCCGCCCCTGCTACTAGCACTCCAGAACTCATGAAAGATGAAGCTTGGTGCTCTAATGTCGAAACGGCCATGCTCAATAAATGAAACCTCCTGCAAGAAAAAATGAACTCTCATTATAACGCCCTGCCCAAAGCCAACCTTCCTAATGCAACTATCACCAATCCAGACAACAAAGACAGATCGTTCTTCTCTTTCAGAGATGTAACTGAGTCCAAAGTTCAAGGCATCATGAAACTCATCAAACCCTCTATCTTCAAGGGTGATGTCTGCCCTGCCACCCTTATAAAAGACTGCGCAGAAACGTTAGCACCATTTCTGATAGCCTTCATCAAGTCTTTGCCTCAGGCATCGTCCCTTCCTGTCTCAAAGAGTCTTTTAGTTCGCCCTTTGCTGAAAAAACCATCCCTGACCCGGAGTCACCTAATAACTACAGAGCTATCACTACTGTGCCATTTCTGTTAAAAATACTTGACAAAACAGCATATCTGCAAATCCAACATTTTCTTGAAGCCAACAGTATCCTTGGCAAAAGGCAATCAGGCTCCCGCACAGGTCACAGCACAGAGTCGGCCCTACTGGATCTGAAGAACCAATTTGGGGAAATGATGGATAAAGGCAAGCCAGCTCTGCTCCTTGATTTGTCTGCAGCATTCGATCTTGTAGATCACAAGACCCTCTGCAGACATCTCAGGAACACAGCCCAATTCTCCCCTGAGGCCACATTCTGGATCACCTCCTTCCTGGAAGGGAGGCTTATGAGAGAGTTCTCTGACCAGGCCTGCACTGAACCTACTGCAATCCACTGCAGAGTCCCACAAGGCTCCTGCACCTCAAACACACTATACAATTTGTTCACTCTACCACTCTTCGATGACCAGGACAAGTATGGAATAGCATGCATAAACTATACCGATAACACACAAGTCCTCCTCCGACTTTCTGGCTGCTACGAACAGGACTCTACTACTCTCTGCAAAACATATGCCTTCACCCAGGCCTGGATGGCGGCTAATGGTCTATGGGCTTGTTACACGTTAGGCGGTAGGGGGTTAACAGGGCCGGTACAGCTGCTGGCCCCGTTAACCCACTACCGCCTCATTACGAGGTCTGCTTGCGGGACCCGCTAAGGACGCCTAGTAAAAATAGGCATCCTTAGCGGGTCCCGCAAGCAGACAAGGATGCTAACAACGGGCCTGTCATTAACGGGCCCGTTGTTAGCATCATCCCCATTCCCATTGAGCCCTATGGGGCTGAAATGGGAATGGGGCTGTACCGGGTCTGGGTTCCCTGAATGGGGAAATATCGGGCCATCCAAGGTCGGAATGGCCCGATATTTCCCCATTCAGGGAACCTCAACCCGGTACCCGGAATGGAAGTAGCCATGCCGCAAAAAGCGTAAGGTTACCTCCAGGGTCGTAATGAGGCCCCATGTCTCAACAGGGACAAAACAGAAATCCTTTTGGTAGGCCCAAAGGAAATCCTCAACAAGCTTGACATGTATAATAGCTCCTTCAACATTGAGAACACCCTAATCACTGTGTCAAAAGCAGTCAAAACATTGGGAGTCTACTTTGATTCCTACCTCTCCATGATGCGTCAAGTGAACACCATTTCATCCTCTGCAGCACTCACCACCAAAATCATCAATGCTGTCAAACCATATCTCTCACCTAAAAACTGCCTCACCATCGCGAGAGCCACCATTGGGGCCAAACTGGACTATTGCAATGTTCTGCTTATGGGCACATCGGCTAAACACCTCAACAGATTACACATCACTCAAAATAATGTCCTAAGAGTGGCTTTAAGCATCCCCAAAAGGGAACACACAATCCCAGGCCAGACGTGATGACCACTGGCTCCCAGTCAAAGAGCGCATTCTGCTTAAAACGCTCTCTATTACACACGTGCCTCTCACTTACAGCACCTCCATACCTTGTAGAGAAAATAGTGAGAGCCACCTGTGCTAAACCCAAGCGATCACACCACGCCAATCAGCTCCTCATCCCCACTTTTGAAAGAGCCAAAGCGGGAGGCTCTAGTTTCCTATTTCTAGTGCCTAAAAACTGGAACGCCCTACCCGCCTCACTTAGAAACGAGACCTTGCGCGCAGCTTTTCACAGAGCTCTTAAAACTAAACTATTCTGTTAGTCCCAACATAGAATGTACAACAAAATCTGCTGGTTCCCCTGTAACCTGTGTATGATTAACCTGCTTATCTTTATTTGTCTCTATGAATTGTATTCTTTCATTGATCTTTTCTAATTGTACTGTCTCTTTTACCTATGTAACCAAGAAAGCCTTCTTTTAACAGCACCACAACGCCCTAGGGCCGCCTGTGTGCTTTATAAATGCAAAAAATAAAAAATAAAAAATATAGTCTCCCTCTCACAGAGAGTCCTGGAAAGGGCTGCTGGCAGCCCTTATGATTGCAGGTCGTTAAAGAGCTGCCCGCAGCCAATTACTCCTTTGTTCCCAGTCCCAATCTGAGTGCTCGCTTCTTTTTGCATATGTTTAGGCATTTAGCACTGATGGGATCTTTACATATGAAATACCCCGCACAGATGTGTACCTGTCCAAAAGGGGTCACATCAGTGTCAAATGCCCAAACATAAGCAAAAGAAGAGAACGCCCCCTTTTAAAGGTGTCATGTCTGTGATTGACATGCAAAAAGGGATTCCCTTGCCTAGATAACAAATGCTCCCAATACTAACAGCACGCTGGGAGTCTGTCACATTCCCTTGCATATATAGCAAATGTACCCAATACTAACGGCAAGCTGGGAGTCTGTCACATTCCCTGGCATAGATAGCAAATGTTCCTAACACTAACAGCAAGCTGGGAGTCTGTCACATTCCCTGGCATAGATAGCAAATGTTCCTAACACTAACAGCAAGCTGGGAGTCTGTCACATTCCCTGGCATAGATAGCAAATGTTCCTAACACTAACAGCAAGCTGGGAGTCTGTCACATTCCCATGCATAGATAGTAAATGTACCCAACACTAACAGCAAGCCGGGAGTCTGTCACATTCCCTGGCATAGATAGCAAATGTTCCTAATACTAACAGCAAGCTGGGAGTCTGTCACATTCCCTGGCATAGATAGCAAATGTTCCTAACACTAACAGCAAGCTGGGAGTCTGTCACATTCCCTGGCATAGATAGCAAATGTTCCTAACACTAACAGCAAGCTGGGAGTCTGTCACATTCCCTTGCATATATAGTAAATATACCCAACACTAACAGCAAGCCGGGAGTTTGTCACAAAGGCGATCTGTATCTAAATGACATTACCACTCATTTTCTGTGATTCTCAAAGTATTTAAAGAATAGCAGTGCATTATTTTGCATTTTAGGACTTCTAGCTTGCTAGTCAGCATGTGGATACTAAACCTAAAATGACATTATTTTGGCTGAACATGTTTATCTAAGAATTCAAACATTGTAAGTTTGTTTTCCTATAAGATGTGTATTTTGCAAGTAAACTATCAGAGCTGTCAAGTTTCCTGTGGCCATGCGTGAGATCATCCAGTCCTGTTTTTTCCATTTGGATTCTGGAACTTGTAGCTTTCCTAAATTTCAAATGGGTAAGAAAAAACGGCAAGTATAACAATTCCAAGCAAAACCAGCACTGGATAGCTTTCTCACACATGGCCATGGGAAACTTTAGAGCGCTTTTCTGCAAGACCTTATTGTCGTCCTTGAAATTCAAAAGGTAAATATTTGGATCTGGTGCAGCTCAGCAGGTATGTGCTCAAGCACCTAAACTGTAGAATGCTTTAAAATCCCACCCTCACTGTTTACCCAAAGTGAGGGATCCCAGGAAAATAATGTCATCTCTTCTAATACAGAAGACTTGCCTCAGCAGAGCCAATATTCATTTTCTTCCCCTTTTGCTGCCATTCACCAAAGTGGCATGGGCTGTCCAGAACACTGCTCCACAGGAGAATTCATGAAGCCCTTTCCTATGCCCCGTTATGCTATGTTATTTAGTCTGGTATGTGAAGCTCTTTCCTACGCCCCGTTATGCTACGTTATTTAGTCTGGTATGTGAAGCTCTTTCCTACACCCCGTTATGCTACGTTATTTAGTCTGGTATGTGAAGCTCTTTCCTACGCCCCGTTATGCTATGTTATTTAGTCTGGTATGTGAAGCTCTTTCCTACGCCCCGTTATGCTATGTTATTTAGTCTGGTATGTGAAGCTCTTTCCTACGCCCCGTTATACTATGTTATTTAGTCTGGTATGTGAAGCTCTTTCCTACGCCCCGTTATGCTACGTTATTTAGTCTGGTATGTGAAGCTCTTTCCTACACCCCGTTATGCTATGTTATTTAGTCTGGTATGTGAAGCTCTTTCCTACGCCCCGTTATGCTATGTTATTTAGTCTGGTATGTGAAGCTCTTTCCTACGCCCCGTTATGCTATGTTATTTAGTCTGGTATGTGAAGCTCTTTCCTACACCCCGTTATGCTATGTTATTTAGTCTGGTATGTGAAGCTCTTTCCTACGCCCCGTTATGCTATGTTATTTAGTCTGGTATGTGAAGCTCTTTCCTACGCCCCGTTATGCTACGTTATTTAATCTGGTATATGAAGCTCTTTCCTACGCCCCGTTATGCTATGTTATTTAGTCTGGTATGTGAAGCTCTTTCCTACGCCCCGTTATGCTACGTTATTTAATGTATTTATTTGATTGTTTTTTTATAATACGCCTAATATTGTACTTGAGTTTGGTTTCTAAGCGCCGATCTGAGATTTGAAACTCTGTTGCTCTGCGTGGTCTTGCTTCCAAGACCAGCGTGTTGCCCCTGTGCTATCCTCCGTTTATCCTGTGCTATGGTATTCAGTCTGGTACAGCATAAAGTCTACCATCTTCACGGTTTGGAGTTTTAGGATCTGCAAGAGGTGGGGAATGGGGGTAATTTAGGAGCAGGATAAAGTTATTTTGTTGCAAAGTTGATATGTGTATCTCTCTGTGGTATCCGGTGTTATATATTTTGTGAGCCCTGGCCAGTGTGTGCTCTAGGTAAATTGTCTCTGTGATTCTGGTGGCTGCCAGAGTGGTGTTTAAGGACTGCAGAGAGTTATGTTGATGTATCTGTGATGGGCTACTGGGCTTTTTAGGGATATTTGGTACGGGCACGTGTGTTCAGGGTGGGGTGCATTTCATTGTGTAACCTTTGTTGTTTTGGGGTTGGAGTGGCTGTGTCTGTAGACAAGTGTGGTTATTTAAGGTTGGATGTAGAGTGGTTCCAGGCGGCATTACCAGCTCTTTCTCAACAGACCACCTAATAACTGAGGACAACCCTTTTCCATTTGGAAGCATCCCAGTCTGTATTTGCTTCAAAACTGCCTTTCTACAGCTCTTATGCCTTGCCATGCCATTATATGTAATGTTAGAAACACTGTTAATCTAAGTGTTTCCAAGTCACCGGCCGCCGATTGTGGACATTCAAATTGGGGTCTTGGTGGGTAGATTGCCCCTGACAAGGGTTTCCCGGCTGAGCCCCCAGCTTTGCAGGGGGCTCGGTGATCTAATCTGCTGTCCTCCTTTCCCCAGCCGTCACTCGTGCGTTTGCAGGCTTCTTGCTCAGCCTGTTTCTTTCTTCTGCTCAGCCTGTTTTCTTCCTTCTGCTCAGCCTGTTTTCTTTCTTCTGGCCTGAAAGGGACACACTGCCCTCGGGACATCAGAGTGGCTCCATCTCTGCAGAAGACACTGCTTTAAAGG
The DNA here is from genome assembly GCF_040938575.1 of Ambystoma mexicanum. NCBI lineage: Eukaryota > Metazoa > Chordata > Amphibia > Caudata > Ambystomatidae > Ambystoma > Ambystoma mexicanum. The sequence continues at coordinate 692,568,263 of NC_090938.1, forward strand.
ATCATATCTTGTCGCTGGGTGACCGCTGTTATAGCGCGCACACTCAAACACACTGTGCTCATCTAGTTCACACGCCCGCTCTGGATATTCTCACTGCTCTTGCTACATTTACACTATAAAATGTCCACACAAAGACACTGCTGAGAAAGGAACCCAGAGCCCCAATTGTGATCTGCACAGACCTTCCAGAAAAGCACCCATGGCCAGATGCGAGATGCACAAAAAGGCATCACGAAGTATGAGTATTAATGGCACACTTGTGAAAGGCCACCTCCAGCAGATGTTATACGGAACATAACAGAGGCATTGCTAGGGGAGAGCTGAGAGGGCTATAGCGCCGGGTCTTTTGGTTGTAGGCCTGGATAAAAGTTCAGGGACTGCAACCAAAAGCCTATAGCTAGCCCCCAGTCCCGACAGTCCCGACATTAGCGTAGCTCCGGATCTTTTCCAGACCTAGCAACACCCCTGGGACACAATGTGGACACTGAATCATTTCAAAGTTCATAAATTGGCAGGCGTCCATTACCAATGGCAACAGGCAAGATCTGAACAAATTGCCCATAAAGGCCCGAAACTAGGAGTGAATTTAAATGGTGCTGTGTGTGTGCTTTTAGAATAAAAACGCCCTTTGCATTTCTTAACACGGAAACATTAAGAACGTCTTCTCCAAAAGAACGCTCTCTTTAATGGGCCATCACTGGTAAATCACTCCCACTTTAAAGGCTCTGCCAGAAGAAAGAAAGTCATAAGCAGTCATAAGGGTTCCCTCCCATTCCCCAGCAGGGTCTGCTGCTGGGAAGGGCTATTTGTCTTTAGAGAGTCAGGGGTAGGACTGTGCGATATATCGAGTTTTGGAGATATACAGATATATATTTTCAATATCAATATAGGATGAGACAACATCGCTAACATCAAGATATACACATGTATACAACAGAATTGCTTGCTGTATAAATGCATGATTTTTACCTCCCACGAGGCCACTTTGGACTACTTTGCCCGCATCAATTTGGGAAAAGCATACACATTGCTCTCTTGTAGGTGGCACCCCTACTTTTGTCTGTGGCCTCTTCTGTGCCCCGCCAAATTTGATTCCTGGAGATGCCACGGTCCATGTGTGAGAAGCCAGCCAGTCCAGTTTTTTCTTGCAAATGTGGGAATTGTAGTTTTACCTTTTCCTTTTAAATATGGGATTTTCTTTTCCTTTTAAATTCAGGACTACAAATCCCAGAACTTCAACAAAAAACTAGACAAATGGCTTTCTCACGCATTCTACAAAACCCAGAATTACAAGGACAAAAAAACTGAAGTGAATGGATTTCTTGTTCATGGAAGTGAGAACCTTGAGAGCTCTGGGCCTACAATGCATATCAAGCAATTGCAACAAGGCCAAGACTCCAATCCTTCGAAGCTGCTCGACAAAAAAGGGGCCTTACCGGGACGTCTCTGTTTTCCCGGCCGATTCTCAACTGACCAATAATAATGATTGGAGCAACCCACCAGGCGAAACATAAAAAATTAAACGAACATACACCACAAGCAATAATCACACTTCTCTTCAATATATCCCCATATCACGTTATCCTCTCAGCATCAGCGAGACAAAATTACAGGCCCAGGGAGTGTGCCATATAGTTGAAATATCACCCCAATATCTGGAAAGGGCACACATTGCTAGACATTGGGCCTCACTACAACCCTGGCAGTAGCCGTGCCGGTAGAAACGGCAGGCTACGGCCGGAGTTGTGGTTTTTTATCGCCACCTGGCTTTCGGGAATCACCAGGGCATTTTTAACTCCCCATTCCCATTGAGTCCCATAGGACTCAATGGAAATGGGGAGGACGGAAGCATTGGCACTGTGTGCAAGAGTGCCAGTGCTTCCATCAGAGTATGCGGGCGGGTGACGTTTTGGAGTGTGCCGGTCCGGTAACAACGGTGCACCGTTGTTACCGGACCGGCATGCTCATAATGAGGCCCATTATCCTCATATCATATGTCCTGTCCAGAGTTAATGTGAGGTGGCCTCTCTCCTTCCGTGACACATTGCAGAAAGGCAGGAGCAATGGATCAGAAAATAGTCTTTGAGGCATTTCCTAGTTCACAGAGCACCCCCCACCCCTCTCAAGTCACCTCCCACCCAGAGTAACTAGGCACATACGTTTTAGATGTCTGTGCTCCACGGAGTTCCATCAACCTGACACCTAACAAACACACAACGCCATTTTGTTATTAATACAAAACAGTGTTAGGCAGAAACCTATGCAGTTCCCTTTGGGAACACTGCAAAAGATTTAGGACTACAGGTGTTAGCAGTAAACCCACTTGGTAGCAGTCTGTACCACCCAGATTTACCTGGTAGCTGTGGCTGAGCAGTCAGACTTCCCTCAAGAAGAGTTAGGCAGTATGCAAAGTATACACAATAGGCACTCAGATACAATAATACAAGCAAACACTGACCAGAGCTTTGGTATCAAAGTATATAATTATTTATTTAAAAACACACAGATTGAAACACTCCAGCACTCTTATTGTAAAATATTCTAAACACAGTTACTATTATAATATATACAACCCTTGTTCCTTATCAGATAAGTCTTAGTTAACACCACTTATTTTCATACAGAGGTGAGTGCTGAACTATAGATGGCACTCCAATAAGTTCATGAAGAAGGGAGGGAAAAAGACAGAATATGGGAAGGTACACCACTCTAAGCTTTAGGAACACTATTAGCAAGGCAGAAGAGCAAAAGTCACTTGTGAGCCAAAGTCCATAGGCTGGGACCACTCTTAGAGAGAGCAGAGCACAAATGCGCCCAAGATCACACAGTTACACTAGGCTTAGAAAGTCTTGCAGAGAGTTCGAAAAGAGTTTAGAGAGGCTCAGAAAAGTTTAGCCAGGGTGTCCCAGGCTAACCCAGGTTCGAAAGTCGGGGGCTAAATCTACCCCGTACAGTCGGTGGCAAGTGAAGCTGGGCGGGACACGGTACCTTAAGTGGGAAGGATCCTCCAGCGGTGGCAGTTGTTCCTGGCAGCGGGTGCAAGTCTCGTCGTCGTCCAGGGGAAGAGAAGATCTCGACTTGGAGGAAAGATGAAGGTCGTTGCACTGCCAGGGAAGAAACCAGCCGCGGAGTTTTCCGGTTAAAGGTATTACCCTTTCATTCGCGGTCGTGGTAAAACATGGTATCCTGGTTGCCGGGGTGCTTGGCAGTGGCAAGGCGGCCACGAGATACGTCAGGAAGGCAAAAAGACGGTGAAACTGGTTATCCCCACCAGTCAAAGGAAGAAGACTCTCCGGCGGGAGATCTCCTCTGTTGTTGGGAAAAGTGGTGAGACGGTCCAGCAGGGCTCCACCGGTGGTGTCGTCGTGGCAGGTCGGCACAGCTTCTCCCTCGTCGGATTCTTAGGTCCTGTGGCGACTTCTGAAGTTCCAGTCCCCAAAGCCCTGCTTTTATGCAGAAAACCCCCATTCACTCAGCCTAGCTGTCACTCAAACATGCTAAGCGGTGAGCCGGCCGACTCACCACTTGGGGCAATCAGGACGGAGTGCGACTTGAGTTGCCTAGGCAACTCAGTCCAGGGAGCCTAAATCCCCCTCCACCCCTCCTAAGTACCCCAGACAGAGTGGCACCACTTTGGAGGGCTTCTGTGGAGAAGCCCGCCAAAAAGTGGAACAAAGGGCTCGACTTGGGTTGGAGTCACAGAAGAGAACACAAACGCCATGTTAGAACCGAGTTTTCGTAAAAAAACATCAACCGGAGAATTAATATTAATTAAATAAACCGGCGGTATGTTCGAGGCTATCGTAATTAAATAAATAAAGATAGTAGCCTCGAACAATGGGAAAATCCCATAGAGAAATATTCGCGGTTGAATATAAAAAGTAGTATCCACTGCCACTAGCCAAAACTCGATCAGGGGGGACGGAGACGTGCCCCCTCGACTAACAGACACCGGGGCAATCGAATTGCCCCAGCCAGTACGTCCACAATATGATGGTTTGTACTGGTTCTGTTCAGAATTTAAGACTAGTAAAGTCAATGGTGACTTTACAGACCCTGGGAGACAGTAGTCAGTCCCAGGGTGTGGAGTCTATACTGGGGAGTCACTATGACACCCATGTGTTACTGCACTGAGGGTGCTGTGTAACACACATCACAAAAACACATGAAGCCCTATGGAGTAAAAGACCATTAAACACATCTAGAATCAAAGAAACACACTCAAATCATGTCCAAGAGTGAGGGTAAAAGAGTCTCACTCTTGGCAGGAGAGAAAAATAAATCCCAAAAATCCAGCAAAGCTGCTGGGGGACTCACTAGGTTAGGAAATTCAGCCTAAACAGAGAATTCTCCCTAACAGACAGTAGCTTATTGTTTGGAATGTTGTTATAAAGGTCATGCATTTGCTGGATTATCTTCAGAAATGACTACAATCTCTGACGTTTTTACATATTTATTTCAACTGGAGCTATTTTAAAGACTCTTCTTCCCTTCTTTGGTTGTATGCACCAGAGGCATAGGCCCTGATTCATAGATTATTTGCACCGAAAAAAACGGGATTTGTGCGCCATTCTGCCTGCAAATCCCTGTTTAACAAATGGGGATTTGCGGGCAGAATGGCGCACAAATCCCGTTTTTTTCGGCGCAAATAATCCATGAATCAGGGCCAAAGGGACGATGTGTTGCTATGCAAATGATGCTCTGACAGAAACAAATTAATGTCACTCCTTCTGTTTCCTAACAGTCTGGAATTACTTTTCAAAATATGGAGCAGCATTCACACAGCGGAAAATTAAAATTATCCTGTGTGTTGTGTAATTTGCAGGTTTTTCATGAGGAAGCGGATTCTCCCAAGAAGGTTTTAGAGTTTGGAAATATCTATAAAAATACAAATAAAAATAAAATATTTCTATATATTCTTTGTCTAATTGGGGTGCATGAGCACATACACTACATGGAGGCACGCTACAGTTGTTGGATTGGTGATGGATGGTATATAATAGTACTCCTGATGAAGGTTCTGTAGTAAGAATGAGAATGAACCGAAACATGTTGAGGGAAATGTGAATGACAGATTAAGTATGATTGTACTTAACAGTCGGAGTTGGCAGAACGTAAAAATGGTTATCAAGATTGTTTGAGACATCAGGGAAGTCCTAAATCGCTTGTTTGAATTATACAAAGTCTAAAATGTGTGTATTGTTGTGCAGATGACAGAGAAACACAGTGCTGTATATAATAGAGGAGCAAGCTTTCTATGGTAGGATTCTTTTAATTTTAATGTTTTTAATTGATATTCTAAATAAAAAGATGCTCTGAATAAAGTTTGAGAAGATGCTACGAATAATAGTTTAATGTGATAGAGTGATAGAGGGGTCTCGTGGCAGTCCCTGTTGTGAATGACCTGCAAGGACACAGTTGTGGTCTGTTGAATGCCAACTTGGTATTTTATTAAGTACATTTTTAGCCTCGATAGGGTGTTCGACAGACGGTAATCATATAGAGATCCGCTAATTTTAACATAAGGAGTATATAATCCTCTTGTTAAATCTAGTGGCATATAATTGTGGCAGAGCCATTGCTACAATAACCCAATTCTAGGTGACAGCATGGGGGACCACTAGCAGAGGAGCATGAAGACACCATTTTATCCCTAAAACATTAAATCTGCCTCATTATAAGAGAAGCCTTTTAGGAATAACGTGAACGTAATCACTTCTAGGGACTCCCAATGTTTGCAGATAACACACAGTAGGTTCATGTTCCAGAGTGGTAAAGTGAGGCGTAAAATGTGTATTTGTATTTTATTTTTCTTCTTTAGCACCTTACGCCAAGGCACTTTGCAGAATTAATGAATTGGTAAAAATGTAGTAAAGATGGCATAAAAAACAGGACACAAAAGTACTAGAACAAAACAAGAAATGATATGGTGACACAGAACACAGTCAAATTGAGGGTCAAGTAACATGATGTTACAAAGCAAAACACAGCCACCCCCCCAACCAAAAATAAACTTTGAGGGAAGCAGATATTAAAAATGACACCAGGTTCACACAAACAAAAACAGTAGGGTCAATCCAAACTCACGCAAAGGCCCCTAGACACCAAACCTTTGACCTCCTCCAGCCTCCTTCAACCTCCAAGCTCCAAGAGCAAGTCCAGTACCAAAGGAGAGACGATACTTTCCGCAAGGCTCTGGTCCAAGGCCCCGAGCAACCAATAGCCGCAGACAATCACAACGAACGACCTGCAGCTCGCCGCCCTCCAGTAACAGACGAGGAAGAGCTCCGGGAGCTCTGAAAAAGCAGTAGCGGCCGATGCAGTCCTCCTCAGTGCCATGGCCACACAGAAGACACCGTAAGACCGGGCGCGCGTGATATAGTTGACCCAGGCTGGACTCCGCCTGGCTTCATTCCTCCAGTTCTACCCCCACTGGCATTGCATCCCATATCCAGCGTCCCAGATTAATCTGCTGAATGGGCACATAGCCCCACAAGCTGCAGCACCCGCCGGTAACGGCACCAGCATCAGCCCATCTGACAGCGCTCCAGCAGCGCTATAGCAGTGCTTGTGGCCGCCATCTTGGACATGAGGAGGTAAAGTGAAAGCTTAAGTCTTTTATGCCTCACCTCACATTAATAACTAGGTGTTATGATAGGCCCAAATATGCCAACAAGATTAAAAACACAATAAAAGAATAACTCCAGATGCACGATAACACCTAGCTTTATTGGAAACAACTTTTTATATCAAATAATCATCATCAATGATGTCACAGTTATCACCAACCTTCTATTCTACCTTTCATTGGAGAGTACAGTATAGAATATATATGGTTATCTATAAATGAACCTCATTATAATTGGTTCTTCTACAAATACTAACTACTCCTAGGTTCAACTTCTACAAATGATACATTTCAATCTAACACCTTATTGGTTGGCGTTACACTACACTAGTTGGTACGAGGAACATAAGGTCGTTGGACAGTTGTGGCAAGTTACATGGTGAGGAAAGAGAGATGGGTGAACCGCTATGGTCCAGTTTAAAGAAAATACTCTCTCGCAAGCTCCCAGGTCGAGGCCTTCACTGCCAGTCTTGTTCATGTCCTTGGTGCACCGCCCCTGTGTCTGAATGTGCTAGGGGAGTGGCAGGTGCACTATCTACTCAGCTCTGGAATAAATGATCATTGTTTCAATCACATGGTAGAGGACCACTGTTCGGAGCCCAATTTTATGTAATGATTGGATTTTCTGATGTTTTTTTTTCACATAGATTTTTTATTGCCATTTTCTTAATACAAAACATTTGTCCAACTCCCCCTCCCTAGAACCCCCCTCTGTCCCCTCTTGTCCCATTTGCTTTCCAATATAATGTTTGTTCCCTCAACGATGAACTTTGCATCATCAATATATTATCTGTTCAATTATCACTGTCAAAGTCTTTTTTCCACCGGCAGAGCCTTCGTCCCCCCTGAGAACTCCACAAATTAAACCAATCCCAAAGGACTCATTTTCCTCAGGCACCATGCTCCTCTTGGGTCTTTCAGCAGAAACGTCAATACCAAATTCCAGTCCGCCATGATACCCTGGTGATCACCTTGCAGGGAGTAAAGCACCCATTCTAGAACTGCAAAATGCCATACATTTCCCACCCATTCATGCTTTGAAGGTGGGTCCCTTGATTCCCATTTCTGAGCAATCACCATGGGCCCTGCCATCATTAAAATCACATAGACCTTACGCTGTGCTTTGGTGGGTAGCTCTTCCATTGCTCCTCCTAGACCCAAAATTGCCATGCCTGTATTTCCTCTGCACCTGATCCCCAGAGTTTTCTCTACCGCCTCCCGAATCTTGTCCCGAAACCGTTGGGTCTGCAGGCATTCCCACCAGATATGACTCCACATCCCCTCCTCCCTGCAGTCCCTCCAGCATACCTTAGTCGTTGTTTGAAAAAGTTATGGAGATTCACCGGTGTAAGATGCCATTGGGGCATTAACTTTAACCACATCTCATATTTAGACTGACTTCATAAGCTTCAGGATAGACTCGCATAGATGTCTCAATTCAGCCTCCTCTATCGATTGGCCTACTGATTCCTCCCATTGCATCATATAGCGTCGGACACCCGCTTCCTCCCCCTGTTTAATGTGTTTGTATCTTGTACCCACCATGTGTTTGTCTCCCTAATCTGATAGTAGTAGTTTTTCAAAGGGCGTCAGTGCCCTTTTTGCATCCTCCTTAATTGCTGGGTGCATCAACCAGTGTCTCAATTGTGTGTACCTGAATCTCTCCACTTCTCCCAGTGGAAATTCAGCCTTTCATTGTTTGATCTCTTCCACCTCATACATGTCCCGTATCTTAAGGCACCCGCCCTCTTCCCACTTGACAAAATTGGACCCTCTCACCCCCGGAGAGAATCGCGGGTTGTGAAATAACAGGGTAAATGGCGATGGATTGGTAGTAAACCCTGCTCTGATGCCCAGTTCATCCCATAAATCCCCCACTTGGGCTCTTTTCGTGCTACGGTAGATATTGTATGGTCTGTCCCTCTTAGATTTCCACAGCATTCTTTCAAGGTGGCCCCCCACTAATGCTTCATCCATTTGTCTCCAAAACCTTATGCCTGTCGTTCCTTAACCAATCTCGGATTACCCATGTCTGCGCCGCCAAGTCGTATGTTCTGATATCTGGTTCTCCCATCCCTCCCCCTCTCCTTGGCATCATCATTACCACGCGTGCAACTCTAGGTTTTTTATTGTTCCATATAATTGCCCCTGTGTGCCTTTGGAGAGCTTGGAAGAATGCCTTGGGTACCCTTGTTAGCAATGTCGTAAAGTAATACAGTCATTTCAGGAGAATAACCATTTTAAGGACATGAATCCTTCCTGCCCATGATATCATCATTGTGCTCCAGACGAGTAGCATCTTCCTGATGGTTACTAGTAGAGGGGGGTAGTTTGCTGCAAATAATATTTCCATATTTTTAAAAATGTTAACCCCCAAATGTTTTATCTCCTTACTTGCCCAGCCATATTGGAAGGTCTTCTGAAGTTCCTTTTCCCTCTCCCCTGGTATCGTTAAAATCAAGACCTCTGATTTGTGGGTATTCATTTTTAACCCGGCTACTGACCCAAAAACACTCAGTTCCTTGTCCAAGGCCCTTATAGATCTCTCTGTGTCTGTAAGTGTAATTAGCATGTCGTCTGTAAATGTGACACCTTTATGATCCTTTCCTCCAAACGGGATTCCTACTATGTCTGGTGCTTCCCTTATTGTGGCCAAGAACGGTTCCAGATGGATCACATACAACAATGAGGACAAAGGTTATCCCTGTTTGGTTCCTCTAGATACCTTGACCGGATCCAATAGTTGTCCATTGACCATCAAATGAAGCATCTGATTTTAATAGTTTGCTTTTATAATTGAGATTAATTTATTCCCAAACCCCATTTTTCCCATGGTATGAAACATAAACTGCCATTCTACACTATCAAACACTTTTCCGCCTCCAAGGCAATTAGTAGAGCCAGAGTGTTCTCAATGTTGACCTTTTCAAATTAGGTGTGCTATTCTTCTGGGGTTGTCTCCCGTTTGTCTGCGCCGTATAAAACCCAATTGGTCTGTACCAATAAGTTCCGGTAGGAGGTGGTCTAGACGGGAGGCTAGTATTTTTGTGTAGATTTTTGCATCTATACTAATACGTACAATTAGCCTATATGAACTACAAATCACTGGGTCTTTCCCAGGCTTCAGAAGTTGTACCGCTTTTGCTTCCTTCATTGTTGGTGTGATCTTCCCCGCCTCCGAATCGGGGCCTAGTGTTGGGCGTGCTCTGTTATTTTTTTTTTTGTAACATATTTATTAAATTTCCACAATGTAAAAACTACAAAATACAAAACCTTAATCAACTGGTAAGAAACATAACACTAAAGTAAAAACATTCAAGAAACTACAACCATCAGTGACCCATAAGCAACACCGTTGAACGAGAAATGAAAAAAAAAGAACAAAAAAGGGGGGAGGGGAAACAGGGCGGAGACAGGGAAAGGGGGACCACAAATAACAATCAAAACCCAATTACCCTTGTTCAAAATTCATTGCATCGACACAACTCATGGATAAATGAATAGATCTGCACAGTTCAGTTATTTTAAATAAGAAGAACCCACTTATCTGTCTTGCAGTTTGCAGCAATAATACTCTATCACAGATTTAAGTCCAGGAATTTCCCACAGATGCTTTAGAATTGAAAAGTTGACTCTGTTAGATCCTGCTGCCAATCTATTGTGATCCACTCTAATCTACCGGGATAGGCTCTTTGATCAAGCTTGCGACTTGACCAATTTTCTTCGACAAACAGTCTTCTCATATCTCGCACCCAGGGAGGGAATCTTTTAATGCAAAATTTTGTGGTTTCAGTGTCGAGGGGCAGGAGAGTGTCGTTTGTTGTGCTCTCCTGTCGGCTGCCATCTTGAAATCATCAGTTTTCTGCTGTTTTAACGAGTGTGTGCTTTCTCGCTGTATCCACTTGGGCACTGTGTATTAATTTGTTATAGGATCAATTGGCGGGGTAGCTGCTTGCACCTGACATTCAAGGATATATGTATTTCTCACCGCTACCAATTGCAACTCATTTTTAAAATGGTGTGCTGTATGTCCTGGGAAACGTTATCTGGTGTGGTTTCAGATTGCTATAACTAAAGGTGTCCTGCCAATTTAGAATTCAACATACATCAATCCTGCATGTTATTTTATTTGTTGATTTAACGTGTTTAATTCCTTCATAATCTTCAAGTACCATTAGTCTAGATATTCCTATTCATGCTTAAGAAATTCGAAATTCGGACTAATTGTTTTTTGCGGTGTTTTAAATTTGCCCTGTTTTATTTCTTTTATAACAATTTTAGAACATTATTGTGATAATTTCTCAGGGTGTTGTATTTTTAGACAACAAACAATCATTTAAACATAGACGTGGTGAGAAAAGCAACATAAACATGTATTTAGTACAATGGAAAGGTTATTGCAAAAACATACACCTTACTCTTCTTCATGGTGCATTGACAAATACATATGTAATCGGAATAATGCATACACCCATTTTGGATTTTAAGTAACTGTTTTGGCCTCCTAATTCTGGGATTTTCACAACCAGGGCATCAATAAAAGCCTTATTTTTATGTTTTGTAACTACGTCTATGTATTTATAACAACCTAGATATCCTGTCGCATAAGTAGTAACTGGTCAATCATTTAGCATTTCCTTTATTGTATTTCGCTATGAAGTTAAGATATGATATGATAGTTTATTTATATAGCGCCTACACAATGTTTTTCAAAGCGCTTCAAGGCAAGGGAGGGAACAAGTAAAATACAATGACATTCCTACAGGCCATGAACAGTAAGGATGTGAAATAAACTTTCATACTCGGCCTGACGACATTTCAGATAGTGCAAGAGCGAAGACATAGATAAGAAAGGGGCGGGGAGAGTGGGAAGGAAATGGAAACAGACAGGCGACTACCGTACTAGGCCTGACGACATTTCTGGTAGAGCCGGAGAAAAACAAAAGGTGAGGGAGAGGGGTGCAGAAAGGGAGGGGAGGAACAAAACAAGTGACTATCGTATTAGGCCTGACAACATTGCAGATAGTGCTGGAGAGGGGGGGACAAAACCAATCCTGGGTCGACGTCTCTAGTAGTTAGCTGCAGTTGTGGTTAGGAGCTAGACATGGTATAGCTTGTCCTTATCCAGTGACGTTACGGCAAGGTGTTTTGTTGTCTTCTTGTTGTTGTGGGAGAAAGGATGAGTTGATATGTAAGTGCGGCACACGGCCTTAGTGGTCACCCTTTATTTGGTGTAAAAAAGTATGCGCTAAAAAAACAGACTAGCTGGCTATTGAAGGTTAAAATGTTTTGGGCATGTATTGAACACTGACCTTAGCAACCTTCCCTTGCTTGTCCCTCCCCACCATGCCCTTATCGGGGGGCGATACCAGGAGGGAGACACTTCATCACCGGCCCAAACTGACCGCTGATACCACCACCTACCCCCAACCCCTCCCCATCCAAGACCCCCATGGCTGTTCACCAATTATGATAGGGGGAATCCTCTGCCCTCCCTTCCACCCCATTCCAGCTCAGGAGACTCCGTAAGGGGAACTCAGTATCCACATGGTCCTCGCCCACCTGCCACAGGGGTGCAGACCCACCGGTCCGTGGCACCCCCCCACCTGGGCAAATGTTCCAACTGTGCCAAGTCTTGCCTCCCATGTGCAAGATCATCAGATCTGGGTTGAGCTTCTAACACCGGGTGCAATTGGCACACCTGCAAGCCCCAAGAACCAATCCAGTGTTTGTCAAAGGCTGCCACGCCCACCAACAGTCCCGGGCGCTCCCAAAGTCTCTTCTCCATTCGCGGCATGAACGAGTGACCCACATCCCACACAAGTGGCCTCGCCATCTGTCCTACGCAGACGCAGACATGCGGGCCTTTTGCGCAACTTTGCCGCCCCCTGAGCCTGCGCCTACGAAGCTGGCCTGGCCCCCCACCAGGTAACCAGTTCAAGCAGGTGTCCTCTTGGCGCCACCTGCCCACTCGGGCTCCCGGCCGATAAACCGGCATCTCCGCAGGGGCGTGTCCTTTGAAGGCAGTTGAGTCCATGCTGTCAGCACAGCTGTTGATTTAGTGATGCTTTTAAATCATTAGTGAGCCATTAGAAATATTTCCAAGATGCAGGGGAAATGAAGCACCTTACAACTCCTTCATGCAGGCGTTGATATCTGAGAGCAGTGCAGACTGCTTGGAACAGTGCCATCTAAAGTCCATACTGGCAGCAGCAAGAGCTGCCATCAGCAACCAATGCAGACTGCGTGGGTGGCCGAGGTGGCAGGGCCAGTGAGAGACAACAGACACAGATGTTGCTCTGAAGGCAAAAGCCGCATTTAGTATTTTTTAATCACAAAATGCGACACGACCATACATGAGTGACATCATACACATTATTATGTCATCAATCATCACTTTAATGTGGGGGGAGTGGCTGCAGCCATCACCTCCCCATGCTCTTGGGAACGGGCCATGGGATAATAGGTGACCCCGGAAACCGACCAGACCCCAAACTCTGTTCCCCCATTGCCTGGAACGCTCAATTAGCGCCTGGCCTGACACCTCACTGTTCTGCACTGTACCTTGGACCATAACCTAAGTCAGCAATACATCTCTCTTCCAGTGACCCCAATTGTTGATCCCATAACTCAATTCAATGCAATGTGCTCCAGCCAACCGCAACACACCCCCAGAACCCCAATCTGCAGACAGGGAGGGCGGGAAATTAGCAAACTAAGCTGCCTCTGCAGCTCTACTGATCCGGTTTCGGGCGGGGGCAAAAGAGAGGGAGAGCCTCACCCGCTCTCACTCTTTTATACCCTGTCCGAGACTCCTGGACGCAATGCTTCCGGCGCAGGGCGGCGACGCCAGAAAATGACATGATCCTCGCTCCGCCCGGTGCACAGTTGCTCCTCACAGCCCCTCGGTGTCCTCCCCCTTTTGGCCCACAACCACGTCCCCCAAGTCGCAACCCTGGTTATGCACCCAGGGTGCTGTTGGAAGCGCTGTCACCCAAACCAGTACAGACTGCTGTACGCACAGGCCTAGCAGACCAGAATAGACTGCTGCAGAAATCGCCATCAGAGATCAACGCAGGATGCGGAAACGACTCTGCCATCAGGAACCAATGCAGAGTGGCCCAAGTACTGCATCCCACTGCAGCCTGCGGAAGCACTGCTATCAATACCAGCAAAGAACTATGCTGGACATGACATCTCAAACCAGTACAGACTGCTGTGTGCACAGGCCTAGCAGACCAGAACAGACTGCTGCAGAAATTGCCATCAGAGATCAACGCAGGATGCGGAAACGACTCTGCCATCAGGAACCAATGCAGAGTGGCCCAAGTACTGCATCCCACTGCAGCCTGCGGAAGCACTGCTATCAATACCAGCAAAGAACTATGCTGGAAATGACATCTCAAACCAGTACAGACTGCTGTACGCACTGGCCTAGCAGGCCAGAACAGACTGCTGCAGAAATTGCCATCAGAGATCAACAAACTAGAACAGACTGTTTTAAGAATTGCCATCATAGAGCAATGCAGGCTCTTGTAATGACTAGCATCAGGAGCAAGTGCAGACTGCCCTTAGCAATGCTATCAGTTTCCAGCACAGCTTGCTGGCATTATTGTCGCCGAAAATATTTTAGTACAGAGAGATGTGTGCACGGCCTTATAAACAGTAAAGACTACCGTAAGTACTACCATAACAGACCAGTGCAGACTGCTGCAGAAATTGCCACCAGAGACCTATAAAGACTGCTAGCCAGCTGCACAATTAAGTAACACCATTGGGCCACTCTGGCCATAAAATTGGCCCATTTTGATGAAAAATCTGACCCACAATTGCATTTTGGGCCTGTTCTTTGTGCATTGCCCTATAGGCCAGTCCAAGCCTGTGTAGTCGCAGTGGTGTTTAGTAGTGACTAGTGGGTTTCAGTAAGAGGCACTCAGTATTTTGTGTGGGGCTCAGCAGATTGTGGAGGCCTGAGTACTTTTTGAGAGGCTCAGTAGTTTGTGGAGGCTCAGTAGTTTGAGGGGGCTCGGTTGTTTGTGGAGGCTTGGTAGTCTGTGGGGGCTTGGTAGTTTGTGGGGGCTCAGTAGTTTGTGGGTGGCTCGGTAGTTTGTGGGTGGCTCGGTAGTTTGTGTGGGGCTCAGTAGTTTGAGGGGGGCTCTGTGGTTTGTGGGGGCTTGGAAGTTTGTGGGGGCTTGGAAGTTTGTGGGGGCATCAGTAGTTTGTGCTTTGGGAGCACCGGCCCAGTCACCTGGTTATATGAACTTGACCAGTCTGGGTGTGGAGTCTTGCATGTTCTCTCCGGTGTAACAGAACAAGACAAGAAGCTACAGGGGACACGCAGGAACATTCTGTGAGCTCCACTTCCGGGACTTTACCAGGCGTTGCTGAGCCCAGCCATGGGGGCGGGGGCGATGCTGGTTAGGACATCACCCCCTGGCTTGGACATAGGAGGAAGTCATCAATTCGGTGACGGGTGCAATGTTGGGATGTAAGACACGGGACGCCCAAACCCCTCCCCAGAACCCCTGATCCCGGGACCCTCCTCCACACTTCGTGTGGCCTCTTTACCAATAGATAAGGCTGCAGACTTTATTAATTATAAACCTCCTTGTCCAATTTTGGTAACGTGGACGGAACGACAGGCTTATCTCCGCAATTTCGTGGATCGTTGGTTCTTTGCAACACAGCAAAAATACAATTATTACCCAATGAAAAAAGGGACTGTCCAGTCAAGATAGTATTATCACAACAGACAGTTCTAGCACACTACAAAAAACAACCCACACTGTACAGGAACACAGAGACAGAAAGTTTCATGAAGGAAAGGGAAGCACTCTGGATACTGACAGGAGGGTAGTTGGTAAAGCGATCAGTCTTAACTGTTCAACGTTATTTGGTTTCAGCGCCAAGAGGCAAAGGGTCGTAACTGTCTCTAGGGGCCATCGGAGAAGGAGCAGGGGGGGCAGAACCACAATGTACCTGGTGCTTAAGAAGTTCTTGATGCTCAACAGCGTCAAGGCGGTTCCATGGAGCTGTGCAGCTCTTCAGACAGAGAGACAGAGTTCGAGGCGGGAGACAGCTGCAGGTATCAGGTGGCAGGCAGTTCGGCAAGCAAGGCTGAACATACGGCTGCAGGCTGGCCTTCACGGCAGCTCAGGGCCAAGAATTGATGTCTCTGTGCTGGTTGGCGGATGTGGAGCGCTAGTAGAGGCATCTCGGATGGCTCTGATGACTGCGGCGTGACAACAGTCATCGGTACAGCTGGTTGCAGTTCGAGGACTCAACGGTTTTAAAAATGTCCTTAAAAGATGGATGCTGGTTGATGCTTGTAGGGGCACTCTTCCTAGCTTCTTCGCAGGGCTTATGTCGTCCTTTCAAGGTGGGTGGCCCAAAGCTTAAGAGCGTGGTTGCAGGCAACGGCCTTGTCCTTAGTTCAGATACTCTGTGGCACTTCCCACCTAGGAAGCTTGCTGGCAGAACCTAGCATGGCACGCTGTGTGCTGGAGCTGCTTGACAGGTCCTCTGAGTCCAGTATCTCCCTCTTTTCCCTGGGAGATGTTTAGGGGAGGGATCTTGCTTCCCTCTTGAACTCCTGGCCTTCCTTCACTGGCGGAAGATGTAAGGTAGACTGTACCTTCAGCCCAGGTCCAAATGAGTCCTTCTTCTTACTCCTCTCGAAGTCATCAGATGATCTGATAAGTGAGGAGTTCAGCTCTCTTTTAAAGCCAAATGGGCCCCAGTGATTGGTGCAGGCTAAGCCTACCTTAATGAACCAATCCTCGGACCCCACCAACAATCTTCTGTTATGCATGAGGTCAGGACCAGGGTGCTCTGCAACAGGAACTGTAAGGGGTGACAACATATACCTAAGTCCCACCCATCTTCCTGTCTGTTGTAGATCAAAGTGTCTCTCTGGTTAATTGAGCCCTCTGTGACTCTTGATTAAAGTGCAGGTCGCCCTTTAAGTCTGTGACGAGAGCAGACTTGCTGTCTCCCTCAAATCACATACGTCTCCCCTCTGAAAGGGGTCCACTCTGCAGGGGTACCTACAGTAACTGATGGACCCAGACATGCCATTCATAAAGAGGGGTGGGAACTAGCTTCAAGTTGGCACATTGCATACCAAAGGTGTGTTAGCCCCGCTTTCCTGTTATCTGTCCAGCAACCAAGCCCCTTCCAGGCTTGCCTCAATTATCTCTCATTAGTATGCACTGACACCAGTCAAACTAAACAATAGGAGAGCAGATCCATGGAGCCTTTGATATTTTAACTAGGCTCCCTGTGGCCGGAGGAAGGTGTGCCTTCCCCCTTCTTGAGATGTTTTGATGTACCCGTGGCTGTCACATTCCATCTGAACATGACAGGGGAGGACGGCGCCTGTAGGCTGTGTCCTCCCGGAGCACACGTGACTATGCGTTTTGTGCGGTGAGCAGAGAAAATGTGTGCGTAATGGCCTCACACATTTTCAGAGTTTGATCCCCCATCATTCATTTTCATTATCAAAAAATCAAAAAAGCCCAGGAGAGCGCAGACTCCCCGTGCAGATGGTCAAACTCTTCAAAGGTGGCCTATAGGGAATGCTGGAGATTTCCCAGTAGGTCTCTGTAACCTCTGCCACTTTTCTGTAGTAACCTATTTTAATTCCACATTTTCTCATAGGAAGTGAGTTGGGCTTGCTGAAAATGTGTAATATGGGGCCTCTTTTAGTTACCAGTCCACCCCCGGAGGTAAAGTGGGGGACCCCTACGACATGCTGGCTTTCTGCCTTCATATCAGAGTGTCCTCCATGGCCACAGACTTTAAAATTGTGGAGAGTTCTTTAGGGATAGAAGGCAAACGTGGGAGGCAACAGGAGGTCCACTGCACACCCCAGGTGCATGCTAGTGCATGGATGACAGCGCAGTGATGCCACCAAACTATTTCCTAGTGAAGGCATCACACTTGTGGACTATGTGTGGGCTGTGCGGTGGCTGGACCAGCCGAAGGCGCTATCAAGAAACCCCTCCAACGTCCCTCAATTGAGCTCTGCTTAGGCGGAATTAATAGTTATTAATGGGTAGTTAACCATGTAGTAGAGCAGTACCAGGGTGGTGACCTGGTTCAATTAGCTGTACACACCTGAGTGTGGAGCACTGTGTTCCCTCGGCTCTGAAGGTTACAAGACAGGGCAAGCTGGACCCCGGGACATGGGGCAACCCAGGAGATTCTGGAAGCTCATGCTTCTGGGCCCTGGTGAAGGCATGAACACATGAACACATCAATTTCTTTTAAAAAGCGCGAAAACAGCAGTTTTTGCAAAAACACCTGCCAAAATAGACTTTTTGGCAAAACATAACATTTCTTTAAAAAAAGACTCACAGGGCCAGTTTCTCCAAACTTTTTTTGACTCAAGAAATTAAATGCGCAAGCACATCTCATCACTTGCGCAAAACAAAGAGCTGCCCAATCCACAAAGGACATCTGAATAGGTGCTTCTTATATGACCTTTGTCACTCCTTTGTGCAAATCAGAGGGCGTTTCTGCTCATTTAAAAGCGCATCCCAAATTGATAAACAAGATGTGCTTTTAAATGTGCAGAAATTGTAGGTAACCCTCTGCGCCCGCTTTGAAAAGGTGCACGGGGGGGTGCCACTGCATGACAAGGTCTTTACTGCCATGCAATACTTTTTTTTAAAGTGTGACAGCTGCTGTCTCACTTGTATTTCTGTCCCTCAAATGGGAGAGACATTTGTTTTTTTTGGGTTACATTTTACAGTGGCAGGCAGGGCTGTACTGGGAATCAAAAGTGGCCTGGAAATGTTTTTCAAAGTGGCCCCATATTAACATAGACCGGAAGATTTGTAAGAAATTCTTCATTCAACCACTCAAAATAGGACCAACGGGAAGTCTTGAGTCCCTGTATGCCAGTCCACCACTGGTAGTGGGCACTGAGCCCCAAAGTATAAACGCTCAAACCTATACAGGGCAGGGCATATCCTGAGCTCTTATTGCAAACTACTCATTGAGTGCAGAACAATATATCCAAGTCAGAAGAAATGTCTAAAGTAGGTGTTCGTGCCAATAGATCCGGACACGTCAGAGAGAGCCAATTGCATCATAGCTTTCAGGGAATGATTCAAATGTGTCATTCGCGATCAAGCATTCTCTCGCTATTCATTATTTTTACACCCTCTGACTGACGATAGGCCAACATCTGTGCTCTTAAAGCGGAATGAGTTCACAGAACCCGCATGGCTTCGAGTCAGTGGGCTGTGTTCATCCTGATCTGCCCATTCCTGCATGCATTCACCGCACACTGCCTTTGCACTGCTACTTCCTCACTTTTTCCAATTGGAAAAAACCTACTGCGTTTCTGGGTAATGAAAGTTCTGCAATGACATGTCCTTGGTATATGATCATGCACGTTTAAAGTTCAAGTCCAATATTACATTTATTTAAAATTAAAAAAACAATGACACTAATTTCAAGCAATGATTGCATCATCGCAAAGCTACGAAACGCATGAAGCCATTTGATCCTTTAGAAAATTATTAACATGCCACAATTATTTAAAATACCTACAAAATGTGTAAAATACTTAAGCATTCATAAATATTTTTACAGGTTTACAGGTTTTGCAGGTTCTGGAACCTGTAATGTCATCAGGCCTAGTACGGTAGTCGCCTGTCTTTTTCCATTTCATTCCCACTCTCCCCCTCCCTTCCTTATCTATTTCTTAGCTCTTGCACTATCTGAAATGTCGTCAGGCCGAGTACAATAGTTAATTTCACATCCTAACTGTTCATGGCCTGTAAGAATGTAATTGTATTTTCCTTTGTTCCCTCCCTTGCCTTGAAGCGCTTTGAAACACATTGTGTATAGGCGCTATACAAATAAATTATCATATCATACTTCATTACATTTATAGCTCAATATTATTATAGCTTTATCTAGTGCTTTAGGCCGGATTCTTGGTGCTTCTAAGTGCTGGCATGATAGCTGCTATTATTACTTAGTTTCATCTGTGTCTTCATGCTGAAGGCCTGAGCCTATTTCGGTATGCCAAATTCGGCATGCCTTGTGAGCACATTTTACCATGTTTTGGAGTCTTTGAGGAACTACAGTCTTTTGAATACTTATTCCGGAATGGTAGTGCCAGTACTTAGATACTTACACCAGAGGCGTAGCCAAAATTGTCTAACAAGTGGGGCTGGAAGCTAATGTAGTTGGGCCCACCACAGTGATATTAACATTTGCAAATGCCCACACAGTGCTGCTGAGTGGGCATTTTCAGATTTGGTGTGGGCCTTGCCTGCTCAAGCCCTACCCTGTCTACGCCTCTGCCAGAGGTGTAGCCAGGATTGTCTAGCAAATGGGGCCTGAAGCTAATGTAGTTGGGCCCACTGCACTGACAACAATATCTGTAAATGCCCACACAGCGCTGCTGAGTGGGCATTTACAGATTTTGAGTGGGCCTTGCCTCTCAGGCCCTACCCTGCCTATGCCTCTGCCTTGCACAGAGGAGAGTTCACGTGTGCAGGGGTGTACCTGTCACCCGGGGCCTAACACATCTTTAGTTTGACTTGTTCCAGCTGGAGAACTAGCAGGGGGAGGCATTGCTGGCCTCTGCCACGGCTCACATCCAAACAAACTCTCATATGTTGCAGAACTTTTCCTGTCCCGGGCACTGCCTATTCCTTTGAGGGACTGTGCCACAAAAGATAGCTACTTTTCCTTTGAATTTTGATTAAAAAAATGCCGCCTCCTACACTGGCCCAGAAGCCTCATCTTCTGTGAGGTGATGCAGCCAGGCTCACTCTGAGAATCCCAGCCCGGACACACGCCCAACCTGCCCCTCGCAGCATGAGCGTCCATGAGACAGCTTGATGAGAGGAGAGCTCTTACACGCAGCTCTACCGCACTCTCTGCAGAGCATGCGCCTGAGCTGGCGCCAGCGCGTCGGGCTCTCACTCTCCGTTCCCGAGTGCACGATTTATTCATTTGTTGTCTTCTCCCTCTCCCAGGACAGGGCTGTGAACCCAGATGACTCCTTTCCCATTACCAGTTAGCAGGCAAAGTAAAAAGGTCACATGCCGTTGCGCAGGCAGGCCCATACATTGTATGTATACTTCCCCCAAGGGAAGAGGCACTATGTGATTGAGGCCTACCGGAGAAACTCCTGGTGTACCGCTGTGCCAGTCCAGGCCCCTTAAGGGACCGTCACGGTGAAATGCACAAGGAGCCTGTAGGCCATTGTCGGGGGAGCTCCTCCAACACAAACGTATTCAAGGCGGCTGGCCAGCGCATCATTTGCGCTACAGCTCATCCCTGTGGAAATTCTCAGGTCACCTTTGAGAATAAGGTGACCTGCTAATTTCCGAAAATGGGTTATGCAAAAATAGCACATCCTCTGCTCTATTTTTAAATACCCAATTATTTTGAGGATCTGGGACAAAATTTACAGTTTTCAAACATAAAAAAATGGTCACAAAATGAGAGGGAAAGGAGAGAGAGGGGGAGTGATGGGTGAGCTCTGAAGTGGTAGGCAAGAAAGCAGAGGGAGAGCAGTGGGTCAGAGAGGGAAGAGGTGGGCAAGAGAGCAGAGAGGAAGCAGCGGGGCGCTCGGCCAGAAATCAGAGAGGGAGCGTGGGCTCAGGGGGAGCAGTGAGCCAAAGGCAGAGAGGAGTTGGCCGGAAAGAGGCAGTGAGCTGCAGGTTGGGAGAAAGGAGGAGGAAAGAGTGCGATGGATTGGGAGAAAGGATGCAAGATGCAGAAGTAGCACAAAAGAATGAAGGACTGTATACTGCGGGAGGAATCGGGGAGCGTAGGGTGTGAGTTGGGAGTATGATTCGGCTTTTGGCAAGGATCGGAGAGTGCAAATTGTGACTTGGCAGTGTGACAGAGCATGTGAGTATGTGTATGACTGAGAGCGGGGTTCAGGAATACAAGTTGTGATGTGGAATTGGTGAGACGTGTGAGCTGTGTTGGTGAGAGAGGTGTGTGGGTGTTTGGGGGATTGGAGAACATAAAAGGTGAATATTTTCAGCATTACAGCTGATAATGATCAATACTGTTAATAATATTAAATAGGCATGCACATTAAACCAAAAACCATAACCAAAACAAACACTGTTCTACCAAGCCGGAGACATCTGGGTCTCCTCCTATTAAATTCATACATAAGGTACAAATAATGACACCCTGGCTCTCTTGTAGCCTTGCACACTGCCTCTTTCCTGCAATGTGCCGATCTTGCACCCTCTTGTCAATAGAAAATGTGATGCAAAAATGCTTCAATAAATTAAGGTTTGTGTCACTTAAAATGTGGCATTTCATGCCTCCAAAATCCTGGAGCGTCTGATTTAGGCTGAGTGAGCCCTATCGAATAGGGCAGGGGCCAATTTATTCCACATAACCCCCTGTATAGGGTGACGGCGGGCATCAATTTAGTGACAGGTGCAATCAGGTGTACAAGGGTCTTCCCACACGTTCAGCCCTCATTCATTCATTTGCAGCCTTGTTGGTGGTTTTGGTTCTCCAAGTTATTGTGTGTGCGGGGTAATTCCGTGAATATGTGGGTGGACTCCACCATGGACTGCTTCCTGCCGTCCTATTGCAGCCTTTCTGGGCAGCTCATGTGTTGTAAGGTGCAGTTTGTGCAAATTGACAGTGGCTCCACTTTTACCTGGCACGCTGCCCCCACTTACCACTATCTTATCAGCATATGTTTACTGACACCAAGGAAGAGACAAATACCACAGGTCAGGCAGTCCATTCCCACGCACCCTTTCAACAGGTCAGGCTGCAGGGGCAGCGGTGTAAACCCACACAAAATATCCCCTGACCATCTTAACTACACCATCTACCAGAACAAAGATGGCGTCTTCCTGCCAAAGCCTAGTCAAGTCCATCCAATTAACCTTTCCAGCTGACAAGGGCTACAGGCCTTTGTGGCACCACTTTGTAACAGTCTCTTTCTCCTAGCTCACAAGTCAGCAGCTTCTTGTCTGCCTATGTGTCTCCGGATACAAACGTCAAAGGTCACAGCGCCCCTCTCTAAGCGTGTTTTTCCCAACCCACATTATCCATGTCCTGCAAGTTCAAATGCCAAGACCGTTTGCATTCCCTTATTTCATTTGAGAAAGAAAACATTTATATAACCTGGGTTTATAAAGCGTGACCTCTGCCGTTTTGATGTTGGCTTTTGGTCCTTGGTTCCAGATGCGCATCTTTACATAAATTATGAAGCAATGTCTTGATCTCTGCCCTCTTCCTTTTGCAGTAATATTTGCTTCCCGGGTCCTGCTCCAACTAGTAAGGACAAGGCTTCAGCTTGTGGGCTGAGCAGGGGGGCATATCCAGGGGAAGAGTGAACAGACAGCACAATAAATTTGGATGCCAAACCAGCCACATTTTTTATTCCACACCCAAAAATGTAGCATTCTTTAAACACAAACCTTAACGATACAATCATCACCAATAACACTTATTATACATTCTACCGGCAAGTGGTCCAGGTGGACCATGGCTCCCCGCCTCCAGGGAGCGGTGCGTGGTGTTGAGGCCCTGTTCCACCCCCACCATGCCCTGCTCGGGAGGCGTTACCGGGATGCAGCCCCCTTTTCCACCAGTCCCAGCTGCACCCTGGTCCGGCCGCCCTCTCTCCCTCACCAGAAGCCTCTGGTAGCCTTGCCCCATTCCAGCTCTGAAGTCCCCAGAAAGGGATCTCAGTGTCCCCATGGTCCTGCCCCACCTGCAGTTGCTCTCCCCTACTCCATCATAAATGGGGTGGGTGGGATGGGAAAACAAAGTCCTTCTAGCGGTTCACAGGGCTCGGGCAGGGTGGTGTGAACACACAGCCACAATCTCCCAGTGGGTCGAAGTAGAGATCCCTGCTCACTTCGCCCCCAAGGCCCACTTATAAAGCCATAGATTGGTGCTGCCACACCCCCCACCGAGCCCACAAAACCACCTTGGCCCCATGCTGGGGCACCAGTTCTCACTGGCATCTGCCAGCCACTTCCCCCCTGTACTAACCCCACCCACCCAATCCAGCAATCTCGCAATGGCAGGCTTTTGTCTTTGTTCTGCTCTCCTTTCGCATGACCCTACTGTTGGGGTTATGCAAACAAACAAACTGTGTTCTGAATGTTTGGTGTTTTCTGGCTGGAGAGAAGCTGAGACCTTTCCACCTCATAGGCCTTATTGCTGCCAAATCAACTTTATTCCAGGGCCTCACAACTCAGGTGCACAGAGCTGCACTTTAACAGCAGTGGAACATAAACACATGTTCAAATTCTAAGTGGATCTATAGAAACCACGATCATACATCATTATCATACATCATTATGAATCCCCTGCAGTGTCCACTGTGTTCTTTGTCCCAGGGAAAGGTGAGAGCTACGGACCTGTATAGACTACCAACCACTAATGACATTAGATATAAAAGTCTCTATCCTTCCCCTCTTCATAGCAATCCTCCATGCCCCATTTAGAAGGGCCGCAGTCTACGCTAAACTCGATTTGAGAGGGGTGTACAATGTGTTGCCAATACATCATGGGAATGGAAGAACCTGTTTTAGGCCGAACAGGTATTTTGAATTCCCTTTTGGCTTTATTTATTTATATATTTTTTATAGAACCCTCTGCCACATTTAACCACTTTGAACTTTTTTCTGATTTCACTGACATCTTTCACGTAATATATCAGGATGACTTGCTCTGGACCAGAAGATCTCCTCCTGGTTTATGTTTGCACTGTTCTACTGCCGTTGCGTGAACACAGAGTGTCCGTTAAGCCAGATAAATGTGTACTTTATGTTACCACAGTAGATTTCTTGGGGTTTATAAAAACACCCAGGGATGTACTGATCGATATAAATAAGGGCAGTGCTCTAGAGGATTGGCCTCCGCCAAACACTGTAACCCAAGTCAAACATTTTGTTAGTTTTGCCCATTTTTATAGATAGTTCATTGAGCACTTTTTTGTTCCATCACAGCGCTGCTCAGGGCCTTGGCGTGAAGTGAGTCCCATTTCAGTGCACAGACAGATTTTGTTGATTTAAAACATGCCTCATCTGTTTCTATGCTGCAGGGCTCAAGTCGAGGGTACACGAGAGTCCCCCCACTTTTTTCAGAGGGCACCTTGATATGCTAATTTCTGGTGATGCCACATTCAACTGTTATGTTAATGAGTCCCCCAACTTTTCTTTTTAGGACCTGACCCCTCCTATGCTGTACACCTGGACCTGACCTGGACGTTTTATGGTAAAATCAGTGCCTCTGGAGTTGCCGGGGATGAGCTTTCGTCTCAAGACTGCAAGCACTCCAATGCATTCCATTGAAAACTGCAGAGATTTCGTATATCCTCACTGAGAAAGAGTTGCTTGCTATTAAAGCTGTTTTCTCTGAACTTACAGTAACCTCAGCGCATCATTACAGTTCTAATGGATCACCATGATGTGCTACATGTAAAACCCACTAAAAGACATAATGCAGATCAGGTGTCACTCGGTTCTGTATTTCTCTGCTTAAGATTGTTGTAAATTTTCGTACTTGAGAGGAGTAATGGCAAGAAAGGTGCATTACCTCGATACACTGAGGATTCTCTGTCAAAGTTAAACAAGCCAATCAGGCCCGTTTCTTGGCCCGGGAGGGGCGGGCGACGGCCCGGGTGCAGAGGTAAATTGCTCAGGAGGAGGGCTCAGGAGGGGGACCACCTGGGTGGCTGCTCTCTGCTGACTTGTAGATGACTGCCATGCGTTCGGAATATGCAAACAAAGGAATGCATGTTCCAAACTCAGCGTGTTAGATGCTCTGAAGTCACACACCCTGTGCCCCTCATTCTTTGTGTTGACAGATTTTAAAGTGGGGCCATTTATAAGTAATGGCACATTTAACAAGCTATTGTTTTTACACAGTGTGGGCTTAACATTTCAGTGTTAAGAACTGACCATGGGGCATTTTTATTCAGACGGCCAGAAAAAGTATGTTAGCTGACCAAACCTATGCATTCTGCAAAGAGAATTAATGTGCCACACAGAAGAAGTTATAAACTATTTTCTTTATTTTCATGTCTCTTTATCTGACACACCAACCCTTTTTTTGTTTATAACTTTTTAGTTACATATGGCACATCCCCGGGAAGTTTACGTGTCATTTTCTTGCTTAAGTATTCTAATGGCTGCTTTGGGACATGGACTAAATGCATCGACTCAGAATCAAGGGTCTTTTCATTTTTTTAATAAGCCGGCCACTGCCTAGCGCACACCAGATGGCACCTCAATGTGACTTGGCACCTTGACTAGGAAAGCAGGGCTCATTGTGTGTCACCATTCAGACAGAAGCCCATGGCAAATCAATGCAGTGATGTGTGCAGCAATGATTTGTGCGCTGCACAAGTCACCACCCTGTTGGTTAATGGCGTCTCAGTGGCACTCCTGTATGTAACAACACATATACCTGGAACGTTTTGTGTATGTGGCTCTGACGAGTATGCCATACTGTGCCCACACATAAACAATCAAACAAGGTGCCTCAAATTGAACACCCAACAGGCCAAACGCCCTTTCTACACTGGCCCGCCATGAACTCACTAGCTGCAGGCCAGCACTAATAAGAGATGCTAAGGCCAGCTCTGTTACATAAAGCATAGGCCTTCTCTTTTTTGCAGATATGAACCAATGAGGCCTGCGTAATGGTGAGGATGTAGTGGCTGAGAATCTGTGGTCCCTCTACCATGCATTAGAAGCCGTATTCTTTTTTAACGCTTCATCAGCTTATTACTGGTCAGGCTAAAGTTTGTAAGAGGTACAATCCTTTCTTTGTATCCTTTGTGTGCATTGTTTATTGGGTCTCTATTGTAGGGTATCCTTTCCTGTCTATAGATATAATTCCCTTAAGATGTTTCTGTATTCGGGGCTGGGCATGCTCACACTGAGACCCAGCCCTTCTTCATCTAAAATTCTCCAGAAACAAGAAGCAAAAGAGCCCTTGTACCACATTTAAGTGGCTGAAGTTCCTGCA
Source organism: Ambystoma mexicanum (assembly GCF_040938575.1). Classification (NCBI taxonomy): domain Eukaryota; kingdom Metazoa; phylum Chordata; class Amphibia; order Caudata; family Ambystomatidae; genus Ambystoma; species Ambystoma mexicanum. Next base: position 692,594,895 of record NC_090938.1, read on the forward strand.
ATGTTATACTTGTATCCAAAAACTTAAGCTGTTCGAATAAGTATGTATGGTTCATGGTTGCAAACGTTTTAATGTTAGGGTGAGTGTTGTGAACTGCGATGTGAGCACCAAGTCATGTGTCTGTTATGAATTTAGAGATTCACACATACAATCCTTTTATCACAGACTTGTTTATGAAATGTAGAGATCTCTGACCACTGTTATAGTCCTGAAATGTTCTGTGATTTAATGCAAAGCATACAGGAATCCTCATTGGTGCTATTTGTCAATTTTTCCACTCTCAGAGAGGTATTTTAAAAGAGTACAATAAGAGTGTACCACACTGTCCATCTTGGAATGATAACCCCCTATCAGAAAATAATTCATATGGTAAGTCTAGTATTGGCCCTTGCGAAATACAAGTGAGGTGGTATGAACAGAACACCTGCAACACAGGGCCAGTGGTCAATGGGCCCTCAGACCCCGGCAGGCTAGTCACACCGCAGTGGGCCAGTACGAACAGTTTGAAACTTCATTCAGGCAAAGCCTTCCCTAAGAGCAGATGACAGAAAAACCATTGACTTGAGCAGCAACAGCTGTGTTTTCACATTAGATTTCTTCTGTAAAGTACTTGAATTACAATGTAATGAAACCAGCTTAATTTATATAGCAATTATGTATTGATATTGAGGGGTTTTGTCGCACGACACAGAGGTGTAGTTTGGGAGTGATGTGTGCCAGTCAGGGGTGGGGGGGGCACATTTTAATGTTTCGCTCTCGGCACAAAGTTGGCTAGAAACTGCCCTGAAGCCAATTTAACTCCTTCTGACCATATCATCTACCTCTGCAGAGTCACAGGTTCAACAAGAAAATCATGAGGGTTTCCCTCAAATTACAGCCCAGGATTATGACCCTGAACCTGCATCTGCCTTTTTCTTTACACCAGTGCATGCAGATCATCAACATTATGATGGTGTCACGACTCCAGGCTTGCGGGGCATGCTGAATGAGATATGACTTATCATTTCCTGAAATGGAGGAGATTGATGATTATGTCTGTACCTGGTTTGTGCACAGCCTAAAAATGATTGTTCTAAGCCAAATGGTTTGCTCTATCTGCTTGGTGTCCTACGTTGCCTTGGCATAAAATAACCCTTGATATTATGACAGAATTTCCACCATTAAAATGTTATACCTCGATATGGTTATTTAAAGATTTTTTTAATGTAAAACAGCCCAATTCATCCCCTGTAAGGATATTCACTTGATTAATTATGGTTCTACTTGCATCATTCGTAGAACCTGCATTTTTTCTATATAGCTTGCCAACGTTTATGATTTCGGATCAAGGATCGCAGTTCACATTGTAATTTTGGCACTGTTACTCAAGTCTCTTGAACACTGAGGCCCACCTGTAATCATCCTGAGACTGATGGCCAGACTAAATGCCCAAACAGTACCAAGGAAGAGTTGCTTTTCCTTGCAAGCCCATGAAGAGAGGCTCGCCCTGTTTTAAGCAGCACAATTTGCCTACAACAACCTCTCCCATGCTTCCACCACAGTATCTTCAACTAAGCTTTAACAGGGGAGTTTTATTATTGCTCGCTTTCATTGTCTAATAATAAGGAATGTGTTAAGCCACTGGAGCTGTCTGCGTGTTTTCAGTCCAAAACGTTCCATCACAGCGCCAGCTACTTAAACATTTACATATTAGAAAAGGCACTGCTAATAACAAAGAAACACATTAAAAAAGTAATTGCCCAGGCTTTCCAAATCAATCCCTGCTCCATTCGAAAACTCTCAAAGGACTCTGTGGGTAACAGGTGAAGCCCACTTAGCGAAATGGTTCAGTGCCTAGCGTGCTGAGAGCTCAGGAGCTGAATGTCTGTCTGTGCTTTTCTTCTGCAGGGTTGGCCCTGATGGGGACATAATGGGCACTGCAGGTGGTGGAGAGAGGAGGGAGAGTGCGCTGTTTTCCCCAGCAGAGGCTGCAGGAGCTTAGTCCTTCATTGCAATAAAGAGAAATTAAACGCTTTAATGTTCACCTCGCCACATAGTTGGGTACCGGTGCTGTCTTTCAGGCTTTAAGAATTGCAGGTACTCAAAAGCTCAAAAATAAAAAGTGCAGGTACTGAGGGCTGGGTAGGACCGGCCCATTTAAAGCACTGCTTAAGCTGAAAACTAAGTTACAGATCCCAGCATGCACTACAGTGTGAGTTTAGAAATCAGGAGAACATTTTATTAGCTTCTAAGAGGTGATGAAGGGATACAATTTCGTTGTTTTATGTCGTGTATGTTATTGAACGACGAGCAACTTTAATTTAAGAGGCCAGCCCTTTCGGGCGTAGCAGTTACGAAACACCATCTCCGTGCCTGTGTGTTATTCCATGTGCTCGTCATCATCCACGCTATGCGTCGTGTTGGTCACAGGACCCACAACCAAGAGGGAGCGATGTACCCAAGAAATAACGCGACAACACGTCAAAGACGCACAAAATCCAACCATTGTGCAAAGGAGTGCTGGGTTCCTTGGCTAACAATGCCAAGCCAATCAACACCCATCTCAAGAATGAGACATGCAAGAGGGGCTGCCATCAGGGGCCTTGCCCCAACAGACATATCAGTGCATGCAGACGAAGAGGAAATTGAAGAAAAATTCTTTATCTCAGCTATCTGCCAAGGACATCCGAGTACAAAGCGTCAACCCAGGTGCATAGCTACCATCCAATGAGAACAGGCCCCGGTCCTAGTGGGCACCAGGGCATCAGCCAATGTGTGACTATTTCCCAATTTCATTTCCTCACGCCAAGACCAAGGCTAGCACATCCCATGGCATTATTTAATCTGGCTGGCTCATCTGAGACTCTGGTGGGTGGAAGTCTGCCAGGGCTAGGTGTGGTCCTGGTGAATGTTGATCAGGTGTGGACCACCTGTGGAGCCCTTAGACCCACAGAACAGCGCTGTTGGCAAACTTAGCAGGATGCGCTAGCTGTCCTGTGGGGTTGTTGCCACTTCCATCTATATATTTTTAGACACCCCATTACTGGTGGTCATGGTCCACAAGCCACTGATATCCATCATGCAGGGCTCTGCTCTGAGACCACTGATTCGCCGAGAGCAGTGGCTCCTACAACTGCACGACTATGAATTCACCTTACAGGTTAGAGCCGGCATGGACAATTCTACGGCGGGCTGTTTGTCGCAACAACTACCGGCACACTGGGCTTCTTTATTTAAACAAATGGGGCAAGAGTTACGATACACCATTTCTGTGATTTATTTCAGGTGATCCTCGTCACCCGAGCTACAACCCAACTGGGTAGCTCAGTTAGCAGGCCCTCCCATGGCCATCTAACAGTACAGAGCATGTTAGCAGTACATGGCTCTGCAAACCAGTAGCTCATGCCAAATGCAAAGGAGTGTGAAATGCAATCTACGGGCACCTTAACAAAGAAGACCTTCATATGATTATTGTGAAGGTATTTATTGAGCGCGGCCCTAGTGTCGGGAAGCACCAGAGCGCTTTACAATCATAGAGGGAGGAACACAGTGAGGAAAGCAGAGAAACAAGGGAGTGGGGAGCTTACAGGAGAGGGTGGGCAATTGGCAGCAAGGGACCTACAAGCAACCAGGGGAGGAAACAGTGAGGAACAGACCACTGAGTCTCAGATACGGCGTGAAGTGGAGGGTGTGTGGGGCTAGTTGTACTTAGTATACTCAGCCACACAGGCTGTGCTTCAAATTCTTTGCTCTGTTGTCTGATAACCTTCCCATGATACCGAGCGGGCTGGCGTGCACCCAGAAGGGCTTGCGGAAACTGAGCTCTCACAGGGGAATGCGTGTCTCCTGCAGTGCAGTCTCTGGTGGTGCAGTCCAGGCTTCCATTCACAGGTCCATAATGATGCAGGAGACTCATTAATTCATGGAGCGGGGGGTTCCACCTGCGAAGGCGATCCACATCTGTGTACTCTGGGGGGAAGGAGTATGGGAAGGATCTTAAAAGATTCACTGGTGTCTGGGATATAGATACGATCTTATAGCCGCTGAGTGCCCTACGTCGTGCGTGACACCATGAGCCACTGTTGGTTTTCCCCAGGAATGCTGGGACTTGTGGTTTTTATTTTTCACATGGTAATTACAGGCCTACAAGCTCCAGCATGCAAAGCTAAAAGCCAGGACGTGCTCAAAGAACGTTATGAAGCCGGTTATATACTAATTGACCTTTTCACAATTGACTTCGGGAGAATTGACCTCTGGAGAATTGATGTAATTTAGAAGGTCAATTAGGAAATATATAAGGGGGGAAACCCCCCGCAACCCCCACCCAATCCAAAAACCCCTGCAACCCTCCACTCAATCCCCTTATATTATTTATAATCCAAAACCAACCCAATACATGTATAAAATAACTAAAATAATAAAAAGGTCAATTGTGCAGAAGGTCAAGTAGGACCACTATAATTAGGTCAATTGTGTAAAAAGTCAATTGTAAAAGGTCAATTTGGGTAATACCATGAAGCCTGTGCTAAGTGGCGGTCAGGATATCAGTCTGACACTGCGAGCAGGTGAGGCCTGGCTCATATTTTGGTCAGGCTATACCTTGTTAACGGAGTCAATGTCGAGCAGAACTACTTGCCCCATTACAGCCCAAAACCCACCTGACCTGCTTTTCTCATTTGAGGATTTTAGTTTAAAGTCCATGGGCCTCATTACGACCCTTGCGGAAATGGAAAAATGATGGCGGAAATGCAATACCGCCATCGAACACCGCTCGTTGCGATCATGACCCGTCACCGTAAAGTACGATGCCATTAGCGACACCGCAGTGAACGGCAACGCTAACTGCACCAAGTACGCGCACGCGCGCCTTGCAAAACCGGAATCACCGCCATGGCGCAACGGTACGCGAATTCTGACCCTAGCGGACATGTACTGAACGCCATCAAGCACGTCGTAAAGTACCATTCCGCCATGGCGAGAAATACGGCAACGCGAACCAACCGTAAATGGCCCACTGAGTGCCTGTACTCCACTCCCTGGCCTCATTGCACAACTCCTGGCAGGCGCAATGTACTCACACTATGCAACCAGTGAAATCCACGACTCACCCATGCATGCCAACGTAGAAAAGCATGCAGGGGCTCAAAGCGCCCCGTGAGTGGGCATCCATGTACGGCATGTCACCATAGCCGTACTGACGCAGCACAGGCATGTGAAGGTACAACACATCAAAATGAAAATCAAGGACACATGACACAAAACAACAGTAGTCCCCCATCGCTTGCCACCAGCGCAAGGCAACATCCACAACAGCATCCTGAGGGGGATTGCACCAGCCCTGTACTCATGCCAGTAAACAAACCAACCATCAGCAGAAGCATGTACCACACAAGTCGGCAGAGTGACTGAGCAGCCAGGCTCATCCCAAGAGGGGCCGATGGGAGCTGCAGGGCACAGATGGCATCAATACAGAAGCTATTCCAATGGACATGACCCCAGTCCCCCTCCAACAAACGCACGCAAACACAGTCACCTGTGACCAGCCACATTCTGAACAACCCATCATTCCACCAATCGACCTGGCTGACAGGCACCAGTCGGCCAAAAGCCAATCCCCCGCCCCTGAACAGCACATCATGTAAACAGACACAATGGCAGCCTCTATCCGTGACCATACTGTGCTACGTAGGCAAACGCGGCCAGTACTGTACCACACAACTCAACTCAGAAGGCGGAACACAAAGCAGATCAACACGCAATACATACCGCCACAAAGCGAAAATCGCCACATCACCTGCAAAGAACAACGCAACACGACAAATATCGGAATACAATTTAAATGCACATCCAAATGACAAAGGCCCCACATCAATTTGCAAAATCCCACCAAAACAACCATCATCACCGAGGGCTGCATCTGCAATAATTGACCGGCTTCCACTTGCGTGACGCCCTGTACCATCATGGCACACAGGGCTTACATCAACGTTCCAAAAGGCAACATGGAAGCGGCAAGAACCGCAGGTCCGTCCCATGAGGCAGGCACTAGTCGAGCTGAAAGGCCGAAATGTTGCACCTAGCCACCAGTACAGCGTAAGGGCATGTGGCCCATTGGCGATCGTCCCATATGATCGAAATGGTGCTCCACTGATTCACCCGAAGCTGCAGGAGTCGAGAGTAAAAACCATCTGGAGGAGTGGCGTAGAGATGGCATCTGCAATAGGGCAGGAGATACCTGTCACCCAAAAGAAACACAAATCAACCGATTGCATTACGGGACTCATGATGCATTACAATCTTCATTCAACACACCAAATCCACACCCATATGCATGCTAGCCCACTCCAAAGGAATATACACACCCCTAATCCAGTATCGAATCACAACGAAACCAATCGAGCTAAATACACCATTGGCAACGTCGGTTACTGTGCATGCGTCCGTCAAGATAGAACCCATGACATGGGATTAGTAACGTGCCTAGACACAAGTGTATGAAGGCGCGTCGAGACAGGGAGGATCCGACAAGGGCAGAGAGACGTATGTCCCACTATGGCAGCCTTGCATCACATAACGCAGGGCAAGGGGAGTGAACCAAAAAACCCATGTACATGGCAGACCCTAAACGGATTCATCAGTCCATGCATCCACACATCATTCCCTCATCCCGCAATGAAAACGCATGAATATTCACTCACATAATATGTGAAACTTCCATCGCGTCTGTGCGTAATGCAGTCCGCAAAAACCACTGTGCCCCTGGCCGGATCTGTAGTGTTGTGAAGCAAGATGGATTTGGGAACGTCCTGCCTCATCGTCCACTACGCTATTGCGCATCCCCTTCAATTCATATCATTCATTGCCTGCTCGTTATGGGCCATGTCCCAAGGACATTCTACAATAGAACGTTACATTTCCAGCCAGACCTGTGGGCGTATCCTCGCCGCTACTTCAAAACCCAAAATGCTGGCCTTCGAATTCCTCACTTGCAACATTACGTCGAAAAGGCTTCTGTGAACGCTTGCATTCACAATTACATCAATGTAGTGCGGCTGTGTGTCATGATGCTAACTGGCTGCAATCACAAATGGGACGCCACGCCCGTCGGTGAAGTACGTTACTGTGCTGCATGAGGGTCGGCCATCGATCGAGCCCTACATACCACTGACTCTTCACAGGTATGTAAGCGGCTGCAATCATAGCATGTGTAACAATGGGAGCATAGCATGAAAATCAGTCAAAGTACATCACACTGCCATCGGGATTTGATACATGATTCCAATCCCAAGATGCCATGCGGCCAAATGCAGCCTTACGTGCGGGCCGTGCTCGACCAGAAGGGATTGCATCTGCCACAGATTCATTCAATCAGCACAGGTGGAGGCCATACAGGCCGACAGCACATATATTGCAGACCCAAACCCCTCCCACAACCACTCCCACTCCAAAATGCTACCGGCAGGACTAGCGATGTTGGGCCTGGGGTACCAGATAGCACTGCAAGTGCTACAACTACAAGAAGATGACGAACAACAACAGGTACAACAACCGGGCGCACAGGGGAGACGGAGGAGGAGGAGGAGGAGGAGGGCAAGGCAGGGTCAGCAAGGCCCACAAGCACTGCCACTACCACCACGCAGGCGGCCCGCAATCCCACGCCTCCGAGCCGATCCGTTCAACCTCACTGCTGAGCAGATCCACACCCTCTACCGTTTGGACCGGGACACCATAATCGCCATTGTGGACATGACACATGCTGACCTCGTGAGCATGATAGATAGCCCAACCGCCATCCCACCCCTACTGAAGGTGGTGTCTGCACTCTACTTCCTGGCCACAGGCACCTACCAGCACACAGTGGGACAGTTGCATGGCATTTCACAGCCACTGTTCTCACGGACACTCTTCCAAGTGCACGATGCCCTCCTGAAGCACGCCGACGACCACATCACACTACCACGCACGTACCAGGAGATTACCAACGCTAAAGTGGGATTCCATGCACTTGGCGGCATCCCGGGTTGCATTGGTGCCATCGACTGCACCCATGTTGAATTGGTTGTCCCACATGCCATGGAGGTCCAGTACCGCAACCGGAAACAATTTCATTCAATCAATGTGCAAATGGTGTGTGACTCCAACAAGATATTTACGCATTGTTGTGCCAGATTTCCAGGATCTACCCATGATTCTATGGTCCTGAGGAACACAAGAATACCACGCTACATGGAGCGACACGCAGGGCACAGATCCTGGCTACTCGGTGAGTCTCATTCCATGCATGACATCGTGGCCCATTTGATGCGTCAATGACCTTGCAGGGGGGGGGGGGCTACTTAGCACTATCATTCCACTGACACCCTTTATTCGTCTCATACAGGTGATGCCGGGTATCCACTGAAGAGATGGCTCCTTACACCAATCCGGAACCCACAGAACGAGCATGAGGAGGACTACAACCATGCCCACTCACGTACCCGTGTGGTCATTGAACAGGCATTCGGCCTACTGAAGGCTCGTTTCCGCAGCCTCAGCAGGTCTGGCGGGGCACTCATATACAGCCATGAGAAGGTTTCTAAGATGGTCATGGCATGTGTCATGCTGCACAACATGTGCATACGTAGGAATGTGCCCATGCCCCCTGACGCTGTACTGCATGCACATGAAGATGATGATGATGATGAGGGTGGGGATGTGGAGGCACCTCAAGGAGTCCATGAGGCACAGGATGCACGTGCAATCCGACAGAGCATCATAGATGCATGCTTCTAGCAACCACGCATGGTGCCTATTACACGGAAAGGGGACCTGTGGCACTGTGTGTGTGTAGTACAGGCACATTGTGGACTGTACGCCTATGAAGGCCTCGTACGCAAATATCAATGTCCACACATGTCATTGGATGATAATGAGGTGCTGTATTGTTGATGTGATTTGATTCATACACCCTATGGACCCGCCACCCAGTGAAGCCCAACACACCCCCTCCACCCTACTACCTCCCCCCCCAACACCAGTGTCCAAATATGCATGCTGTCCGTGGGTAGACGCTATTGCAAGCCCCCTCTACGGGTATCAGGGGCACCCCTGCCCGTGGAGCGCAGGTTCCTGCCAGATCTGCGTTGGGGGCTGCCCTGGACGGAACTTGCCACGGATGAGGTCTCTGCCTGCTCGCGTCCATGCATGTCTCTGAGGGTTTGTGAGAGCTCCGAGAGCACACGGCGCACAGCAGCAAGTTCAGCACAGACGTCTTTGGACGTCGCATGCAGTTCCCCCCTCAGGCTCTCGGTGCTTTTCTCCATTTGTGCTCTCAGGCTCTCGGTGCTTCTCTGCATTTCTCCCCTGAGGCTCTCACTACTTTTCTCTATTTGTGCCCTGAGTGTCTCGGTGGATGTTTCCATGGCTGCCCTGGAACCCCCGCATTCATTTGCATGGTCCTTGAGTAGCGTGGACGCTTCCTGCTGTTGCTCGATCAGCAGGTCGAGGGACTGTTGCCTCTGCTGGGCCATGGACATTTGCGGTGGTGTGACAGGGGGGCTGCTCAACACATGTTGCCTTGGCACAGGACTTGTGGGGGTTGGCCAGTCGTCGTCTTCAGGGTGCCCCTGCGTGGTTTCGTCATGGTGTAGGGGATGGAACATGCAGGGGGATTGGGAAAGGTCATGGATGGTACCTACGTCGCCAGCACTGTTTTCCGTGTCGGAGCATGCTGGCATGACAGCTGTGTCACCTATGGTGCTGCTACCACCAGAGGCAGTGCCATCAGATACGTTCTTTGGGGGGACCTGTGGTGCTGGGGTTGTGGACTTGCTGGCTGCTGGGGTGCCTGTTGCAGTCCCCTCCAGTGTGCTGCCACTTGATTCCTGCTGCTGCCGTGTCTTGATCCTTGCACCTGAGGTGGAGGCTCTTGGGACGTTGGTCCTGGCCCTCTTTGCAGGCGTGCTGGTAGGGGTGTCCTGCAGCTCGTCGTTGGTATCGGACCCTGTGGTGGAGTAAAGAGGGGCGTGCGTTAGTTATGGGTCTGTCGGATTCGGAATGGCAACGTATCAAATGCATTGGGGTGGTACATGAGGCTGATTTGGGACTGGGCCTTGGAGGTGGTCTCATTTTCGTGTGGATTGAGGATGCATTCATTTGGCTGCCTGCAGTTAGGGGGTGCATGCTGCACATGTAGGGGTTGTTTATGGCTTCTTGATTGATTTGTTTGTTCATTCTGACTTTTAGAGGGCGCTGTCAGGGCTAAGTATGTATTGCACTATGGGGTCACATGGTACTGCACATGTTCGTGGTTTGTGGATTTCGCATTGTTTCTCTTGGCCAACCTACCTGATTCTCCGGATGTCGGCACTCCTTTCTCCATCCCTCCGACTCCCTCTATGCTCTCCATTCCTATGGTGGAGGCGCAGATTTCCTCCCAGGGGGTCAACTTGATGGGCGACTCTGAACCCCCCCCGGTAGCTGTGGCGATGTTCCTGTTCGCAGAAAGTATGCTGCGTACGCGGATCCGCAGGTCGTCCCACCGCTTGCGACATTGCTGTGGCGTGCGGGGTGTTGTCCCCACCGCACTTACGCGCTGTGCCACCAGGACCCATATGGCCTTCTTGTTGGCAAGGGCCGTCCTGGTCATTTGACTGGAGAAGACGACGGCGGAATTTTCCTGTAGGGTCTCGGTGAGCACGGTCAGTTCCTCTCGGGAGAAGTGTACCTGCCGCTTGCGGTCACACGCTTTCTTGGCTACCTTTCCCATATTTATTTTTTTAACTGGGGTTGCTAACGGGTTGGGATGTGTGTCAGGGTCGGATTTTTTATGGTTGTGTTGGGATTCGGATTTTATAGTTGTGCGGCGTGCTGTTTCCCGTTCCGGCCACATGCTTTTACTTCCGTTTCCGTATATTTACGGTGGCCGTAATTTGCGGTGCACGCTCGTTACGGTGACCGCTCATTACGGTGACCGCTAAGATGGGTGGCGGTATTGCACCTGGTGCAGCGTACGGCGGCGGTAAGGGCCGTTTTGGGGTCATTTCCGCCATCGCAGCCTTTCGGATTCCGCCATGGCGTAATGCTCGTGCCCGATGGGTCGTGATTGGCCGCACTTTGCTCCTTCGTGCTATGGCGGAAACGCTATTTACGCTGTTGCGGTCCGGTCAGTCAATTTCCGCCAGGGTCGTAATGAGGGCCCATGTCTGAGGGGCGTAGACAGGGTATGGCCTGAGCGGGCAACGTCCACCCAAAATCTGTAAATTCCCACTCAGCAGCGCTGTGTGGGCATTTACAGATTTGAATGTCACTGAGGTGGGTCCAACTACATTAGCGTCACGCCCCACTTGTTAGACAAGCCTGGTTACGCCACGCCACGCCATGGTGTGACCCCAGAAAAGGGAGACTACTAGAGGGAATCAGAAGAAGGTGAGGGGGCCCAACTGAAGGAGATGGTTTCCCGGTGGAAAGAGGGGCTGGCGGACCCTTATTTTCAGAGTTGAGACGTCAGACATCTAGAAACCTTTAGCTCGACTGACATATGAGAGCTGTTCAGGATGAATGGGTGTGTTAGTCAAGGCTCAAACGGAAAACGAAACTAAGTCCATAATCCTTGAATAACATGTTATCCTCCACCAATCCCCATGAGTCCAGCCCATCCATATCATGAACGTCAGTAGTCCTTCTTCTTTTTCTTACTGCTCCACAGCTGCAGCCAAGATCACTCCCTTTTGTTCTTGCCTAGCGCTCCTTGCCTTCTTATCTGGGGCTCTTTAAACTGAGTGGGGCTGCGTGTGTATTTCTGGGTTGTTGAAGCACAGAGCTGCAGGTGCGGCCTGGCAAATGCTCGGCAAACACTATCAGGGTTGCAGCCACTCCCTAACTTGAATTGTGTTTGAGCCGCGTCACAGCGAGCGCCCCGGCGGTGGGCTAGAGGAAAAGACCCTGCCGCATGGCAGTTGATAGCACGCGCCAATTGAAATATATGAATTGTTCGGTTACTGTTCAAACTGTGAGGCAGTAAAGCATGGTACTCCTGTTGGGCAGAGGCAGATTTAACAGTCGCCAGGCAGACAAATGTCGAGTGGGCCCCTGTGCCTTCCCCGGCCCTTCCCACACTCATCAGATTGTACTTTAAGAGCTGGAACAGGGTCGGCGCCAGTGTGCAGCATGTGTGGCTGCACTTGGGGGGGCCTAGCGGCAGGGCTCATAGGGCCCTGGGCAGAGGGTGCCTTCATGACCTGCCCACTTGGGGCCCTCTGTCAGTTTTGACCACAGGGCCCTTTGCCTTAAATCTGCCACTGCTGTTGGGGGCATCCTTCTTGGAGGTCGGTTGTCAGAGGATGAAGGGGCAGATGGCGCTCCTTTATTTTGTCGATCTTTCCCTCTCCCGGGCAGACCATACACACTCCTCATTCTCCCAGATTATAAAGTCTTCAGTGTCACAAGCCTTAGCTTTGGTAATTCCCAGAAGAGCCCATGACATTCAGACCAATGGGACAGGGGAAGGTGATGGGGGTCCAGTTCTAAAGCCAAGAGGAAGCCCCCAGAACAGGGAACCCACAGCAGTGGTTTTCCTCTACCCGGTGAGCCCAGGGGAAGGACGATGCTGGGATGACCCATGGTGGACTTGCTTCAAGCAATTACTAGACACTCAGCCCTGAAGGAGGACCAGAAGAAGGCTAAGAGAGACATGAACTCAGCTCTAGACCCAAGGACAAGGGACCCCGGCTTGGACCCAAGAGCCCATTTATTAATTTATTTACTGGGAGATCCAGTAACCCAGGATGGGGTTTTTGATCCACTGGACCCAGGTGAAGGCCCATCTGGGTTGCAGAACAGGTTAAGGAACCCTATGTTCAGTCCAGACCTAATCACACATCCTAATTCTAGGGAATGGGTTCTGTCGCAGACCGCAGGGGAGTAGCCTGGCGCATGCCTTAAACACAGGATGAAGCCGTCAGCCGGGACCAAGATGGCAGCTGGATGCCCCTGGCCTTCCCTTCCCAACACTGTAGCGTCTGCCCTTATGGTTGACCCTAAAATAGTCACATGTGTTCCAATTATGGAACAGATGTTTCAAAGGGCGTAAGTAGGGCATGGCAGTCATGTCAAGGCAGGTGCTTAATGTGGTAGGCCCACTGGCCAGGATCTTAGAACTAGCAAAGGAGGCAAAGGGAGCATGGGAATTACTAGACCCTATAGCAGAGGTCTGAAACCTGTGGCTTGCCAGATGTTTTCGACTACAACTCCCATGATCCTTCACCATTGACTATACACATGAGAGTTGTAGTCCACAACATCTGGGGAGCCAAAGGTTGCAGAACCCTCCCCTATAAAGATGGGCAGTTGGGCTGAGAGGGTGATATTTTTTAGTGGGACGCCAACACATCCAGGATGCAGGAGAGAAGTAAAGGCAAACTACTGGGAGACTCTAAATGGGTAGAAGATTCAGGAACTTTGCTTTTTGGTGACCATTTTGTGAGGGATTGTGAGGAATTTGACCATTCACACAGTGGGTGTGCACTCGCCTGGGCTTTTTTGATATTTTTTAAGAAATTGAATGGAGATCAACCTCAGAAAATGTGTGGGGCTAATCTGCACACATTTTCCTATGCTTACCGCAGAACAAACTCATAGACCTGTGTACTCTGGGGGGACACCGCCTACAGGCACAGTCCTCCCTGCCACATTTAGTTCGAATGTGACAGCCAGGAGTACATGAAAGCATCTCCAGAGGAGGAGGGGAACACCTTCCTCTGGCCTTTGCCAGCCTAATTAACTATCAAAGGCTCCATGGATTTGCCCTGCAAATTGTCAATCTGCTGGTGGCAGCGCATACTGAAGAGAGTTCATTGTAGCAGAACTGTGAGAGGCCTGGTCGCAGAGCTGACAAAAGAAATAGGAAACCCAACACCTTTTTGATATGTATCTGTGCCAACTTGAAGTCAGCTCCGCCCATTAGAATGAAGGGCAGTGAATGTCATTTCTGGGACACCTGTTTACAGTAGGTAACACCTGCAGGGACCCCCTTTCAGAGGGAAGAAGTATGTGATTTGATGGATATTATAAGAATGGGTACTCCCAAATTTTTTGTTATCGAGGGGGCGGCACTATCTAAGGGAGACTAATACGAAAGCAACAGAAAGTGATAGGTCGCCTACCCCTACCTATAGACCCTGAGTGACAACAAGGTTAAGTCCAAGGAAACCTCATGTAATTTTGAGGTTATAGAAAACACACAACCCTCATTCACATATTTAGCACTATGAGACGTATCAACAACATCTTAAACTAGAACTTACCGACTATGGCTCGTGTAAGAGCCAGAGTGCTATATCAACACACGGAGGAATACTGCTAATCGAGTGAAGTGAAGTCCTTCTAGCCTGTTAGCTTATCAAGATCACATCATGAAAGACTCCCTATTTGACGTGAAAGGGATGGTATTCCTGTAGGAACCCATTTGAATATATTTGAATCCACCGATATTTACCACCAGACCCCAAGAAATTGAGCCTCCTGCAGATGTCTAACTAATGGGAAAGTATTCAATACGAAAAAACCAATTTGTTCCTGTCCTGAAGACGGCCATTATCTACATCACGACCAACGGCACCAGAGAGAGTCCCGTATGAGTCACAAGGCCGAAACATATGTCGACGTGTTAAGAGGAACGTGTGTATTAGCCGATTCCTACCTCTCATATTAAATAATTTATAATAGGATAGCTGGTGCATATCATATACCCCTGTGCTACCCTATATCGATGCAAGTTATCTGAAACTGAGTGATCAATAAATTAAACACACAATATTAGATCATTCACTCAGTGCATAAACCTTTGAGGTACACATCAGTAGTTGGGAGACTACAATATATGTTGACTCTCCCCTGCAAGTACACATGTACACTTGAACAGTAAGATATACTGTTTTTCCTGTTATTTTTATCTTTTCACTATGGTTTATGACCTTCTTGTAAGGCCTGGTACACTCGCACTAGCAAGACTGTAAGTGATTAGCACAGTTTGTTTTTATATTGGCTTAGGTGTTGTTTTTTATACTAATGTTTTTTATAAATCTTGTGAATAATAAATTGAAAATTGTACAATAACTTAAATATGTGAATGAGGGTTGTGTGTTTTCTATAACCTCAAAATTACATGAGGTTTCCTTGGACTTAACCTTGTTGTCACTCAGGGTCTATAGGTAGGGGTAGGCGACCTATCACTTTCTGTTGCTTTTGTGATTTGATGGAGACAGAAAGTATGTGCTTGCCATAACTTCAAGGGAGACCTGCGCTTTGATCAGGAACCACAGAGAGCTCCATTAACCAGAAAGACCCTTTGGTCCACAACAGACAGGAAGATGGATGGGACTTAGTAATACATGATTTCACCCCTTTACCTTTCCTGTAGCAAAGCACTCTGGTTATGACCTCACACATAACAGAAGATTGCTGGTGGGGACCCAGGTTTGGTTCACTAAGGTAGGCTTAGCCTGCACTAATCACTGGGGCCCATTTGGCTTTAAGAGAGGGCTGAGCCCCTCTCTTAGCAGATCATCTTAAGACTTTTTAAGGAGAGACAAGAATAACTCATTTGGACCCTGGCTGAAGGTACAGTTTGACTTACTGCTTCTGCCAGTGATGGAAGCAAGACCCTCCCCTAAACATCTCCTAGGGAACAGAGGCAGATACTGAATCCAGAGGACCATGTAGCAACTCCAGGAATCGGTGCCCAGCCAGCACACAGCGTGCCCTGCTAGGCTCTGCAAGCAAGCTTCCTAGGTGGGAAGTGCCAGGGAGTCTCTGTACTGAAAGAAGGACAAAGCCATCCACCTTAAAGGACGACACGAGGCCAGCGAAGAAGCTAGGAGGAGTGCACCAACAAGCATCAACCCGTGTCCACTTTTAAGGAGGACATTTCCGAGGCAGTCAAGCCCCTCGAGCTGCAACCAACTGCACGGCTCACTGTTGTCACGCTTCAGTCACTAAAGCCATCTGAGACGCCTCGACCAGCATTCCAGATCTACCAACCAGCATAGAGGAAACAATATTGACCCTGAGCCGCCGTGTAGGTCAGCCTGCAGCCATCCGTCCAACCTCGCTTGCCCAACTGCCTGCCGCCTGATACCTGCAGCTGTCTCCCATCTTGAACTCTGTCGCAGAAGCTGCAAAGCGCCCGGAAACCGACTCGACACTTTCGAGCACAAAGAACATCTACAAGCACAAGGTACATTGTGGTTCTCTCCCCCTGGTCCTTCTCCGAAGGCCCCCAGTGACATATTTGTGCTGAAAATAGGTATCCCGAACATTGTGATTAATTACTTTACCGACTACCCTTCTGTCAGTATCCAGAATCTGCCCTCTGTATTCCTTTACAGGGTGGGTTATATTTTGTAGTGTGCTAGAACTGCCTGTTGTGATAATAATAAAGTAGATGTTTTTTTTTATAGAACCTTGACTGGACAGTCACTTTTATCATTGGGTAACTGTTGTATTTTTGCTGTGTTGCAACTAACCAAAGGTCCATGACCTTGCAGAGATAAGCCTGCCGTTCCGTCCACATTACCAAAATTGGATTACTACATCAATGCTTCCTTTTTTCGCCTGCTAGAAGTGATACTATGTGATTTCCTATGGGGGAAAGGAAGACGCAAGATAGCACTCACCACCTTGGTCCTACTGTACAGCCAGGGAGGAATTCAACTTCCAAACTTTGAGAAATATTATTTGGCAGCACAACTCAGTTTTGTGACCAAGTGGTTGGCAGACGACACCACATCTGAGATTCCCCTGCTACAACCCTTGGCTTCTCCAATCCACTTGAAGGAACTTATCTGGGCCCCCAGCCACCTGATGCGAAATGCCCCCTTCTTGGCTGCCCTAGGGCGAAAAGTATGGCACAGAGCAGAGGCACTCGCCCACGCAAAGCATCAGTACTCCCCAGACATACCAATGATCTCGGACATATGCAGATCCGACATGGACCTGCAACACCTCAGACACTGGGAAGAAAAAGGGATATATACATGGGGAGACCTGTACGACGATGGCACCTTTATGGAATTTGAAACACTACAGGAGGAAGCTGGAATCCACACAGGCCAGTTTCTGTGGTATCAAAGGATACGGACTACAGCACGAAACAAGTGGACAACATGGCCGGAGGAACCGGAATCAAACCCTCTGATCACACTATTGTACAGCTTGGGAAAGGGATGGAGACCAGTGTCCCAGATCTACAGCCACTTGAGTGACACCCCTAACCCACGAAGTGCTGATCTGAAAAGAAGATGGGAAACGGACATGGGCCGGGAAATAGCTGATGGAGAATGGGAGAGGGCTCTATCGTACCCTAAAACAGTATCCAGAAACCATAGATTTAGACAAATACAACTGAACCTGTTATACCGAGTATACTTAACCCCATCCAGGCTGGCTAAATTCAATAAATCAGAACAAAGTATATGGTGGAAGGCACAACGGTGTCAAGATGTGTATATTAAGGTAATTTCGCTGGAATATGGTTATTCAAATTCAGGTAGTTCATACACAATTTCAGGTGCAGCAGGGAGATTCTCGAGGCCACTCGAGATTCCTAAAACATGAAACACCAGACACACACCAGCTGTTACCAGCTGATAGCCCTATGCTGCACTCCTGATGGGAAAACAAGTCCCCAAAGTTATTTTAAGTATCTCGTGAACCCCATCCAACTCCAGCCAGGGGAAGTCTTAAGGCACGAGTGACCCCACTATCGATTAAATTACAATGCCACAAGCCTTCACTGTGTTCATAAGCTATTCATATGATGAACAAGGTATATGAAGCATCTGTCTATCTGTTTGTCTACAGAGAAGCACCACAAAGCTGGGACAAAACTGTTTATAGACAGATAAATTATTTTTATATGTAAGTTAGACTATTTTACCAAAAAGCGCATTCAGATATTGCACCCACACTATTAACTCATAGCGTGGAAATCATTAGAAACAAAAATAGTTATACATTCACATAATCTCAAAAAATGACAATATTCTGAGCTGAATCATAGTCCTCAAAGCACCCAAATGTTCCCAGAATATCATTTGTGAAGTAGCACATTTAAACATGGAATTATTACGTGGCTAGGTACAACAAAGTAGCCACTTTAACTCAATTGTCCTTCTGGGCAGTATCATTCTTTCTGCTCAGAATCTCCTAAACACAACCATGTGTACCGATGCGTTTCGGATTATGCAACAATCCTTCTTCAGGGCGGGATGTGTTAAAGTTTCAAAGTTGTTCATTAATTCCTACAAAAGGGAAGGATAACCTAATTAGACTTCTATGTCAAACGAGAGATTTCATAGGTAACTCTCAAGGAAAAAGTAAAACTAACCTCATTCCTGTGTATGCAGCAACAACCGGGATCAGCCTGTATGGTAAAATGTGCAAAAGTGGATTGTAAAGATTTGTTCTCAAACATGATTCAGCTTTTTGACTAGTACTGTTAGAGTTTAGTGTACTCACTCGGAAGGAAGACCAGTGCCTCTCCCCGGGTGAAACCAATGGTGATGGGCTGGGCTTTCCAGTGGGCTGTGGCTGAGGGCAAAAAGAGATCAAATGAGTACTTTAATATGTGACCAAAAGTTTTGTGCTTATAACACTCTTAAGCTATGTAAAAATGAGGTAATCACAAACTCACTTTCCAGAGGAAAGCTTGTTAAGATAACTCATTTCCAAAATTGTTCTCTGATATTTCATTGTACACCTGACCGCCAAAATGTGCATACAACGAAGTGTAGCTCATGTATGGCTTAACTCACTGCGATCCTCCCCAACTGTTGAACTAAGGTACTGTCCATACCCCCAGAGGGATACGGCACTCGTATGGGTTACCAATTAACATTGACTTAAAGACTCACACGGGCTCTCGTGTGCTCGTGTGCAAATGCAACACACTCACTAGTTGGAAAATATAAATGTGCCTGAGCATGTTTAGAGTGGTCATTAGGTGACGATCAGACATCTCTCCGGGATCACTGGGCCTCCTTTCATCCTCTATCCAGACCACATTTCCCTGCCCTCTGCATTATCAAGCTCTACAGATGTTGAAAATCCAAGCTCTTGGGAAAGTCTGGGGTCGGGGCCCGAGCAAGGGCCCGAGCAAGTGTCACCTCGGGTAATATCGCCTCAATGTATTTCTGCTTAGGAAAAAAACCAAGGGCTTCAGGGCGGTAATAAACTTGAGAACCTTCAATCAATTCATGGTCTACCGTCACTTCAAAATCGAGATGATAGGACATTCGAGACCTGGAGATTGGTGTATGAGACGAGATCTCAAGGATCCTGCCAGGCGGTACCTATTCTCAAGCCTCTGAGGCGATTTCTACAGCTCCTTTGGGAAGGCAGCTGCTACCAATTTTCCATCCTTCCCTTCAAGTGGTCATCAGCTCCTTGGTGCTTCACCAAGCTTCTCATACAGGTGGCAGAATGTCTCAGGACCAGAAAGGTCAATGTCCTTATTTATTTGGACGACACCCTTACCATGGGTTCAGTCCACCCAGTCCCACTCGAGATTGGCAGTGGCTCTCCGCCCATCTTTTGGGGTTTGTTATAAACCATCCAAAATCAGGCCTAGTGCCCTTGGAGTAAATGCCGTTTTGGGAGTTTCTGATAAATTCCAGGACGTTGGTCTGGGGTATGCCTATAGGGTGCCACCTTCCTCTGACGCAAGAGAAGAACTTATCTGGTGGGCGCAAGACTTGGACGCTTGGAACAGAAGGGCTATCCTCACTACTTCCCCCAGCCTGCAATCGAATCAGATGCACTTAAAAGAAGGTGGGCACCATGTGTGGCATTACCTTAACTGGAGGGTTACGGTCTCTGCAGGAGTCGTATTGGCATATAAATTCGAGATGCTAGCGGGTACTTTTTCAATCATCTGTTTTGCAGGAAGGTTCTCCCACGGTGTAGTGCGTTTACTCATGGGCGATGCAGTGGCAGTCCTTTACAACAGCAAGCTGGGAGGGAACCCAGTCTCGGTCCCTCTCAGACCAGGCAATGGTGTTCTGGGGCTTCATGCTTTATGTTCCCCATCAGTAGAGTATTTGCCGGGATCTCTTGATCTGGGGTAGATCGATGCTCCCGCCATTGGAGGGATTGGAGCGATTCCATGCTTCACTCTTTTAATGGGTTCAGGCACTGTGGTGCCCGCTCCAGATAGACCTGTTTGCTTCTTGCTTGAACACTCAGCTTCCGAGTTTGTATAGTTGATGACCAGAACCATTCACCACAGCGGCAGATGCTTTCTTCCAACACTGGGGAGAAGGAAGGCATTACGCGTTCCGTTCCATAGCCATGATTTTGCAGATGCTCATTCAGGGCTGCCTGCAAGGCACTGCCCTGGTGACTCCTGTTTGGAGAGTTCTATGTTCATTCATCGACAGTGTTTTTTTCGATGGGTTTTTTGCCAAATTTTCTTTCTTTGAAAAAACCCATCGAAAATGTTGGTTTTTAAGGGGTTCCCCCCAAACTCCCCTCCCCTATTAATTTTACACTATTCCCTACACCCCCCGCCACCACTTGTATACCCTTGCCCACAACCCTCTGTAACTGTTCAATGTGTTTTTTCGAGAAAAGTAAATCGTCAAAAAACACTGCCGATAGAAGAACGTTGTACCCTTTGGAGAGGTCAGCCATGATTTCCGATGGCTCTGCAGATGTCCATGGCACTACCATACTTCTTCCGGTAGTTTCACTCCTGCTCACAGATCCACTGCAGCACCTCCACCCTCTGGTTTTGGAGGGGTCCTTGCGGTTAGTAGTTTACCTAGTTTCGGGGATAGATGTACCTCCTCAGGAATGTTCAAGGTGGCTCCGGAGCTCCTACAACGTTCCTGGGCGCCCAGGAACATAAGGGCCTACGATTTGGCCTGGAACGCATGGGTTCGCGGATGCATTCCATGGAACTTGGATATCCTTCATGCCAGATTATCTCAGGTGGTATCGCTCTATCAATACCTTCAGACCAGCATTATCTTCGAGGCACGCCTTGGTGGAAGGCCTTCCTGCAGGGGAACGCTCTTTGGTTTGCAGATTATTAAGGGAATTAGAGTGCCTTGACTTCCCGCCCAAATTTTAGGTATGCCTGCCACTTGGATGGTAACGTCATGTTGCGTATTTTCAGAATTTGTCCTGATGATGCTAACCTTTCCTTGCAGGCTTTGCCAGCCAAGTTGGTCATGTTGATGTGTTTGGGGTCCTTTAGGAGAGTGTGGGATGCCAGGACTTTTGATCTCTCTGTGAGATTGTTCTATGCGGCAGGCGGTAGGCTGTAGCTTTAGGGTAGAACTAAGTGTGGACCTAGGGTCCTTTCCTTCAATGCAGTTCCAGATGTTCCACGGTTGTGTGAGGCCATTGGGATTATGAGGCTAGGGCTCTGGCCCTTTTGGGTTCAGCAGATCAACTTTTTATGTCCTTTCATAAGCCCTTTCTCTCTGTCTCTTCTTGTGGTCCACTCGTTGGTGGGGGACTGCCTTGGCGATGTTGCCGCGAGGGACGTTGGAAACCTGGCTTTAGTGTCATAGAAGGAAAAGAGCTGCTGACGTTCAGGATATTTATGGGAATGATATCATGGGCACTGGTGGAGGCACACATGCTCCTAAAGGATTATGGGTTTTGTAGTTCTGTTTTCTGTTTGTACATTGCTTACTGATCTGGAAGCCAAGGAAAGAATGATGCATAATGCTCGCCTCTGTGCCATTAATAGAATCCTGACTCTCCAGCGCAAGCAAGGAGCAATCGATATTATTGTCTTAAATGCCGGGTGCAGAAGTCGCAGCCCTCAGTGCCACGGCGCCACAGAAGGCATGCTGCTGAAACACACGTCTACCAAGAGGTGACTTAACTCTTCACATCATACGTGCTTCGGCGAGCAATCAAGTAAAGCGCCTAACAGACCTTACATCGATCCCAAGCCTCGCAGCCCGTTTCTTGGAGTTGTGTTTCCTTACACATCGTTGTATGAGAACACAGATCAGGGGCTTGCTTAGAATTAACGACCACATATTCAGAAATATGAAATCATTATGCTTCGTTCTGCATATGTGCGAAACATGGGCCACGTGTTGGCACCCTTTTTCTGATTAGGAACATTGAACATTCCTTGCTTCGCATGTCACCATGCTATGTGCTACCGCCGTGATACCTACGCGTCTGGGCCCTGCAAACCAAGGACATAAATACATAAATAAATAAATAAATACCGTTTTCAGAACATGCGTCAAGCTGGTTTTGGGTGCTTGCACATATTTTTGGAAACTAAAGGGCCCGATTCATGGCATTTTTTGCACGGTTGAAAGTGACTGTGCACTGGTGAAAAGTGACTTTGCACTGCCGACACAAATCCTGATTCATGGAACTGTGTAAAGTGTATTTTTGCAGTGCAAAGTCATTTAATACTGCAAAAATGACTATACGCGGACTTTGCACTGTTCCATGAATCATGGTTTGTGTAGGCAGTGCAAAGTCACTTTTCACCAGTGCACAGTCACTTTGAACCGTACAAAAAGTTCCATGAATCGGGCACTTGTGCAATTGGTTCTGCACCCTGCATTTAACATAATAATACCAAAACACCGAACTAAACACAGCTCTGATACTTTCAACGGGTCATAGCACCAATTATTGAACCAAATAAGATTTTGTTCTGAACACATTATGGGTGATCTGGCGATGCTTTTCCAGTCATGTTTTTTTTTTCTTTTCAGTCCCACGTGTAGTTCTGCTTTTTCCCAGAATGCAAATTGCACTGCTGGTGAGCATCTCCCGAAGGCCGTGTTGCATGGTGGCACGTGAGCTTGGGGTTACAGCCTGCAATGCTCCTAGTGTATGGTTGCACCTGTCCTGATATGGGCTGGCCCCTCTCCAGCAGGGATCCCCCAGCAGTGATTCCCCTGCTAAAAATACTTACCTATGACTCAGAGGCCTCCCTCTGAGGATGCACAGCACGATGCCCGGGGTTGCCATGGGATCGCTCGTTGCTAGGCGCCTGTCGCTAACAAAGATGCCTCTGGGTCGGCTGCTGTCAGGGTGTCCTGGCTCGCTGTGAGAAGGAAGGTGCCAGGGAGTCTGCAGAAGTCAGCAGGGGCCGTTCGGAGAAAGGACGGGTGCACTGGAACAAGTCAGCAAGCGCCAGCACGAGTCAGCGGGGGCTGGCCCTCTGCATGGGGATGGCCACGAGGCTGCTCTGGCAACCAACTCAATAGTGCCTAGATTCCATCGAATAGTTCAAGGCACTTGCCCAATAAGTCTTTAATAATGAATGCGTATGCACGGATGTTTTCTGTACAGGGAGGGGTGAATATAGAAAGCGGTATGAGTACAAGGAGGGCAGCACGTTTCATTCCGGGGTTGGCGTGGTCACGTGTGCGAGTCTGCGTGGTTTGTGTTTGGTGGTAGCAGGTATCAGTGGCGTCCCTAGAAATTAGTATTTGGTGGGGCAAACAAGTGGTGGGGGGGTCAAATATTACAACGTGGTGGGGCGGGGTGGTGGCACACCAAATAAGGATCAACCGGCCAAACTGGTAGAAGTATACCTACATTTTACCAATCTGGTTTAAAAAAAACGTGTCATTAAGCATGCTCGGAGTAGGCTTAATGCAATTAAAGGGTATCTGGTCATTGCATCGAATGCCTTACCATCGAAAAAATTGCATTAAAAAAAACATCAAATGCATGTTAAGTAAAAGGGTTTAGTTTAATTATGGGTTTTAAAGGTTAAAAAAAAAGGGGTTTGGGGGGGAAGAGGACCCCAATTAAAAAATAAAAGAAAAATGCATTTGATGCAATTTTTTTAGTTGCATTTTTTTTTGCTGGAATGGTATGTCGATGGTAGGAATTCGATGCAATGACTAGGAACCAATAAAAGTGTTGCATCATGTTATATGCATCCTAAAAAGTTAACTCATGTTCAACAGTTTCAAAAATGCTCTTGAAGGCAGCAAAAGACTGCATTCTTTCACCTCAAGCAGACACCACTCCCAGCACAGCTTCAAGTAATGCATAGTTCGAGGTGGTATTTAGCAGCAGAGCAATCACTACCAGCTCAGCTTTAAAGAATAGCCAGTCAGTCACTTTAACAGAAGAGACATATCCCCCACACCTCTGTTTCAAATGATAGTCAAGGACAGTCTGTCTAACAGATGAAATATCACATAAAGGCGCTGGGTACAGGGGGAAGGAGGCAACTGCTCCCTTGGCTCTTTAGCAATGGTTTCAGGAAGCCCACTTTGCCCCCGCAGAATTGTTGCCAGTTTTCAGTTTCTGACTGAACACCCCACTGGCGGCTGGTGAACAGGGGCGTTGCTAGGGGGGGGCTAAGGGGGCTATAGCCCCTGATCTTTTGGCTGTAGCCCCGGATAGAATCTCAGGAGCTACAGCCAAAAGACTGGCTAGCCCCCAGTCCCAACAGTTCTGACATCAGCTTAGCCCCGGGTCTTTTCCAGACCTAGCAACTCCCCTGCTGGTGAATGTTTTAACTAGAGAGGCACACATATTTGTTGTATAGTGCTTGTCATTGCATGTTGCAAGCTTGTGATGTCATGTGGAATGTTGTGCTGTGCAAATATTTGAGCTGGATCTCAAAACAAACATCTGTGTGAAATGTTCAATTTGTTTTGTGGCGCATGACAAATATGAAACAACAATGCACTACCTCATGCTAAACAGTGGAGTGGAGGGACTTTTTTCTCCGTTTTAATTTTCATATGCATGCGACACCTGTACCCCAAGGACTGCAGGGCGCAGAGGCCCACACGTTGATATCCCTCAAAAGTTCCTCACACCCTCTTATTCCCGTATTAATGTTTGCTTTATGCATAACGCCAGTAATTAATGATACTATAAGATATCCTGTCCATGGTTGTTCTGCCAAAATATGGCAGCATCCCCACGTAAGAACATCCTCCAGTTGGCTTTTCCATAAAAAATGCCTTGCCACAGCATTAAAATATGTCCACACTGGCTGCATTAAAATGCCATTCTAGCTGCATAATAAAACGTATCATGCTTGCTTTATCAAAGATGCCCGATGCAAAAAGGCATGCCACCCTAAGAAATGGCTTGACTGGCTGCATTAAAATGCCATTCTAGCTACATAATAACACTTATCATGCTTGCTGTGTCATAGATGCCCAGTAAACAATGCCATGCCTGCCCTCTGGTCCCCCCAGCACCTTGCACACACACAATGTGATTATGTGTTCATGTGAGGTGATAGGGGGCCCAAGGAGTAGGCATGGTATTTTTTTACTAGGAATCTATCGAAGATAGGCAGTAAAAAAAATACCATGCCTGCCCCCGCTGGGCCTGCCCAACGCCTCGCACGGGGAGCTGATTTTGGCTGATGCACAACCCCCCTCCTGCCAAAATAAGCTCCACGTCCCAGTACAAACATGTGCACACACATTCACACAACCTTCACACGCAGCATGCAGTTGCTCATTCACACGCACACCCATCATCATACACTCACTAATTATACACAACACAAGCATACACAAATACATACACATATTTAAATTAACATATCTTCTGCCCCGGTCCTGATGTTCCCTCCAAGCGTTCCAGGCTCTGCATAGCATGAACAAGAAGCAGGAAGCAAAGAGCGCTTCCTGGCTCGTGCAATTGCGGGCAAGAGCTGGAGCGTTGATAATGAAGTGGCCTGCTCTGTTTGTATGTTCGAGGAGGCACAATAGTGCTTCCCATCGCACATACAAACATGCAGTTCTTCAGCTAGCATCCACGATGTGCCATGGAATGTTGGGGAAGCAAAATGCCCCCAGCTTTGCATGGCTCGTTGGATAAGCAAGGCTGGGGAACAGAACGGTCAAACAGAAAATGCATTTTCCTTTTACAGTTCAAGTCAGCCGAGGAGTGCTCCCTCAGCTGCAAAAAGCAGCTGAGGGAGTGCTCAGTGTTTACATTGGGCTGGCTCCGTGGCTCCTCATAATGGGTGAGGGTGCCTGTGGTGCGGCGCTCCTTGCCCATTATGGAGAAGTTGCCACTGGTACACTGCATATAAATCTATGCACAAGGTCAGTGTAGCTGGAGATTAAATACTGTTGACTTAGAAGTCATGCACATGAACTGCACTGGTGTTAATTCAGCAATTTAGAACACATTGAGGGATCCATAGGCATGTCCTACAGTAAAAGGCTACCAGGGTAGCTCAGCAGGTTGAGTGACTGTTGCCAAGTTGTTACATATGTTAAACTGGCCGTAAATCTTATGCATTTTTGCAATTCCTTTAAAATAAAAGAGCAAGTGCTATAAAATGCATTCAGCCAGGGGATGGGTTAGGGTGTGGTAGTTTGCTTATATTCAGGGTGAGGGTGGAAATCAAAAGGTGGCACCCATGAACCCACATTTTAATTTCCTAAGAATGGCTGTCAACACAATAGAAGCATTTATTTGTGATAAAGCAGTTTGACAAACATATAACAACTTTAGAAATATATCCTGTGATAAAACATAAAGGAAGAAGCACAAAAATCACAGAGTTTTTGTGTGCTACTTCGACAAAAAAAGAAGCACATTTTAAAGAAAACTAGTGGATGTAAGTTTAAGAGCATGTTTAGAAACCTCTTTTTGTTTTTTTCTAGACAAGTGTAAGATGCACATTGGAAAATAATAGTGTTCCCAGCATGTAGGTATTTATTAGTAATGTCCCCCACCCCAGTGATATTTATGGCACATTGATTCCTGTGGTGTCTAGTGTAGTATCGTGTATGCTATGGTGTGTCTGTGTGAGTAGCTAGGCCCTGTGGAATGCTTGGTGGATTGTGGAGTGTTTGGGGTTTGGAGGTTCCAAGGTTGACGGTTGGGGACTGGGAGCTGGGAAAGGGACCAGGGCAGAAGCATGTAGCCTTCTCTCTCATCCTCTATACTGTATCTATGAAACTAAGGAGTAAATAAAGCATCTTCCTTTTTGGTACTTACCTGAGTCAGACTGGTTCCTGCTCCCTTTCATCACTGGCTCAGATACAACATCCCTTTCAGGACAGAAGTAAAAACTCAGGCTGAGCATACAGAACCTGCAAACGTGCAATTGTCGGCCGAATGAAGGAGCACCTTTAAGGCTCCTGGAAAGAGTTATTTGCCAGAGGGAGGGACAGCCACCAATTAGAGGGGGGGGGGCATATTGCTCCCCTCGGCGCCTTCTAGGGACGCCTATGGCTGGTATAAGGATGCTGGAGTCTGTAGTATTGCCATCATCTCCTTATAGCAGTTTGATGGTGTGTGCCAGTGTGTTTACAATGGGTACTTTGTCGAGTGGTGGGAGGTAGCCTGTGCTTCTCTACAATCTGTGCCTTTATGTTGTGGTGTGTGTGTTTCTCTCTCTGTCTGAGTGGTCAGGGAGATGAGGCATGTTGTGTATCTAAGGGGAAGGTAGGAAGACATTTTCCTGGCAGGGGGCCAGGAACCGAAGGACCCCCCCAAACATCATTCAGTACACGTTTGCAAGGATCTGTCGGGGGGGCAGTGGCGTGTCCAGACTCCTTTGATTGGGGTGGCCCATGTGTGTGTGTGTGTCTCTCTCTCCCTCTCTCTTCTGAATAGTATTAATGTACTATCTGTCTCCGCTACCCAGATCTACTTTAATTACCAACATTAGTATCTTACATTCCTGTGTTTAAAGCTTAATGATTATAGTTTAGGATAATGGGGTGGCACCCGGAGGTAGCCAGTCAGATTCCAGTAGTAGCATATGCCACCCCATGCCCCTCCCTGGGCATGTCTATGCAGGGGGCACAGGCAGATTGGCACTCCTAATCTTCTGTTTATCGGATTAAAGTGTGTTTGTGTGATTAAAGTCAGACAGGAGGCTGCAATGCCTGCAAGCCCCTCCACCATCTCCTAGTAGGGGTGTGCTTCGGTGGGTCGAGTGAGAGGGGCCAGAGAGCGAGAGAGATGTGGGAAAGGAGTGTGGGAAGTAGAGGATGGAGAGAGGAAGTGGACAGAGAGAGAGACAGGGAGAGTTTGTGATAGAGGGACAAAGAGAGAAGGACAGTGAGGAGCGAGGAAGGCAAGTGATGTGTGCGGTGGGGTGGTGCGGAGAGGCGAGGGGAGAGGAAATAGAGGCCAGTAGAGTGAGAGAGGGGTGGAGAGGGGAGAGGAAATAGAGGCCAGTAGAGTGAGAGAGGGGTGGAGAGGATGGAGATGTGGGGAGAGAAAAAGAGGAGGTAGTGAAGAGGATGGAAATGACAGGAAGAAGGGTGGAGCCAGGAAGGCAAGTAATGTGTGCGGTGGGGTGGTGTGGAGAGGCGTGGGGAGAGGAAATAGAGGCAGGTAGAGAGAGAGGGGGGTGGAGTGGATGGAGAGATGCGGAGAGAGAGGGAGGAGGTAGTGGGAGGGAGAAAAGAGGATGGAGAGGAGAAGAAGGGTGGAGAGTGGAAAGCAAGTAATGTGTGCAATGGTGTGGTGTGGAGAGGCGAGGGGAGAGGACATGGAGGCCGGTAGAGTGAGAGAGGGGTGGAGAGGATGGAGAGATGGGGAGAGAAAAAGAGGAGGTACTTGGAGGGAGAAAAGAGGATGGAGATGAGAGAAAGAAGGGTGGAGCCACGAAGGCAAGTAATGTGTGCAGTGGAGTGGGGTGGAGGGGCGTGGGCAGAGGAAATAGAAACAGTTAGAGAGAGTGGTGGAGAGGATGAGAGCTGGGGAGAGAGAGAGGAGGCAGTGGGAGGGAGAAAGGGCAGGATGGGTTGAGTGTGGATAGAGAAGAGTGTGTGTTAGGAATGAGGATGGAGATGAAAGGAAGAAGGGTGGCGAGATGGAGAGGAGGGTGCCATGTGCATGGTGTCATGAGATCAGTGGTCTTAGATGTGTGTCATATGTGCTCAATTCCGTGTTGCGTACATAGTGTGGTCATATTTGAATTCTGTGGTATGTGTGTTGTATTTTGGTATGGCCATTATGTGTTATTGTTTGTGTGGTGTGTGCATTGTGTATTGTGGTATGTGAAGTGTAGATTGTGCACATTGTGTTGTGTCTTGCCTTGTGTGTTGTGTTCTGTGCATTGTTTGCTGTGTTGTTGTATGGTGTGGGTTGTGGTATTTGCATTAAACGTATCCCAAGCCTTAAAGACATAAGAAGGTATAAGTCTGCTCTAGAAGCATGGAGGGCATACAAGGATGCATTAACAGGTGTAGGAGACATGCAGGGCATAAGTGTGCATTAAAGGCCTGAGGGCATCTAGAAGCATACAACTTTACTTTATTATTTGTAACCTGCTACACGCCCGTAGGCCTCAGAGCGCCCATACAAGGTATAGTCCTCAGTGTGGCCGGAAGCTCATTCCACACCTTAGGGGCCCAGTAACTCACCTACAAGGGTATCACTACATATTATCCCACCAAACATATCGCCGTATATATGGTTGTTTGGAACGGCCATAGGCAATTTTTTTTGGGGGGGGATCATTTTGGGGATTTTTGGGAGCAGGGGTTGCGGGGGTGTCCCCCGCAGGTTCCATGCCTTAATATCACCGCAAAAATATGACAATATTTTTGTATGGCAATATTTTTGCAGGGATATTAACACATGGCACCCTACAAGGTGCCGCCTTCAGGCGATCAGCTGGATATCGAGGTCCGTTATCAGAAAGGCTTTTGTGAATCATGGTGAGGGCGGCTATATGTCGAATTCTGTGTTTCACAGGAAGCCAATGTAGATCGTGTCTGGCTGCGGTGAGCCGTCCTGCCCAGTCCTCGAACAGCCCGAACAGCCCCATTCTGAATACTCTGGAGCGTTTTCAGTTTAGCAGAGGAGGTGCCCACAAGTAGGCTATAACAATAGACTCACTTTGAGTTAATGAGGACTGAAGCGACCACGGCTCTATTCTCCCCAGAAAGATAAGGGCGACTCTGCCTGGGCAAGTTGGTGGTGTACGTGCACGAGGAGCGCAAGTAGGCAGTGTGCTTGTTAAATGACAACAGGGAGTCAAAAAAGACACCCATGCTTTTAACATAAGGAGCCACCGAAATGGGGCCACCTGTTCTTATAAATTGACCGTAGCAGCGGTCAAATTTCCGTAACCTAGGGCGGCAGCCAATAATCAGCAGTTCTGTTTTATTGTCATTTAGTGCCAATGAATTTAACGCCATCCGTGACTGGATCGACAAGAATATTTTATTAATGGCCAAAGAGTCCTGTGAGTGATCACCCCAAAGCTCTAGTACTAGTGGTAGTTCCTGGGTGTCATCTGCATAGTTAGTATAGCAAACACCCCAACTGTCCAGGTGATCATAAATTGAGGCTTTGTGTAAATACTGAAAAGAGTCGGGGAGAAACAAGAGCCCTGTGGTATCCCGCATGTAAGGGTAATCGGTGCGGCTTCACAAGCACCCATTGCTAATCTGGCATATCGGGCCCCAGAAACGACTCACTCCAATTGTCAGCACTTTCAGAGCATCTCCCGATTTCGATCAGTCTTCTGGCGAGAAGTTTTTGATCCACCAGACCGAACGCAGCTGAAAGATCCAGCAGCATCAGGAGTGCAGTGTGGCCATTCTCAATGATGTCGGCCATGTTGGACTGTAGATCTAATAGGGCATCTCAGCCCCATGATTAGCCCGAAATCCTGATTGCCGCAGCCTCAATGCATTGTGGGTTTCCATGTACTCCTGCTGTTGTACACATGCAATCCTATCCAGAATTTTCAAAAGGAAAGGAAGATTCTTGATTGGCCGGTAATTGCTGGTTAGGGCTGGGTCCAGATTGTCCTTTTTCAGGAGGGGAGTGATCCATGCCTCCTTAAGATTGTCAAGCACACAGGATTCTGCAAATGATACATTGGCAATCTTGGCAATGCACGGTAAGAAGAGATCTAAAGAGTCCTTAATAAGCACAAATGATGCAATTAAAGGATTTGAGGGCAGTCAATGCAAAGATGACATACAAGGCATGGTAGGCATAACAAGGAGTAGAAGGCATTAATGACAGGGCAGCATCATCGGCCTGGAAGGCTTTAACCGCAGCGACTCAAAGGTGCAATAAACCATTAACAGGCATGGAGGGAGTAGATGGCATTAAGAGGGATAAAGGCACAAAAGGCATTAAAAGGGCACAGAGGACATTAGGAAACCTACATACACAACAGAGGTGAGTGGGAACAAAGAGTACAAGGGAAGGTTGTACTGTGGGTTATACCCAGTGGTGAGTGAGTACTCTCAGAGAGGGCTCAAGCATCACTCCTAGTCTCAGAGGGGGTTCTAGGGTGTTTATTGAAGATTTTGTGGGGCGTATGGCCGTCCCTCTCTCTGTCTTCCAGTGTAGAGCCTCCACTCCGACCCTGGCATTCCTGATCCGGGGTTAGTATATATATTAGGTTGACCCCTACATTCTATATCTGTCTTGAGCGGGAGGTGATAACCTAAACGCTGAAATCCCCATGTCTCTAGACTCACTCTGGGACTTCCTAACTCTCCCTACTCTATCCATCGGTTAGTCTTCTAATGGGGAGTTGGGGTAGCGCCAATCCGCCTAACTCCTCCCACCAATATCCTGTCCCTTCGATGTCCTCACTCCTCCAAGGTCTCATCTACCCTGTTTGATGTTACCTCTCCTTCCCCACACTACTGCTCTGTCCTCCACGCCACTCCTCCCCCCTCCCTCCTCCACAATTAACGACACAACCAACCTCCTTTCACCCAGTACTCATTCGCTTCACAATCACTCCTTACACTCCATGTCTGTACACAAGCACCCACACTCACACTGCAGTACCACTTCCATGCCACAGCCAGACCTCTCCTGCTCCACAATCTGCTGCTCCTACCTGACTCCGGATCTCTTAATCGTCCTCCAACTGCACCTCCGATCTCACCCAAAAAACGAACACTTCCTGTTGCTGGATTACGTTCCCTACCACTTTTCAGGACTGGATTTCTTTCACCGACCAACCGGGGCGTGTGGGTAATGTGGGAAGGCATGAGTAGCGGGCTAAGAATTGCCAATTCTTCCGCGGGGGCTCGCCGCATACCGAAGATGGCAGCCCTGGGGCGGGGGGGCAGTGTCCATGTGTGCGTTCCAGGACAGGGCTCAGTGGGGTCTCTCGGGGTAGAAAGAAATGGGGCTCTGTCCACCTCAGGGAAAAAGGAATTGCTCTGCATTATTTCCTGGGAGACCTCCAACCCCTCTTTATAATTTATAATGCGCTTATTCTAAGCGCGGACCCGGGGATCGAACCTTTGTTGCTCTGCATCATCTCGGTTCCAAGGCGAGCGCGTTGCTATCCTCCCGGCCCTTTTGCAGCATTGTCTCAAATGTACATGTATGGGGTGGTATTAGGATGAGATTGGCATCTTAAAACAAACCCATTCACCCCACACTGGATCCTGGTTAAACCTTGACCCTCTCTCTAGTGCTCCCCTCTCCCCATCTCTTTGGGCTAAAGGTGTGACAAGCCCCACAGAGCTGCCCTGTTAGTGCGAGGCTGCCGAGGCTGTCCCCTTGGGAAAAGTCTCCAACCCACTGGACCGAAAGGGTTCCATGTGTTAAAATTGCGGCAAAAATGTCCGTTTACACAAAGAATCTCGGCAAAAAGGCTGTGGTTTTGCCACGGCAATCCAAGTAAAGGATGCGGAAGACACCCCTGCAACCCCCAGACCGATTATACCATTTAAGGGGAGCGAGGGACACCCTGCAACCCCTGCTCCCTTTAAGTGGTATAATGGGGAACACCTTTACCGGGTCAAACCACGGCCACGATATTTTGTAAAGGTGACATTTTTGCCACAATTTTATTACTGCGTACTACCGAAAGATACCCAAAGATTGGACAGTTCCCGGAAGTGTCTTCTCCTGCTGTCGACAAGTTCACAAGGTGTGATCATTGATCCCTGAGATCCGGAGACCTTGCAGCGCAGCAACAAAGGCCCGCTAATGAGGATGCCTGCAACGTCCCAGAGGAAGCCATTAGAAGTTTTCCCCACCGTAACCCCAAGTGCATCCGCATCCTGTTTAATAGCACGTACACATGCCTCAACGTGTGCCTCGCCGGCGAGCGTGTCCCAGAAGGCCCTGCATCTGCGTCTCCGTGCGCATGCGCGAGAAGCACATCACTTTCAGCAAGCATTGGCAAAGCCAAAGGCTTTGGTCTTTGTGTCGGCATGAGATAGGCGTTTGCCAGGCACTGCCAAAAGGGTACTACCAGGCCGTAAGAGATCAACAGCTGGCAAATGGTGTGGATACCTGGGCTTATGATGGTAGTGCCTGGAAAACGCACATCCATATGCATTATACCAAAGCCAAAACTGTTTGCATTGTCAATGTTTGTTTTTAACAGGACCTCAGTGCAAGGAATATATACAAATCAAGTGGGTGATGACAGACATGGTTCGGACACCTTTATTACATTAGAAGTGCATTTACAGCATCACGTAAGTCATTAAGTCTCAGCAGAGTGCATTGAAATTACACTGGCAGGCTAAAGTTTGATGTTACTGCTTGATTAAATGGGGTTTTAGGCAGGGAGGGGCAGGTAATGGTCACCATTCTTAGCATGGCCATGGCCAGTAATTGTTTGGGTAAATAACAAAACAACACCCTCAAGCTGGGTGTCCCTCCCTCCAAACTGTACTCCAATGTAATAGCATAGGTGGTGCTTAAGCGCAACCTAAGATGCAAAACTAAAAAACGGACTCCCCAGTTGCCCCCTGAATGTAATCAGAATCCCCACCAAATGAGCACGATTGAGTCCAGGAACACTCAATTGCTGTCTGGTCTGGAAAAGACACCCCAGGTGTCAGGTGGAAACTCTGCTTCCACAGCATGTTTTGCTCTTCCATACTCTGTGCACACACATCATAGCCAGTCCTCTCCTTTGGAACGGGGTGAGTGTGGTATGGTGGCTCAGTAGCTTACACACTCAAGTAAATTGAATCAAGTCAAGCCCCAACAACCCAGTCAGGTGGGAACTGTACTTCCACAGCATGTGTTGCACTTCCTTACTCTGTGCACACGCATCATAGCCAGTCCTCTCCTTAGGAATGGGGTGAATGTGGCATGGTGGGTCAGTAGCTCACACACTCATGCAAATCGAATCCCAGCAAGTTCCAACACCCCCGGGCAGATGGGAACTGTGCTTCCCCAGCATGTATTGCTTTTCCTTACTCTGTGCACACGCATCAAGCCAGTTCTCTCCCTTGGAACGGGGTGAATGTGGTATGGTGGCTCAGTAGCTTTATCGGAGCAAATCGAATCACAGCAAATCCCAACACTCCCAGTCGGGTGGGAACTGTGCTTCTACAGTATGTGTTGCACTTCCTTACTCTGTGCACACGCATCATAGCCAGTCCTCTCCTTTGGAACGGTGGTGAATGTGGTATGGTGGCTCAATAGCTTAATCGAAGCAAATTGAATCAGAGCAAGTCCCTGTTAGGGAGAATTCTCTGTAAAGGCTAATCTCCCAAACCTAGTGAGCTTTGCTGGATTTTTGGGGTTTATTTTTTTCTCCTGCTAAGAGTGAGACTCTTTTTCTCCCACTCTTAGGCATGATTTGAGAATGTCCTTTGACTTTGTAATGTGTTTTATGGGCTATGGGGTCTTTTACTCCATAGGGCTTCATGTGTAACACAGGGGTGTCATAGTGTCCCCCAAACATAGACTCCATACCCTGGGACTGACTACTGTCTCCCAGGGCATGTAAAGTCACCATTGACTTTACCAATCTTAAATTGTGAACAGAACCAGTAAAAACCATCATATTGTTTTATAAGTGCTGGTAGGGGTAATTCGATTACCCCTGGGTCTGTTTTTCAAGGGGGCACTGTCCAGTCCCCCCTTGTCGAGTTTCTGGCTGATGGCAGTGGTTACCACGCAAAATATTCCACCAGAATATTTCCTATGGGATTTTCCATTTCATTTTAAACGCACCACTTTTTTGGTGCAATGTTAAAGATACCGCTGGGTTATTTATTTAATATTTATTCCCCGTTTGGGTCTTTTTGACAGGACTCGGTTTTAAAATGGCGTTTGTGTTCGCCTCTGCAACTCCAACCCAAGTCGAGCCCTTTGTTCCACTTTTGGCGGGCTTCTGCACAGAAGCTTCCAAAAGTGGTGCCACTCTGTCTGGGTCTACAGGATGTGTGGGAGGGGGGAATAGGCACCCTGGACTGAGTTGCCTCGGCAAGTCAAGTCGCACACTTGTGTGATTGGCCCAGTGGTGAGCTGCCCGGCTCACCACTAAGCATGTTTGAGTGACAGCTAGGACTGGTGAATGGGGGTTTTCTGCATAAAAGCAGGGCTTTGGGGACTGGAACTTCAGAGGTCGCCACAGGACCTAAAGAATCGGAAGAGGGAGAAGCTGAGCCGACCTGCAACGACGACACCACCGGTGGAGCCCTGCTGAACCGCCTCACCACTTCCCGACGACAGAGAAGATCTTCATCCTGGAGAGTCTTCTTCCTTTGAACTGGTGGGGTTAACCAGTTCGCCCTCTTTTC
Source organism: Ambystoma mexicanum (assembly GCF_040938575.1). NCBI lineage: Eukaryota > Metazoa > Chordata > Amphibia > Caudata > Ambystomatidae > Ambystoma > Ambystoma mexicanum. The sequence continues at coordinate 692,630,345 of NC_090938.1, forward strand.
ACCTTCCTGGATCGTCTCATGGTCGAATCGCCCGTGCCAAGCACCCCGGCGGCCGGATAGCCACGCTTCACCACTACCGTGAATAAAAGGGTAGTACCTTTTAACGGGGAAACTCCACGGCTGGCTTCTTCCCTGGCAGTGCAACGACCTCCAGCTTTCCTCCACGTCGAACTCTTCACTTCCCCTGGACGGAGCAACGACTTGCACCCGCTGCCAGGAACAACTGCCCCCGCTGGAGCTTTCTAACCATTTCAGGTACTGTGTCCCGCCTGATCTCCCTTGCAACAGACTGTTCAAGGTGTCCGTAAATCCTTGACTCTTTATCCTGGGGTGACCTGGGACCTGTTAACTAACTTTTCTGAACTGATCCAACTCCTTTTGAACTATCTGCAAAGACTTTTTAAGTGTACTTCAACTGTGTGATCTTGGGCACATTCCGCCTTGCTCTCTCCAAGAGTGGGCCTGGCCTATGAACTTTCTTGCTCTACAGTAGACTCTGCCTTTCTTGACTTGCTGTGGTTCTTTTAAAAGTGTTGGTATTGTGTGCTTTCCTAATTCTGCCTTTTCCCTCCCTTTTTAAATAATTATTGGAGTGCCATCTTGGTTAAGCGCTCACCTCTGCATTGATAATAAGTGGTGTTCTTTTCATAAGACTTGTCGAATAATTAATCAGGGAGGTGTATATATTCCTAGTGACTGTGTTTTAACTTGCTTGACATATTAGTGCCATAGTATTTTTATAAGTGTGTTTTTAAATAAATAATTATATACTTTTATACCAAAGCTCTGGTCAGTGTTTGCTTGTGCTACTGTATTGTTGTACCTAATGTGTATACTCTATATACTGCCTAACTCTTCTTGAGAGAAGTATGACTGCTCAGCCACAGCTACCAGGTAAATCTGGGTGGTACAGACTGCTACCAATTGGGTTTACTGCCAACACCTGTAGTCTTAAGCTTTTTGCAGTGGTCCCTAAGGGAACTGCACAGGTTTCTGCCTAACAGTACCAACTCGTCATTTTACTTCGCTAGTAGTAACAGGTACCAATCCACTGAGTGGAGACAATTCATTTTGAGTTATTATTTGGACTCTCTTGTGTCTTTGGAATGCTGATTTCCCCCCTTTACAGAAAGCACGCTTTTTTCCTTGGGTCCGCGAGCTGGCTTCAGGTGAAAAGTACCGACCTATTTAACTACATCCAGGTCTACAGTGACAACCTGAGCTCCATTACTGATAGTTTGTAAGAGACGAGCCGGCTCACTCAACTCCCTGGAGCTGGCGCTAAAGCCCGCAGCTTCCTCTGGACCATGTCATTGGCCCACATCTGGACCTTGTTGCCCAGCAACGCCACATTCATGCAGCCTCGAACCTCCCATGCTTGGGGCAGTTGCTGTGATGTAACCTCTGGGGTGGTACCTAGCACTTGGGAGCCCACCGTTCCTTGCAGGTGCTGACCCACCATGCACCCGATTTCAACACTGTGGCGCTTGCTTTCCCCATTTGTAAGGCTTGTTCCTAAGACTTGGCACCGAGAAGACAGGGATAGTACCTCTCCTTCCACGGGATTTGAGATCTGGTACTCGGTGGCCTAGTCCTATCGTATCCCGAAAGTACGCTACTTTTGGTGCTTCTCCACCTATAAGCAATTCCTCCTCCCGTGCGCAGCGATCACAGGACTCCCCGTAACCGGGGCAACGTTCTTCCAGTCAAGGGCTTTCATTCAAAGAACCAATGATTTCTGGGAGTTGCAGCCGAGGGCCAATTCGCTAAAACCAATTATAGCAGGTGCTGGCAACCTGTGTCCCTCAAATATTTGGATTACAGCTCCCATCATCGCCGGCCACTGTAGTCAACGATGAGGTGTTTGGGAGTTGTAGTACAAAACATCTGGAGAGCTGCAGATTGTCTATCCCTAAATTGCAGTGGACCGCCTAACCCAAATTATTGCTAAAGGATACTTCCAGCCCTGGATGCAGTCTCAGTGACACGAAGTTATCTTATCACCCTAATCCACTGCGGCTCTCCTGATGCGTTATACTGTGGCTCCCATGATCCCACACCATTGAATATGCTGGATAGGGCTGAAGGGATTTGTAGGGCAAAGCATATGGAGAGCCATTGGCTGCTGACCTTTGATCATTTCTTTGTATTTAGTATTCCCCACACCTACTCTTTAACCCCCCCCCAGCATTACAAGCGGCTGCTTCAAGGGTAGAAACATGGTTTGGAGAGAAAGGTGAAGAGAGGCAAATGAACGTGCCAATTATTGCTTTGATCCTCCCCCCGTTGCGACGGTATAGACACGAACTGTGCACGTCGCTCATAGCATCTACCCCCTCACCGCTGTTATACCACCAATGAGAGTGGCGCTATTCATTGAGACAACCGTACAGACCCCACCCAGATGACATCACTGAAGCAACAGCGCTGCAGGCGATGGAGCCCCTGGATGAGCTGTAATTACAAAAGACACAAAGGACGCCACAGAGAAGGCTAACACACGTAGGAACATTAGACACGAAGCACATGCATCCAAGCGCGAAGATACACGAACACTAGGTCAAACTGCACTTAGGCACGAAGAAAACACTTACAATCGCTAGGGTAAAAAACGTGGACTCTCTCTCCCTCCTATGCTGAAACGCAAGTCGCACAAGAATACATATAAATGCTTGCTTAGCGCTGAATGCAACAGAAATTGGTGGCCATGTAAAACAAGATGGATGACGCAGTCACGAAATATTAATGGGAAATATTGAGACACCATAGCCCAGCAGAGAGATTTTGTTTACTGAGTCGTCAGGTGGGCCAAGCCCCGAAGAGGGCAGCTAGCAAGCACATAAGATTGCCACGGTTAGCTGAGAAGGACAGGTTCGAGCCAGCATTGGAAAAACACGGACACAAGTCAGATTCCAGACGGCGGACATAACTTTATCGAAATCAACAAGGAAACAAATGTTGTAGGAAGGTCAGGTTCTCAGCAGCCCACAGCTGATACTGAGGAGGAGAAGGTTGCTCGAACAAGTCTCCAGAGGCCAGGACAGTAACAACACCCATAGAAGAACCAGCTAAATGGTGTTTAAATTACTGAACGGGATAATTCAAAATACGGTCGCCACGCACGTGACTTGCAGCTGGCAGAGAAGACCTATCCATTAGAGCCAGACAAGAGCAGACCGAGACCTTTGTTGCCATCCATCTCTTTGGACGAAAGATACAATATAGTACTGAGTTGAAAGCCAAATGTCCTGGCTCGAGGCCTGGGGAATCAGGGAATGGGACACGCAGCACCTTGGGACCGTTTTCTTCACCTTCAATTGTTCCTCCTGTGCTGGTAACCGTTGAAACCTGCCGAAGCCACCCCCTGACCAAACCCCGTCCACCTTCCACGTTCACCTTAGCAGTGTTGCCGCAGTCACTCATCATTTACCCTGGTGGCATGCTCCCCATGGATCCATTTCGTAGGTGGCCCTAGGCGGAGTCACTCAGTATCGCCAGACCAATTGGACGACTAATCCGATACAGAAAATATACACTACCATACTGCTCACCCAATCCAATTCCCCTAGGTTTGATCAATGTATCATTTGTTTGTGATGTCATATTAAGGTAAAACTCTGTGGCAAGCCTGTTTTGGGATGAGAAGTAACTGGAGATCGCCCGATGTCCATGACTATCCCTGTTTTATTTGGGTATTAATAAAACAATATCTTTGCCACATTACTAGACTCTTCTGTTTTTTTGGTGGCATGTCCGCTACGTAGCCTAGAGGGGGCATGTTCCCCAACCTCGACAAAGGCATTCTTCGAGGGTCCCTATTAATTTGGCACAACCGTATATAATACCCACAATTAATTCTGGCCATTTTGAACGTGTGCCTGAAATCTTTCGACTGGCAATTCCTTTGTTAGCATTCAATTACATTGGTTTTGAGGAAGTCCCCCACTTCTTGCCCATCCACATATTGCTGTATATCCACTTCTAGCCCCCAGATTGGTCCTGCCCCCTAATTTCCAGTGCTCACTTTTCTTGCAACTAAACAGGTGCCTTCCTGGAAAGTGTCTGCCTGTGCTGCTCCTTATAAAGACCCCACAGAAACGAGCACTAAATTAATACCTACCTCAGTTGAAAGCGCATCTCCCACTGTTTCCTGGCCAGCAATCCCCCTCTGAGAACCATGAGACCCCCACCTCGTCCTTGCTGGTCAGAGAGGGACGCAACTTTCATGGGATGCATGCTTTCACTGTGGGTTGGTGTGGGGTCAAGCCTTGCCCCCCACTCCCACCCACTGGCAGAAAACAAGGTGCAGCATTGTGCAAGAGTGGGGGATCAAGGAGACCGCTGGGGTGGGGGTTCAGGTTTTTATGGGTGGTATACAGAGCCCCTTAAAAAGGTCTCTGGAGCATGTCAAGGTGGCTGTCCCCCCACCTCCACCTGGGGCTTGCATGCTTCAGACCGTTTGGACCACCTCTCTAGTCCGCCGCCGGTGTTGCCTGGGCTGGAAGTCTACCTGCTGTGGTGTGCTGTGGTGATGACTCTGCACAATGGCGTCACTACCACGCTTCGAGCTGAGCCTGAGGGTATTTGAAAAGCTGCCATGTCACCCAGGTCTTCCTGGTGGTGGCACACAGAAGAAGTGGCAAAAGCTCCCAGGGAGTCGCTTTAGGTGGCAGCCATCTTGGCAGTAGGTGTGCGTAGGTGCACTCTTCAAATGGAGTCTTCCCTCTTATTCATTTGATCCTCTAAAACAAAATAATGGGCCAGTTGCTGCCCACCTTAAACCCAAGTCAAGTTGATGTGTCATCCTGTTCCAGTGTCCAATTTCTGTGTGTGTGTTATGTGTGATGATTTAGGGTGGAGGGTCAGCCTGGCCATGGGCACTCCCGACCCCTCACAATGCTTGGGATTTCAGGTTTTGTGCAGGTCTCTTTCTGAGGAGACCACTTTGTTTGCACATCTCTGTGAGTTTCAGGAGCATTGCTGGGTCTCTGCCACTCAATTCTCCCACTTCCCTAAGTACTGTGCTACTGGATTAGTATCCGCATGGGTACTGGATCTAGTAAAGTAGGTATTTTACCATGTGCTTAAAATGTATCACACCGAGATGGATTGGGGTAGGACATGTATCACACCGAGATGCATTGGTGGGGGTAGGACATGTAACACACTTAGATGGATTGTTGGGGGGTAGAAAATGTATCACGCTTAGATGGATTATTGGGGATAGGATGGGTGTCACACTTGGATGGATTGTTGGGGGTGGGATGGCTGTCACACTTGGATGGATTTTTGGGGGGAGGATATGTATCACACGGATGGATTGTTGGGGGGAGGAAGGGTGTCACACTTGGATGGATTGTTGGGGGGAGGATGGGTGTCACACTTGGATGGATTGTTGGGGGTAGGATGGGTGTCACATTTGATGGATTGTTGGGGTCAGATGGGTGTGACACTTGGATGGATTGTTGAGGGCAGGATGGGTGTCACACTTGGATGGATTGTTGGGGGCAGGATGGGTGTCACACTTGGATGGATTGTTGGGGGCAGGATGGGTGTCACAGATGGATAGTTGGGGGAGGATGTGTGTCACACTTTGATGGATTGTTGGGGGCAGGATGGGTGTCACAGATGGATAGTTGGGGGAGGATGGGTGTCACACTTTGATGGATTGTTGGGGCAGAATGGCTGTCACACTTGGATGGATTGTTGGGGGCAGGATGGGTGTCACACTTGGATGGATTGTTGGGGGGAGGATGGGTGTGACACTTGGATGGATTGTTGAGGGCAGGATGGGTGTCACACTTGTGTGGATTGTTGCAGGATGGGTGTCACACTTGAATGGATTGTTACGGGCAGGATGGGTGTCACACATGAATGGATTGTTGGGGGCAGGATGGGTGTGACACTTGGATGGATTGTTGCAGGCAGGATGGGTGTCACACTTGGATGGATTGTTGGGGGCAGGATGGGTGTCGCACTTAGATGGATTGTTGGGGGCAGGATGGGTGTCACACTTGGGAGGATTGTTGCAGGAAGGATGGGTGTCATACTTGGATGGATTGTTGGGGACATGATGGGTGTCACACTTGGATGGATTGTTGGGGCAGGATGGGTGTCACACCTGGATGGGGGCAGGATGGGTGTCACACTTGGATGGATTGTTGCGGGCAGGATGGGTGTCACACTTGGATGGATTGTTGGGGGAGGATATGTAACACTTGGATGGATTGCTGGGGGCAGGATGGGTGTCACACTTGGATGGATTGTTGGGGGCAGGATGGGTGTCACAGATTAATAGTTGGGGCAAGATGGGTGTCACACTTTCATGGATTGTTGGGGGCAGGATGGGTGTCACACTTGGATGGATGGTTGGGGGCAGGATGGGTGTCACACTTGGATGGATTGTTGGGGGCAGGATGGGTGTCGCACTTAGATGGATTGTTGGGGGCAGGATGGGTGTCACACTTGGGTGGATTGTTGCAGGAAGGATGGGTGTCATACTTGGATGGATTGTTGGGGACATGATGGGTGTCACACTTGGATGGATTGTTGGGGCAGGATGGGTGTCACACCTGGATGGGGGCAGGATGGGTGTCACACTTGGATGGATTGTTGCGGGCAGGATGGGTGTCACACTTGGATGGATTGTTGGGGGAGGATATGTAACACTTGGATGGATTGCTGGGGGCAGGATGGGTGTCACACTTGGATGGATTGTTGGGGGCAGGATGGGTGTCACAGATTAATAGTTGGGGCAAGATGGGTGTCACACTTTCATGGATTGTTGGGGGCAGGATGGGTGTCACACTTGGATGGATTGTTGCAGGTAGGATGGGTGTCACAGATTAATAGTTGGGGGCAAGATGGGTGTCACACTTTCAAGGATTGTTGGGGGCAGGATAGGTGTCACACTTGGATGGATGGTTGGGGGCAGGATGGGTGTCACACTTGGATGGATTGTTGGGGGCAGGATGGGTGTCACACTTGGATGGATTGTTGGGGGCAGGATCAGTGTCACGCTTGGATGGTTGGGGGCAGGATGGGTGTCACACCTGGATGGATTTTTGCAGGTAGGATGGGTGTCACAGATTAATAGTTGGGGGCAAGATGGGTGTCACACTTTCATGGATTGTTGGGGGCAGGATGGGTGTCACACTTGGATGGATGGTTGGGGGCAGGATGGGTGTCACACTTGGATGGATTGTTGGGGGTAGGATGGGTGTCACACTTGGATGGATTGTTGGGGGCAGGATGGGTGTCACACTTGGATGGATTGTTGGGGGCAGGATGGGTGTCACACTTGGATGGATTGTTGGGGGCAGGATGGGTGTCACACTTGGATGGTTGGGGGCAGGATGGGTGTCACACTTGGATGGATTGTTGCAGGCAGGATGGGTGTCACACTTGGATGGATTGTTGGGGGCAGGATGGGTGTCGCACTTAGATGGATTGTTGGGGGCAGGATGGGTGTCACACTTGGGTGGATTGTTGCAGGCAGGATGGGTGTCATACTTGGATGGATTGTTGGGGACATGATGGGTGTCACACTTGGATGGATTGTTGGGGCAGGATGGGTGTCACACCTGGATGGGGGCAGGATGGGTGTCACACTTGGATGGATTGTTGCGGGCAGGATGGGTGTCACACTTGGATGGATTGTTGGGGGAGGATATGTAACACTTGGATGGATTGCTGGGGGCAGGATGGGTATCACACTTGGATGGATGGTTGGGGGCAGGATGGGTGTCACAGATTAATAGTTGGGGGCAAAATGGGTGTCACACTTTCATGGATTGTTGGGGGCAGGATGGGTGTCACACTTGGATGGATGGTTGGGGGCAGGATTGGTGTCACACTTGGATGGATTGTTGGGGGCAGGATGGGTGTCACACTTGGATGGTTGGGGGCAGGAAGGGTGTCACACTTGGATGGATTGTTGGGGGCAGGATGGGTGTCACACTTGGATGGATTGTTGCAGGTAGGATGGGTGTCACAGATTAATAGTTGGGGGCAAGATGGGTGTCACACTTTCATGGATTGTTGGGGGCAGGATGGGTGTCACACTTGGATGGATGTTGGGGGCAGGATGGGTGTCACACTTGGATGGATTGGATTGTTGGGGGCAGGATGGGTGTCACACTTGGATGGATTGTTGGGGCAGGATGGGTGTCACACTTGGATGGTTGGGGGGCAGGATGGGTGTCACACTTGGATGGATTGTTGCAGGTAGGATGGGTGTCACAGATTAATAGTTGGGGGCAAGATGGGTGTCACACTTTCATGGATTGTTGGGGGCAGGATGGGTGTCACACTTGGATGGATGGTTGGGGGCAGGATGGGTGTCACACTTGGATGGATTGTTGGGGGTAGGATGGATGTCACACTTGGATGGATTGTTGGGGGCAGGATGGGTGTCACACTTGGATGGATTGTTGGGGGCAGGATGGGTGTCACACTTGGATGGATTGTTGGGGGCAGGATGTGTGTCACACTTGGATGGTTGGGGGCAGGATGGGTGTCACACTTGGATGTATTGTTGGGGCAGGTTGGTGTCACACTTAGATGGATTGTTGCAGGTAGGATGGGTGTCACAGATTAATAGTTGGGGGCAAGATGGGTGTCACACTTTCATGGATTGTTGGGGGCAGGATGGGTGTCACACTTGGATGGATGGTTGGGGGCAGGATGGGTGTCACACTTCGATGGATTGTTGGGGGCAGGATGGGTGTCACACTTGGATGGATTGTTGGGGGCCGGGTGGGTGTCACACTTGGATGGTTGGGGGCAGGATGGGTGTCACACTTGGATGGATTGTTGCAGGTAGGATGGGTGTCACAGATTAATAGTTGGGGGCAAGATGGGTGTCACACTTTCATGGATTGTTGGGGGCAGGATGGGTGTCACACTTGGATGGATGGTTGGGGGCAGGATGGGTGTCACACTTGGATGGATTGTTGGGGGTAGTATGGGTGTCACACTTGGATGGGTTGTTGGGGGCAGGATGGGTGTCACACTTGGATGGATTGTTGGGGGCAGGATGGGTGTCACACTTGGATGGATTGTTGGGGGCAGGATGGGTGTCACACTTGGATGGTTGGGGGCAGGATGGGTGTCACACTTGGATGGATTGTTGGGGCAGGATGGTGTCACACTTAGATGGATTGTTGCAGGAAGGATGGGTGTCACAGATTAATAGTTGGGGGCAAGATTGGTGTCACACTTTCATGGATTGTTGGGGGCAGGATGGGTGTCACACTTGGATGGATTGTTGGGGGCAGGATGGGTGTCACACTTGGATGGTTGGGGGCGGATGGGTGTCACACTTGGATGGATTGTTGCAGGTAGGATGGGTGTCACAGATTAATAGTTGGGGGCTAGATGGGTGTCACACTTTCATGGATTGTTGGGAGCAGGATGGGTGTCACACTTGGATGGATGGTTGGGGGCAGGATGGGTGTCACACTTGGATGGATTGTTGGGGGTAGGATGGGTGTCACAGATTAATAGTTGGGGGCTAGATGGGTGTCACACTTTCATGGATTGTTGGGGGCAGGATGGGTGTCACACTTGGATGGATTGTTGGGGGCAGGATGGGTGTTACACTTGGATGGATTGTTGGGGGCAGGATGGGTGTCACACTTGGATGGATTGTTGGGGCAGGATGGTGTCACACTTAGATGGATTGTTGCAGGTAGGATGGGTGTCACAGATTAATAGTTGGGGGCAAGATTGGTGTCACACTTTCATGGATTGTTGGGGGCAGGATGGGTGTCACACTTGGATGGATTGTTGGGGGCAGGATGGGTGTCACACTTGGATGGATTGTTGGGGACCGGATGGGTGTCACACTTGGATGGTTGGGGGCAGGATGGGTGTCACACTTGGATGGATGGTTGGGGGCAGGATGGGTGTCACACTTGGATGGATTGTTGGGGGCAGGATGGGTGTCACACTTGGATGGATTGTTGGGGGCAGGATGGGTGTCACACTTGGATGGATTGTTGGGGGCAGGATGGGTGTCACACTTGGATGGTTGGGGGCAGGATGGGTGTCACACTTGGATGGTTGGGGGCAGGATGGGTGTCACACTTGGATGGATTGTTGGGGCAAGATGGTGTCACACTTAGATGGATAGTTGGGGATAGGAAATGTATTGCCACTAATATACTAAAAACTCACCATTCTGCATACTCGCCCTCAAACTCTGAACTAAACACAACCATATCTCTACTGCACCACAAACTGCACTCAACACCTCACGTAAAAGCAAACCATACACAACCAGACCTCAATACCACATGATGGCTACCGACCAAAAACGCACCAATGCTGAGTGACTGGTGTCTCCGGACTGAAGTTGCCAACAGCACATCACAGCTCTCTTGCTCTTTTTCCGGCTCAACCCCACTAACAAACCCCTAACCCCGTCCCATTGCCGATCCGCCAGAGCGCCAAGAGACCGCGCATTATTCAGCGTGCCTATGTGTCTGCCTCCCTTTGATATATGTCGATCATTAGAGGATAGCTCGGGCGCATGAACCGCTGTATAACCGGGTGCTATTACCATTGTTATAATCCTGCGTAGTATCGGTAAAGGAGGAACGCAATTTGGGGGAGAGGGGATCTGGCCTTCCAATCCTTTGCCTTCATAACCTCTTGAGCCAATCACCGTGCCCCAGAGCACTTGTGAACTCCTAAGTTCCATTTGCATCAGTGGGCGCCCTTGCACGCCTGGGGGAGTGCACTGATTGGCAAATAGACAGGAGGATGCAGGTGTTCAAGGTGTAGGTCTAACTGCGAAGCCCCGCATTTAAAGACATATGCGTCCTGGTGGCTGTTTCCTGGGCAATGACTGAACCAGGGTTGTATTCATTGGTTTGCTCTCGTGCTGGCCACCACATACCCCTGCAGTTAGGATGTGATGTAGACTTGCTGTCATCATGTCTGCGAGAAGCTTTGCTATTTTTTTCTACAACTTCCCAGAATGCAGCATCGAGACTGTCCTTTTCTCGCTCTCTCCTTGAGATGTTTTGGAATTGTACTCCATTTCCCACAGTGCATCATTTTACTTGATTTTCGGGCTGTTATTTTTAGCTAGGCTCGGAGTTTACACTCCATTTCCCAGAATGCAGCATATCTCTTACTCTCCTTCGCTTATTTAAGTTACGCTTTGCGAGTGTACTCAGTTTCCCAAAATGAAGTGCTTCACGCTTAGTAACAATACACACCTACGTAGATGCCTCCTACCTGTCGACTGTAGGCACAGGCTCAGCAGAGGTGTTCCCCTACCTCCTGTCTGTAAGAATGTATTTAAATGCTTACATTTCACAAACCTGTCTGCTAGCTTGTGTCTTTATGTATCATAGGCTAGCTATTAATCCATTCATTTTGATATTTGTATAGCGCCTTTCACCATAATTATGGTCCCAACGCGCTGTTGATTGAACGCCCTCGGAGGGACCGGAGTCCAAACTTTGGGAGAATTGGGAGGAGCTATTATGCATGTGTGCATTTCAGCCATTACAGTTATGTGAGGGTACAATAAGCACAAGCCTGCATTTACTTTCATAGTCACAAATTGAACTTTGACCTGTTCACCAGGTCATAGGTGTCAACTTTTGATTTTCACAAAGTGGGCAAAACCACATTTTGAGTTCCGCTTCAGGGGCAGACATTCCCACGCCGACCGAAGCAAGGGAGCCGTGTCTATCCCCAGGTCGAAACAACACATTCTAAAGCACATTTAGCAGCAAGAATTGGAAAAATGTCATAGCATTTACAGACAGCTGTAAACATATAACATCCCAGCAACAGTCCCCTAGCCTGCTGAGCTGTCTTTCCAGCAATCTGCTTTGGTATTCCCTACTTCTCCCATGCCCGCCTGCAAACAGCTTTGGCCTGAACCCCCCCCCCCCCCCCCCGCCTTCCCTCAAATGAAGGCTGAAGTGACAATCAGGCGGCCTTCCCACTTTGAAGTGAGCAGCACTTGCTCATTTTGCAAGATGCCTGCTGACACTTAGCTAAACCTGATCCCAGCAGGTGAGGCGCCAGCACAACAGAGTGACTTAGAAAAGCATATCACTGAATGCGTTTTTTAACCTTGGACTTTTGGTGGCAGACTCTCCACTGGGGCCAAATGACAATCCTGCCTCTGTTTTTCAGTGAGAATGGATACAGTGCCCCCTCTGCCCCCAGATACTCTGTGCTATTGTGAGGGGTCAGAAATGTGAGGCGGACACCTTTGGGAAGATTGTTCCAAGGATGCTGTTTTATTAACTCAAAGGGTTGGATAAATGCCTCACTATCCGTACCCTGACGAGGATTTCCCTATCTAAATTAAATTTAAGGAAACACTCTAACTAAAGGTTTCTGTCCCTCACGCTTGTACATGCAACAACTCAATAAGGTAATATATGACAGTTCAAATAAAACAACTTTATCAGTTAGGTTCACAACCGGATATCAGTCTCTGCCTTATAATCTGGGTGAATTTCTCTTCCCTAGATTCAAGCAGGAGTATTTTATAACAGTTCCAAAAGAATAAAGAAACCCTGTCTTTCACTTCAGTACTTTTTGTTCTTGAATTCAACCAACAGATTACAAATGTTCCACAAGGTTTTCCTCTTTTCACTTGTGACAAAAGAGCTCAGAGCAACTTCTTCTCGTAAGCCAAGAACACTTCCATTGTTCACTAAGATTAACAACAATGGGCCGCATTACGAGGTTGGTGGTAAACCACCCGTGGATTGCCGTCAACCCCATAAGACTATTTCCGCCACCTGACTTCCTGGTGCCACCGGGACATTACAAGCCCCAGCGGATTGGGAAGTCAGGCGCTGGAAAATATTAGTCCTCATTCCCGTGGAGTCTGATAAGACTCCATGTGACTAGGGACTCAGAAGCACTGGCCGGTTGCTAACAGTGCCGGTGCTTCCGTGACAACTCTGATTTCCGGGGGCGTTGCGCCCGGCAGGTCATACCTGCTGCTGCAGAGGCCCCAGAAAGCATAGTTGTAGTCTGCCTGTCTGGCAAGGGTGCTGGTATGTTGCTACTGGCACCCTTATTTCCAGACCGGCAGACTTGTAATGAGGCCCAATGTCTTTGTCAGGATAATTCTGCAACAGTTCACACAACACTTGCATCAGTGATATTAATTTGCAGGATGATTCTGTATCAGTTCACAAAAACATGTTAGTGGTTCCACCACTTCTTCTTCAAGGCGTTTAACCACACCAAAGTACTTCAATGATTTACACCTGGTCCACTCACTTGCCAAGCCTACTACTACAAGGTCCTCTGCCCTGGTGTACTCTCCTGCCAGAACAGAATAAACTACTAACTACACATACTTTTGTGGTAAAGGTTATCCTCTAACAAATTAGCAATGTCTTTTGGTTCACAACATCAAGTTTTAATATTTATTCTGGGAAAATAAGAAACACATTGGTGATGTCTGTTATATACTTTTGATTGCCGCACACAATTCAGGTTATGCTCGACTCCTCCTGAATATCTCCTACAAGAAGGACCGCCCTCCTGGCAGTCTTGTTTCCCCACTTCTGCATTAACCAAATGCTGACAAGGATTCTTTCTCACTCTCACATTTCTTTGGCTTTGGCAATATGGGTTTAAGCCAGCTCCTCCTATGACCTCCTTTACATATGGGCAAAATGCTTTACAAACACTTGAATTCCTTTTGAACTCTCTTGGCCTTGGCAATGTTGGTTCTTTATAACTTGCCTTGGCAACAGTTGTTTGTATTGGTTTATTGGTGCATTGCCCTCTCTTGTTGCGGGCCTTTAATCTGACCCACAAAGTTACAATCAAACCCTTCTGGTCTGATAGTTAAGTTCTTATTATGTCACCTGCTCCTTTTTGAATCAGCTTGGTTTGCAATAGAATGCCTGCTTTATGTCAGTTCGGTATTCCAAAAGGTTTTTTTAATTCCATTTCACTCTGTTTATATTACTTTTGTGCTTAAGGCCCTGGACTGCTATTGAATTTACTTGGTCTGGTATGCGTGTCAGTTCTCCTCGCTGCCTCCTGGTCCTCTGATTCTGTTTTCCGATGCGGCCCGGAAACCTCTCCTTCTCGGCTTCCTGTGGCCCATGCGAGTCGATAGAGGAGCTCTCCTCGTTCCCCATGGTTCTCCGGTGCTCGTCTGGGAAAGCTTTAAAAGTGCATGCTTCTTGCTGCAAGACCTCGGCAGCTGCAGTCCTTAGTGGGAAAGCTGTCAATCGCCACACTTCACACTGCGCAACCTCTGCAATCAAGGGTTCGGACAGAAGAAACCCTCCCTGGACTGGCATCCATTCAGCATACAACAGCGGTCCCAGCGTCTCTGCTCTCCTCTAACGTCTGCTGCCACGTGGAGGTGCCACGACTACCCAACCTCCTGCTACTACTCTTCTCTACAGCCTGCACCCGAGGGGGCCTTTTATGCCTCCTAGTCCCCTCAGGTGTGGGTCATTACCACCAACAGGCTGTAACTTGCACTCTAGTGCCTCTGCAGCCCTCTTCTTCGTTCCAGTACCTTGGGAATTGTGGTGCTCGGAGTTCACAATTTAAAGATCAGTTTTCTCCACAGCTTTGATTTTACAGTATGCCATCGGAAGGGTAGGGTCTCTGGGGAAGGTATTAAAAAAAGGATTTTCCCATTCTTCTCGACCTGTCTCCCCCCGCACCCCATGTGATCCTCCTGCAGAACATCACCCCCAGGGTCAGGATCAGGAAGAGTCTGCCTTTCCCTGGCTACATGAGCGAGGTCCCAGGTTGCAGTTTCTGGGGGAATCGTCTCTGATTCATCACACCTTCCACCGGGTGATGGGTTTGCAACCCTTAAACAAGCAATTATGCTTATTGTCTCTTCATGCTACATCCTGGGTCTCAGCTGCATAATTGTTTCAGAGCACACGCTGCATAATTTACTTTGGCACAGTTCTCTCGCAGTGCTCAGTACAAGACACAGAATCCCTTGCTTTGGGCAAGTACTTGAAGGGTCTTGAGCTTCTCCCTGTCACTGTGCTTCGTGACAAAAGTGTCTTCAAGATCTCCAGCATAGTTTTGTATATTTTGACCCCAAATTCTTTCATCCCCAAACATTTCATTTTTGAATTTTCACCTTTTTAAAATTCAGAACAGCAGCACAATTTTGCCATCAATCCCACCCACCACCCCTAAAATAAAATGATCTACTTTCCCAAACTTACTATCTTTCCCTTTTTTAAATTTACTCATGGTAGGTGATGTGAAAGGGCTGAGAAACAGGTCCTGTCAGGGGAGGGAAGGAGCACTGTTCCTGACTCCCTAGCAGGTGCTGGAATGTCTGCCAACAGATCCCCTCTGAGCACCTCCATTACCTTCCTCTGCAGCAGTGGGGATGGCGGTGACGCACCGGGACGCCAGAGGAAGGCGGGCATCCCCAGCGTCGCAATGTAATGTGGGGAAGCCAGGCCGTGCCAGTTGGCCTGGAACAACTGTAGCCTGAAGAGCACCGGAGAGGAGAGATGGGGAGGCGGAGACAGCGCCGGAAGGACCGCAACCGGGCAACACAATGAGAGCGCAACTCCAGCAGACAGAGCCTACCAGAACCTGCCGTAAGGGAACCACCATTAAGCACACAGGGACTTCTATTAAAGAAAGTCCTCCATGGAGGCCATGGTAAAACTCCACTAGCCCTCCAGGGATATAGAATACAAACTAGGCCTGAAAAAGGCGGGGGGCCCGCAGTTCCCTGTGGATCACTGCATGACACATGCTGGAAAGTCAGCAGGACTACATGAAGAAGGGGCAGGGTTTACAAGCCCTTTTAAGGCTTCCCTATATCCTCCTCCTGTCACACCTCGTTAGCCAGGTAAGCTATTGGATAAGGTAAGTTGCCAATCCTGCGAAGGGGGGATTTTTAAGTATGTATGTGAGCGGCTAAGTATGGGTTAGTTGGGTGAGGACAGGAGGTAGAGGAGGATGTCTGAGAGACCAGAGGGGGAGAGCGGCAAACGAGTGTGAAGGGGGGTCTCTGGATGTTTGTGTGTGAGAGTAAGGAGTGTGTGAAATAGCGATAGAGATGAAAGTGGTAGTAGCAGGAAGTGGTAGTAGTTAGTAGTGGACGTTAGTGAGTGGTAGCGACAGCATCGGAAGTCACTCTAGCGGGAGAGAGTTAGTGAAAGTAAGAGTAGTGGAACAGCCGAGAGGTAGTCGGGGTAGCATGGAAGTTGTGGTAACAGTAGAGCGGGAGTAGAAGGTGGAGTAGTAGCGAAGAGGAAAGAAAGAGATAGTAGCGGAGGTATTGGTAGCAGAGTGGTGGCTGAAGATAGACGAATAAGGAGATTGGAGACATCTAAGAGTAGAGGTAGGAAGTGGAGTGTGGGATCAGAGGAACAGTAGTACCGTGGAGGGAGAACATCTTGGGATCTTGTGTAGGGACGAATCAGGTGAGACTGTGTGTCCAAGGAGAACAGGTGGAAGTGGGTGGAACGAGGCACCATCCCACAACACCCCTAGAGTACTATTCGGGCTTGGTTAGGGACAGCTAGAGGACCCCTAGGGAGACAGGTAGCCATCTTCTTAGGGAAAACATCATTAGTCCCAGTCAGAAGACCAGACAGACAGGTGGCACCGTTCAATAGAACAAACGCCCCTGATACGGACGCCTGAGCTAGGAAGGAGGGCAAGGCCGGGGAAGTCGCGCCAGAGGGGGATGGCCATAGCGCCCGAAACCCCAAGCCTCAAGAACCTCCGAGAACCCCCAAATTCAGCATCCAGCCTGTCTATTGATGGTCAATAAATACTGTTGGACTTACATCTGACTCAGAGTGGTTGTTCGTGGTGGGCCACCCCATCACAGTGAATTTCTTAGCGATGAATAGACTGCACTGACAAATGTGGCTGGTGAATATTCTGCGATGAAATCACTGGGTACCTTCAGCACAGAACTTTTCAGGGCCAACACTGAACATGGGTTTGCGTCTTCAGGGTCCCAGTGATTCATACACACCAGGTCCCAGTGGGTAGGATCACAAACCAACAAAAAGACAACCCAGGTATAACTCATTTGCATACGTAATTAAAGAGAAATCAATGAGGGCGCCACCATTCAAAGAGAATTAGCAATGCAAAATGTATTCAACAAATGCTAAATATTGATGTCCCATTAAACAAAGTAAAACAGACCAAAGGTTTAATTTAAACAATTATAATAGACGAATATCAAAATTATAAGATAAACACATTTCCCCCTTGTCAAGCCACGCACCAAAACCATAATGTCAAACACCCGTCCACATGGCAACCTCAATCCTCCAACATACATTACAAATACCTCAAGCGTAAAATACATCGATCCTATTCAAAAGCACGACAGGAATTATTGCTGATCGGCACCATCATAGTATATGCTGTGCCCAATTTTATGCGACTTGTGGCGATATGTGTGTTATAAACTTAAATACATACTACTGAACGGAGAAACAAACAAGGAAAGGAACAACATATAACCAATGGTCACTGGCACGTGAGGCATTTGTTTGTGCCAGTAACTGATGCCAACTCGAGTTTCGGCCTGGGACTGCAGCTGTTTTTCGAAGAGCCCGGCCTTCTGCAGGGCAAATAAAATGTGTTTGGTAGGGTGTACAAATATTATTTTCACAATTGTGTGCTATATAAAACCCCTATGAAAGCTAATATTATAACATGCAACCCCATACTGTTTTACCCTTTTACCCTACAGTGTCTGCACCTTTCTTCAACATGCCTATTGATTACTAACCCTGATCCAGGCCTTTCTTCACACCGGGCCATTTGGGTGTGTTTTTTGTCACATGACCAATAAACTCAGGTAATAAAGCTTGGCAGCCATTTTGGATTTCCAAATGTATGTTTGGTCCTGGATGGTCTCTGATCTCTCTCCTGTGCTGTCCCTCACAGAATCAACACATTCTTATAGGGAGGGGGCACCAAGCCATTGAAGGTAAGGGAGTTCCCTGCTTGCCTAGCTCGTATTTTCAAAGCAGTCCCAGACGATTTGCCATACTGCTTTTGAAAATAAATTCTTTTGTGACACCCCATCGAAGTCCGTACTATGGGAGATCCTTCAAGATTGGTGAGCTTGCAAATTTTCCCCTCTGTGCAAAGGCCAGCCCTATGAAGCCCACATGATCCCTTGTCGTTTGGGACCAAGTGTCTCGTTCAACTCCCTTGAGGGATAGCATCTCTCAGCTTAGGTGTTTCCCTTCGCATGGTTTTATAAGACCCAGCCACATTAGAGGCTCTCCTTGTGGTGAAGAAAGCACTGGAGCCTGGATGCTGCCTGCCACGTTGAGCTCGTAGTACTAGGAGCTGCGCTTACCTTCGTTGCATGCAGCATTGCGATTCCCATGGCGATGCTGGCTGCCAGCATTAAAATGGCGGCATCAGGATGATCATGGTGAGCATGGGCCTCGGCTCTAGCATGGTTGTACAGGGCAACAGTGGCGTAGATTCCTTTGAGCGGGTAGAGATTTGGGGTGGCATGTTTGGTCATGCATGCTCGTTATGCCTGGAGGACAACTAGCAGATTGCTGGACAGGATTTATCAAGCAAGAACATAGCTGGGACGTAACTGAGCGCTGTACATAGGGGACACACCCATGGGCTGACAGGTGTGGTGCAGGGATAGCAGAGGGGCTGTGATGGTAGGGGGAGTAGGAAAAGGGGCATTCTAGGGAGGGAGAAGAAGGGTTGATTGGAGCGATTAATAATTAGCAGGATAATCTGGGATGTGTATGCTTCATTTGTGCCGGTATGCAGGGGATATCCGAAGATGGCCACCATGGATGTGGAAGGTAGGGCTCAGTAGGAGCCCCTCTTCCATTTCCATGGTGGCCGTGGAGCAGTGGCAGCCGCACCGCAGCAGCGACAAGAAAAGACGTAAGTGGGGTGGGGGACAAAGTAAAAAAAAGATAAGGGAGGGTAGGGGGAAGATGGAGGGGCGGGGCGGAGGAAGTAGCCTCCAGGTTCCATTGAATGCAGGCTGAGATTAGCAGCTTCAGGCTGCGATCTAAGATACCTGATTGGCTGCTCATCGCGCCACGGGTGCTAATACATTTTAGCAGCAAAATAATAGCTATTGACATGAAAGTTGTTTATAGTATACAGTATAAGCACATAATGCGTTTCTAAGGAGCTAGGCAGCCCCACAGAGGAGAAACCAATTGCTGTAAAGATGACACCACAGGAAAATAAAACAGAGGTTCCACATTTGGATAGTGCATTGAAACCATTCTTGTTCATCTCAACCCTCTCTCGATTTGGGGAGCTGCAGGGCACATCTTTTGGGTTTTGTAGCCTTGAGGACTAGCATGTTATGTTATGTTAATAGGCTTTTATACTGTGCCAAATCACCACCATAATAGTTTCAGAGCACCCAGGCTTGTCAAGGAATTGCCATATTGCGCCCTAGTCAAAGGAATCCAGGCCTTAGTATCTGAAGCAAAGACAATGAGCGAGGGGAGGATAAGAGAATGGGAAGTGGGAATTAGATTCTTCAACACAAAGATGGATGGATGTAGTCAGGAAGAATGTTTTGTGACAGTCTGAGTGCATGTCCATCCTGTTAAATGGACCCTAGGCTGGCAAATGCTAGGAGCCATATTTCTTGAACCCATTGGCAGAAATGTTATACTATTGATTCCGAGGTCCCACAAAAGCCCTGAGATTTTACACTGATTGTTTCACAGCTTATGCCACTGTTTTCCAAATGCTTATCTCACTCCATTTTGGTAAGAGCCATAGCTGGGACGCTGTGGGAGAACCCACCACCAGCCCATGACTGTCACAAGGAATCTTGGCCTCCAGATCCGCTAGTTACTCTTCTGAGACACATGATTGCTGATAGCATTCAGATGAAGGAATACTCAATATTAGCACCCGGCGAGGGACAATGAGCCTGCAACAAGCAAGCTTGTTGACCCTTGCCGAGTTGCTACCAGCCCAACAAAGTCTTTCCCCTAGGCGACTTCAATGTTTGAACGGCCCCCATAGAAAGGGAGAAAGGACTACATGTAGTCCCCTCTCCCCGTTCCATGGTGGCCATCTTCTTTGTTTTACTTTTATTTTAGCTTTTTAATGGTCACCATGGAAAGGGAGAACAGACTATGTATGCCTTCTTATTTTCTTTTCTTTTTTCACTTGCTAAAGGCCAAAGCATCTGACAACTGAAAAAAGAAACTATTAGTAACCTTGTCTAACAGGCCGGTGTACTAATAGCAACAAGCCCCCCGCTGGGGGGACATTACCACTTCTGGTAATTCCCCGGGGCCTGCGTTAAGGCCTTCACTTCGCTCAGGCCTGTAACTACGGGCCCCAGGGCATTACCTGAAGCGGTAATGTAACCCAGCTCGGGTCTTATTGCTTAAATATTACTTGAGTGGAATCTGGAGTGAACTATTCCTGCACAGTCCAAAGCCATCTTGCTAGATGATGCTATTGAGCCAAACTCAAGACTCATCGAACCACATAAATTGACACATTACACATTTTTGCAACAGTTAAAACACTCCCAAATATTTTATTACAATCCACTCCCCGATTGTGATTGGACAAAACCTCTACAAAGAAATACCATCTTTCTCCAATTCTTGCATTCTCATTGGCCACTTGTTATCTTAACTACCATCTTCAGATCATATTCATAGCACACCCCTTTTTGGAATTCGTCCGTGGCAGGTCGTGACATCATCAAACAGTTAAACATTTGTGTGCAAACATAATTCATTACTAGTAACAACTGGCCTGAGCCATTTAACCTTAAACATAATTGCACATGGATCGCACAGCTACTTTAAGCGATATGAAGGAGGCTGAGTAAAGAGGTGCTCTTTGAACTGACGATAGCTATATCATCTCCCCTGGCTTACTTGCTCCATTGACACATTCTAATCTAAATGACTACCATTTCCACACGTATGGCACATCTGGGAATACAATTGAAACTTCTAGGTATCACTTTAGTCTCGGGCGCTACTTCACCCCACATTTATTACTGGTCAGAACAAATCGCCGGGTCCCTCTGCAAACTTCAAGGCACTTAAGGAGATTACATCTGCCTCCTGCGGAACTAACGAGCTATACACATTGTGTACTGTTCAACAACTGACCCTACACTTGGTAAATCATTGTTCCTCCTTTAACTTTCAATCCTGCAGAACTAGATTTTCACAGCAACCTGAAATTCACTGCACAAACTGCTGGCTGCAAAGTCTAAATTAATTTACAAAATCTCACTACAGATTATAAATTCCCTTTCAATGTCCCTCAGTGTGCACGCATGTTTAATAAATATTATTTATGCTTTACAGCGGGTTTTCAGGACAGGTCCCCTGTCCCACATACACATTTAAGAAACTCCTCGTTAACTGCTTCTGGGCACTCTATAGCACATTATGTCTGAATCGCGTTTATATTTCATTTGGTGGTTTTAGCATTTTATCTTTCTAGACGCGTGCAAGACTAATGTATATTAATTTAAACAGAAAGTGACACCACCATAACATATCCCATTCACAATTAACTACACTGTCTAAATATGAAATTGTAACATCGCGTCCAGCTCGCTGCACCCCCAGTTACAAATATGGCGTGCCAACATGAACCCCTCTTTACCGTTGGGACCTTCCATGACCACCCCAACAACTGCCTTCCACAGAATACAGCCTAAGTGTTTAGTTGCATTATCAAAATGTAAACCAGGCTTTCTTGAAGACATTTTGTTTGAGTTCGTACTAAGGGTTCATATGTGGACCAGGGGCAAAAGAGATCTCAAGGATTGCCACCTTTGAGCCGATGCTGAATCTCTGTGGGGTTTGAAAAGCAACTCCCAACCGCACAGGCTCCAGCTGGGGAGGGTGGGGGTGAGGGCCTCTGCTTAGTGAATGTGAGATTGGGTTGTATGAGGAGGTGCCATTACAAGGTTTAATGCTGCATCTGGCAGAGTGATATTTTGCCCCCTCCCATGTTCTCTGTCTTTTGGTGGAGCCCTGGAATTGCCTAACTTTGACATGGAACTTTATTCCAGGGTCTCAGCTGGTGAGGTATGTGTGGGACCAGTTTTGGAGATCAGCAGGTGAGGTGACAGGGGCCCCAGTTATTGAGTTGTGCCGGGGGTGACACAGGCGAGGAGCATGAAGCCCCAGCAGGTGCACTATGAGGGAACCAACTAAGGTTAGGGGCTTAGTTGGCGCGACTGTACATGGGCAACAGTTAATGGGGTGTGTGATGGAGGGGCCCAGCAGGTGTGAGGTGTGTTATGAGCCATGTGGATGAGGGTCACAGTAATAATATGATATGACAGGTTATTTATAACGCGCCTAATACCCAGAGGTTTCTAAGCACGGCTCTGGGGATTGAACCTGTGTTGCTCCGTGTCGTCTTGCTGCCAAGGCCAGCACGTTGCCCCTGAGCTATCCTTCCGAGACAAAGTGGGATATATGTGTGATGCCACCTAGTGATGTGTGTGAGGGGCTCAGTTAGAGGTCAAGGCTTTTTTTCTAATCTCTTTGAGGGGCTCGACGGTTGAGGTCTGTGAGGGGCACAGGCTTGGTGAGGCGTGTGCAAGCTTTGGCTGGTCGGGGGTGCCGGTGGTTCGCTCCCGCCTCTTCCTTCCAGGGTCTATCCATTCCTTGGTGGGTTGTGCTCACTGGCACCTTTCCATGGTGCCAGCTTCTGGTGGGCCCAGAGATGCCCAGCTTGGCCGCCACGCCCCGCGCTCTCAGACGTGCAGGCTCCAGTGATGGGAGGCGCAGAACAGCTCTGGGCATTGTACAATCAGACTGGTATTAATAGATGCCAGTCCTTTCTCGTGCCACAATGAGAGGCACGTGGACGCTAAATATATTGACCCCGTGACCTTGGAGCTCCACGGGCTCCCTGCCCAGGGCCTGCAGGAATCAGTCAGCGCCTAGACAGTAAACAAACGTGATAAGCTTGTGTTAAACGAATGTTCTCTGCCGTCTGCCTCCCCCTCCCGGCCCCACCCGCTGAGCCCTTTCATGGAAACCAGATGCACAATAGCCAGAGTTCATTCCTTTCAAACGCGTTGATGGTAGCTCGGGGAGGATAGCTCAGGGGCAAGGTGCTCGCATTGGAAACAAGACGACAGGAAACAACACAGGTTCGATTCCCGGGTCCGCGCTTAGAAACCTCTGGGTATTAGGGGCGTTATAAATAACCTATTATATTATATCTGTTGTATATAGCGCTGATTGGAAATGCACAGTTCATGTCATGTTGGTGTTTTGGAGGTTTGTGTGCATTGTCAATGGGCTATCCCTGAAATATATTGGCCCACTGCCTGGCATAACACAGGCAATGCAGATGTGCCCCAGAAGAAGAACATTCTTCTATCTCCATATGTGGCCGTGGGAGACCTTTATCTGGCTCCAGAGTTTGCATCCCAGATCCACGATGTGCCAAAGGGCCGTTCTTGGGTTCCAGTGCTTTGGTCCTTTGTCCAGGCGTGCCACAGCTATGGTCTTTCCTTTTCTACAGACTCACCCGAATGCTCTTCCCTGAAACATACCCATCCCTTCCAACTGTGCAACGATTCCACTCCCTCCAGCAGTGGCGTCACTAGGGGTGCAGGGGGGGCCCGGCCCCCTCCTCCCTGCCCCCCTACCTCAGATGGCCTACTTTCTCTGCAGTGCTGTGCAGTGGCGTCGCCAGGAATCAAATTTAGGAGGGGCACGGAGGGGGCCAAAGACAAAATTAGGGGTGGTACAGACAAAAGTGTGGTACGCCTATGGAAGGTAATGTGTGACGTCACAAGCACTCCTGCAGAGAGGCTTTTGTGACCACCAACTACCCCCACCATCAGAATGCAGGCACGAAACCATTCAGTGACTAATGGCCCATCATTAGCAGTTTCATGCATTACATTCTGATGGGAGGGGCTGCAAGCTGCTCTGCACACTATGGAGGTCGCTGTGCAGAAGTGGGGCAGGAACACCTGAGAAGTGGCTCGTGCTCAGGTTCATGCCGAGGCCAGAATGCATGCCAAGATCACTGCTCGCTTTGAGGCAAGAGGAGAGTATTTGCCGTGTGAAATGCTGACATTTGCCTCAGTGAGTGTCACAAGTAACACCACGAACGGAGAACAGAGTCACTGCTCGCCCTAGGTGGGAGGACACAAGGGGGGGCTCAGGATTTCAGAGGGGGGGGGGGCATGGGCCGCCCAGGATCCCACTAGTGACGCCACTGGTGCTGTGTCCACCAGCACAGCACACACACAGGGAAGCAAACCATTCTGCCGCACAACAATGAAGCCAAGAGCAGCCCCTCCAATCAGAATGTAGCGCACAAAACTGCTAATGATGGGTCATTAGTGACTTAATGGATAAGTGCCTACATTCTGATGGGAGGGGAGGTGCAGTGGGGTGCGGTAGTTGGTGTGCACAAAACATTCTCTGCAGGAGTGCATTGCCAGTCACACATTGCCTTTTTATAGGCGGCCCCCCCTACTTTTGTCTGTGACCCCCCTACATTTGTCTGTGGCCCCCTCTGTGCCCCTCTTAAATTTGATTCCTGGCAACGCCACTGCCCTCCAGAGGTGGCAGAAACCCCTTCCTGGGTACCCGTACTTTGGTCCTTTCTCCAGATGTGCTACAGGTACTGTCCCTGCAGGTGGAGAGTTTCCTCTCCTTCTACAGAAGATGCACCTGAATGCTCTTCTCTAAGACGTACCTATCCCTTCCCGCTGGGCCAAGATTCCACCCTCTCCAGATGTGGAAGAAGCCCCTTCCTGGGTACCCGTACTTTGGTCCTTTCTCCAGATGTGCTGCAGGTACTGTCTCTGCAGGTAGAGAGTTTCCTCTCCTTCTACAGATACACCTGAATGCTCTTCCCTGAGACGTGCCCAACCCTTCCTACGGGGCCAAGATTCCACCCTCTCCAGATGTGGTAGAAGCCCCTTCCTGGGTACCCATACTTTGTTCCTTTCTCCAGATGTGCTACAGGTACTGTCCCTGCAGGTAGAGAGTTTCCTCTCCTTCAACAGATACACCTGAATGCTCTTCCCTGAGGCGTGCCCATCCCTTCCCACGGGGCCAAGATTCCACCCTCTCCAGATGTGGCAGTGGTCCTCTTAGCGTGACCTGGAACAGCACTCCTTCCTCAGATGTGTCTGATGTCTCTTCTGTGGTGCTCAGTGCTTTTCCTCTTTCTCCAGATGTGTTCTAATTTCCATATTCCACTGCCCAATTCTTCCCACCTTTCTACAGATGTGTCACAAGTACCTTCCCAGGACGCAGGCCTTCCCCTCTCTGCAGATGTGGCCCAGAAGACCCTTGCCAGGGGACCACTGATCCATACCTCTCATCCGATGTCAGATGACCCTTCCTTTACACCCTGAGCCTTCCTCTCTTCTCCACAGGTGTCCCGAAGGTCAGTTCCCTGAGACTCTGAACAACAGTCCCGGATCCAGTGGTGTCTCGAAAGTCTCTTCCCATATCCTCAGGTGAGCCAGAGAAGCCATTGCTGGAAGACCATGGCCACTGCCATTCCCACTGGTGGACTGGCCCTGCCTCCAGGGACACCCGCTTCTTAGCCAAATAGGACCATGCCTTGGTCAACAGTTCTTCATGTTGATGGTGATGCGGGCGTGGAGGGGTAACCAGTAAAGTTCCTTTAGTATGGGGGGGTGAGGTGGTTCAAAATGGCATGGGTAGAATAGCTCAGTTGGCATGGGTAGTATAGCTCAGTTGGCATGGGTAGTATTGCTCAGTGGCAATGTGCTGGTCTTGGAAGCAGGACGATGCAGAGCACCACAGGTTCGAATCCCGGTCTGCGCTTAGAAACCTCTCTTCGGTATTACGTGTTATAAATAACCAATTATATTATTATATAATCCTCCCTGCTCTGCTTTGTGGTGGGCTGCAACATGCTGGACAGCTTTGAGGAGCATTAGGTTTGTAGCTGCCACTGTCCCGGTGGAGCAGCATCAGGGATTGGACAGTGTTCCTCAAGCCTGAGCTGGGCATGAAGGACTTGATTGCATGGGAGAGGGGGAGCTTGTACCAGGCTGCTGCTTTCTTCATTGCAATCTGTTCCACTAGTGCTGCCAGGTGTCCACATGATCATACGGACTGATTTCGTGAATGTGGGCATGTGGGCACGATTGCGCCGGGTGAATGCTGCAATGGGAGTATGCCGCTGTTATTTGGGCCCGCCCATGTCTGTACGAACCACTATTTTTGGTGCACACTGACCTCAACTTTATAATATGGATGGGCTCATCGGGGGAGCCCAAAGACTGGCTGATAGAAAATCACTCAGAAGGAGCACGCACGTGTGATGGTGGATCGCTGCCCCTAGCAAAATGCCATGAATGCCACTGTTTGTCTAGTGCAGGGAAGCGTGGCGAGAGAGAAATGGGGAGCGCATGGTATATCGCAGGTTAAAGCTGGACAGGTTTCACTCTGTCTTGAGTTATTTGAAGTACTCGGCTCTATGTTGGGTCTTTCAGGAAGTGTGTCAAAGGAGGTCGCAGGGAGGAAGCCCGCCAGAGTGGCGGCGGTCCCGGTGGCAGAGGAGCAAAGGAGGGGACTCTATGACTATGCCGAGGAAGAAGGTGAGCAGAATGTGTTCTTTTTGTCCTGCAGCAGCGCAAGCGGCCAGTTTGATCCATGCATTTTCTGATCCCCAGGGTCAGCCACCAGGCCCCCGTGGGTGCACGGACTGGAATGCACCTGTGTTTGCAGTGATTGAGCAGTTCATCGGGGTGGTGCGTGGACTGGATTACACCACAGTAGTAGACCCCTGCATGGGGTCTTTGTTTTATGTGTGCTGTGTTTTTTTGTTATAATAAAGGAGGGGTGTGGTGTGTGGCCCATTTAAGTGTGGGCCCGTTGCCTGCTCCCCAATAAAAGTGGCTCTGCTGGCACGTGGCAGCGGAGCAGAGCCCCAGGAAGGGGCAATTCATGTCTGTGACTTTTGCTGCCATTGGTTGGCCGTGTGAACACGGCCTGGTCCTGCAGCTCTGGCCTGTGTGCCCCCAGAGCTGAGGCTGCCATAGGCTGGGTGCACCCAGCTACTGTAAGCAGTCCGGTGACCTGGACGTGGCAGGGTGCTTGCTGCATATCCGCAGCCTTACTGGCGAGTCAGGTGATCCTGACATCTGGTGCGGCCCGCCCCGGTGACCTGTGGCGGGCCGCTAACAGTCCTTTTTACTTCAATGAAGGCTTTTGACCTGTACAACAAATCCCTGTGTTTTTTCCCCTCGTGGCAGTAATTTTAATCTGTATTTTATTTAATAACAGGTTTTTCATGGACCGCAAATCTTTCCAAAGGCGTTTGGATTGCTGTACAATTGAAAGGGTAACGGTACAAAAATATAAACATTAGTATTACCTTGCATACAAATTTAAAAAGACAAAAAAAGACAGTGGCCCTCATTACAAGTCAGGCGTTAAGGGGTTAACGGCGCCGTAAAGAGCGTCGGCGCCGTTAAACCCTTAACGCCTGATTCACACTTTAACACCTGCTTTTTTCAGGCGTTAAAGTCCAAGGCGCTAAGCGACCTAATTAGTACCTTCCCCATCCCCATTATCCCCTATGGGGCAAAAATGCGAATGGGGAAGGGCAAATGGTGAATGGGGAATTACCGCCCCACTCACCTTGGAATGGGGCGGTAATTCCGCCATCCACCATGGCGGAATCCGGCATGGACCATGGTGCTAATAGCACCATGGTCCACTGCCTGCCTTGTAATGAGGGCCAGTATATTTCGTCCTCTGTGGCAGTAAGAACAGCTTCGCCTCGTCGCCTCTTCAACTGGTTGCAACCTCCTGGGGAAAGCAGCATTGCGGCCTCCATTTTGGTTTTTTAACGCTTTCCAAACTGTTGTGCTCCCTCAGCCTCCATTTCCTTCCCCAGGCTTTATCCCTGTCCCTCTCCCGCCCACCCCACCCTGATTGCGTTTGAGAGGCTGGTTTTCGCTGATGCTTATAAAGCATTCCTTGCTCGCCCCTTATCTATGGTACATGTGTGTGTGAGAGCCAAGACTTCAGTATCTAGCTATTGCAAATAGTGTGATTGAAATCATATGTATACTCGTATTCTTACAGTGAGCTATTGTTGTGTGCCACGTGACTAATTTCCAAGCAGTAAGGACGGGTAATCACTAATGTTTGGGCTTAATAGTGCGTGGGTAGAGAAATCCAGGATTTATATCCCTAGAGACTATCTAGAGACCATTAATACTTGCTATGATCTCATTTATAAATGGGTGATGTTCAATGGGCTGTCCCTGAACAATACAAAAACAGAGATTAGGCTCTTAGGCTGCCACTTCCCAAAAACTGTGTAGGCTAGACTCTACGTTCCAGTCCTTTAAGGTGGCAGACTATACACTAAAATCTTTATAAAAAATTCAAGACCCCGGGTGTCATCTTGGATTCGGAACTGAGCATGAAAGCCCATGTTGGCCACCTAGTGTCTTGCGCCTCATATTACCTGGGGCTTCTAGCATTGATCCGTCCCCTTCTTAGCGAGAACAGCTGTGCCACAGTGGGTTACGCCATTATTGGTTCACGCTTGGATTACTGTTCTAGCCTTCTGCAAGGGATTGGGCGGAGAGAACTGAATCGTCGTTCAGTTGGCCCAATACAATGCTGTTTGCGTTGTCTGTCGCATGCATAAAACAGATCATATCATTGTGGGCAGAAAAGCTCTTCACTGGCTGTCTATAAGAAAAATAATTTCTTTTCGCACTTTATGCCTTACACATGCTTGTCTTTATGATAAAAGTCCACTCTATCTCTCCTCGCTGGAGAGTTGGCTCCCAGATACACAGGGTTTGAGGTCCAATGATGCCAGTCTCTTGCTAACCCCAAAGTCAAACTCTCCTTGGTTCTGGAAGGGTGTTTTCCACTGGCAGCCCCTCGCCTTTGGAACACCTTACCATTGGACCTTAGGTCCTGTGCCTCATTGGGGCTATTTCAACGTTGACTAAATCCTTTCTGTTTGAATGAATCCTGACGACTCCCTAATTCAATCCGATCCTTTGTTGGATCTCCTGTGCCCAGCTCTTGCTTTTGTTATTTGATGTACATCTGTCTGCGCTGCTATGCCCGTTTGCCCCTGTCCCAGCGCGTTATAAATAAAATGAATAAATAAAGACTGTCCCTTTCAATCCCGGAAGAATTGGGACTTGAACGCTGCATGGGAAGTGTTTCCTTGTGCTCCCTATGCCACTGAGCACAACTTTGCCTCGTCGCCTCTTCAACTGGTGGCAACCTCCTGGGGTAAGCAGCCTTGCGGCCTCCATTTTGTTTTTCAGAGCTTTCCGTGCTCTTATGCTGTCTTGGCCTCCATTTCCTTCCCCAGCCCTCATTCCCATCTCACTCCAACCCAGCCCAACCTGATTGGCCTGTTCGATCCAGGATGAAGTGGTACTCGAATGCTGCACGGGAAGCGTTCTTTGTACTCCCCATGCAGGGGGCACAATTTCTCCTCATCACCTCTTCAACTGGAGGCAACCTCCTGGGGTAAGGAGCCATGCTGCCTGAATTTTGTTTTTCAGCGCTTTCCATGCTCTTGTGCTCCCCTGGCCTCCATTTCCTTCCGCAGTCCTCATGGCCGCCCCACTCCTGCCCACCCCACCCTGATTGGCCCTTTCAATCCAGGAAGAAGTGGTACTCGAACGCTGCACACAAAGCGTTCTTTCTTAGCAGTGACACCCAGGGCAGCTGATCAAGGACCACAGCAAAGGGCAGCTCCCTATGGCAGCTCCATTACCTGTTTGCCCTTTTTCGCCCTTGGACGCCCGTCGCAAAGTATCATCCTACAGCAACAACGAAAGGTAGGGTGGCACGGGTGGTGAACATAGCAATTACTATGGTCAGGTAAACCCGTCCACTACCTTTTATTTCTTCTACTACCTGTTTTATCGCTCTAATACATCCTGTTATGTGTTGTAAAGTATTCCACTGCATTGTACCTGCTACATCTCCCTAGCACCCTCTAGTCTATCATCTTCCTGCATGCAAACCTAGTTTACTGTATTACACATCATCACTCAAGGAGAGTGTCTGACACCAGATTCCTGCTGCTATAGAAGTAAGTTACCCTTATATCCACATAACGTCTATAGATCAGTATTCCCACCTCTTTCAGATTGTAGGGCCTCCTTACATGTCAAGGGCTTTCCACGTGAAACTCACACCCTGCTCCTTAGCTACTTTCTCCTCCCATACATTACTCAAAAATCTCTATTAGACCACTTTTAGGATCTGGTCTTGTTTGAACTTCGATAACTTTCAGGCATGTTAATGTTTTGAATTTAGACAGCCTTTTATGCTTGCAAAGATTTACATTTTAGATTACCTGCAAGCACTGTTTCTCATTTAAATTTAGATCATTTTCAGGCATTGTTCATGTGTTGCATTTAGACAATTTTCAGGCATTTAGACAATTTTCAGGCATTGTCAATATTTCGAAATTAGACAACTTTTCAGGCATTGTTCATGTTTTGAATTTAGACGATTTTCAGGCATTGTAAATGTTTCGGATTTAGACACTTCTCCAGGGAGTGTAAATATTTTGACTTTAGACAACTTTTCAGGCGTTGCGCAGCTTTGAATTTTAAATTATGTGCAAGCACTGTTTCACATTGGAATGTAGACAACTTTTCAGGCATTATTCAAAGATTTAGAAATTAGACAACTTTTCAGGCGTTCCTTAGCCTTTGAACATAGACAACGTGCAAACATTGTTTAGGTCTTTCAATCAAACAACTTCCAGACAATGGTTGTGCTTAGACTTTTGATTACTCTTGAAGCCTGCAAGGTTTAGTCAACGTCAGGCTCTACAGATGCTTAAATTAGGTCATTCATGACCTCAGACTGATCGATCTCACAGCATTGCTCACTAACCCCAGCTCTGCCTCCATTTCCCAATCTCTCATGCTACACCACTTCCACAATGCCACACACTGGCCAGATCGGAGCTGCGCGCGGGTGCGCGAAACACCTAACTAATGCCATACCTGGCCACCCTCTCCCCCTTCCTCCAACCCTCTGCCCCTCTCTTCCCCTGCTCATACACACACACCCGTCTCCCCTCCGCACCACACCCATTTCAAAGCCCATCTACCGCCACCACTCACCTCTATCCCACCCTCCTCAACCCTCCCAAGCACCCTCAGATCTCTCACATCCCAGAACCGAGCTGCGAGCTGTCACTCCAGAATCAAAAACATCAGCCCTTTCGGTCAACCTCCCATCTCTCCTCTCCACCGCCTCCCCAACAACCTTTCCACACATTCCGCCCTAGCCATTTCTCAACCTTTCCCTCTGCCCACATCATGCTTAGAACCTCTCCCTTCCATCACCAACTTGCACTTCCCATCCCTAAGTGCAGCACAGCCACTCTAGCCAAAACACCACTTTCAGCAGCCCCCTCCCACGCTCACTCACACCCTTCTGGCCCCCAGACTCCCCCGAAATGGCACTGTCTCACTCACCCCAGCACCTCCCACCCTCATAATTCTCCTCTGCTCCATTCCAGATCCTACCCTTCGCCCCCCCTATTCCACCCAACACTCCCCTGCCCAACCTATCCTAGCCCTCTTCTCCTCTCCCCAAACCCCCAAACCCTGCCAGTCTCCCACTAACCCACACCCCCCAAAAAATGCCTTCCCCTGAATCCCCCCATCTGTTCCCTTGCCACCCCTTCTCTCCTCACCACCCCTCCATGTTCCGGCCCTACACCAGCACACCTCTCTACCTACTCACGGTCAGACCCTCCCATTCGCCATCTTCTCCACCACCACACATGCCAAAATCTCTTAACCCCAACACAATCCTCCTACAGAATCCAAACCTGCTCTCTTGCATACTCAGCAACACTAGATCAGTGTCCAAAAACAAATATAACATCTTCGACTTTA
This sequence comes from Ambystoma mexicanum, assembly GCF_040938575.1. NCBI lineage: Eukaryota > Metazoa > Chordata > Amphibia > Caudata > Ambystomatidae > Ambystoma > Ambystoma mexicanum. The sequence continues at coordinate 692,662,260 of NC_090938.1, forward strand.
TCCCAGACAAAAACCCGGATATCCTTTTCATCACAGAGACCTGGTTCTCCGATGACTACGAATCTATCACACACGAGGCCTTCCCTCCAAGCTAATCGCTAATAGTGCAGAATAGGTCGAGCAGAGGAGATGGGTTGGCCATCCTCCACAAACAGCACCTTTCAGTCCTACTCAAGGATAAACTACCCTGCAACACTGACTGTTAATCACTGCTAGTAAGGATACAAGTCTCACCCTACATCAGCCACAGCTTTCTACTCCTTTACAGACCCTTGTGGCTAGAACAGGAATTATGCAGACTCCTTCAGTGATGACTCATCAACCACCTTAATTCTGCATTCTTCTCTCACCATATACAGATATTTCAACATCTGGTTTCAAATACCTTTAAACCCCATGACCCGCTCTCTCACTTACAACCTGGAAGCCCTCAACTTGAAACAACAGATCTCTCCCCACCCACACCACAGGACACCCACCCCCGATTCTTTACTCAGCTCCACGAACCTGATCTGTGCCATGCCTCCCTGCCCACTAATCTGGACAGATCACTCTGCAATCTTCTTCCCCCTCCTGACCACTCCCCCCTTCCTTTCCTGTCACGACAGTCCTCCCTCTCTAACCTCTCCCTTCTCGTCCCTCTCTGCAATAAAGTCACAAACCATGATCTGGATCACAATGTCTTGCACCAACATTAAAGTACAGCAGCATTATGGGGCGAAGAACAGTTTTTGGGAGACTCTGCAGGACAACAGTTGCTCCATCAATATGCAGGCGTACCAAGGACTGTACATCAGAGCAAAAATAGCTCAGACAGAATGGAACAGCTGGATTCACAACAATTAGGAGTTGTGGTATTGTGCAGCTTAAGTCTTCTTGCACACATATCATAGAATGTCGAGAATCTAGCCAAAAGCGCAGTGAGCAAGCAGAGAGGATACAAGTGAAGGTGAAATACCATTCTTATCACAAATATAGAGACAATCTGGAACTACTGCCTCTTGATTCCCGAGTGTGCTGTGAGAAACCTGAAGGTGTCTCACCCGCTAGTCCTCCGAGATCTGTTGTCCAGGTGGCCAGGACACGGCCTTCCCTATTGGATCCAGTTGCTGGGTGTGGATCAGTGGGGGAGGATCACTTGGATGGGGTCTTTGGGGAGTGGAAGTAGGACACCTAAGGTTGAGACCCATTACCCCCTTCCCATTAACACCTGTTCCCCAACCTACCCCGTAGGATATGTAGAAGCTCTACCCCTGCTTTTCCGACACAAACACTTTCTCATACTGTGACAGACAACGGACTAACACTCGAGCTGTTTACCTGACATGTCCCAATACCAGGGTCAGGCAGAGTCAGGCAATTGATAATAACTATGCACACCTGACCGCCCTTTCCCTTCCCCACAGGGATAAAAGGCAGAACACGAAAGCACACTTCGAGCAAGGTCAAACACACGAGGAAGCCATAATTCCAAGCCGGCAGTTCAAACGGAGAAGAAATGTGGCAAGACCTGAGAGGATGACAAGGAGGGACGTGCCCTTGCCCTTTTCGACCCAGACCCGCAAAGCCTCCAAAAGAGAAATCATAAGACCGGGGAGTCCAGCTGGCGTGTGGTGTATCAGATGTCAACTGTGCCTGGAGCCCTCTCGCACTGATAAGCAAGGCGGCGAGACGCGCTTGCTACCGTGGTACCGTCCTTGACTCCAGAGGCAAGAAATGCCAATGGGTTCAGAACAGTCAGTGAGTTGGAGAGAGACCTGATAGAAAACCGAACTGTGTTGCCCAAGGTTGCGAACTGCAACATTGTGTGAATCCTTTTGAACAAAGAACTTGCGTGTTCAAGATTGAAGGAAAGTCCACCGAAGTACCAACTGCAGAAGGACTCTGGCTTGTCCCCTTTGTTGAAACTACAAGTACCAGAAGGCCCTCGGATAGGCCGGCGTGAGGAGTCAGAGGGGTCATGCAAGGGTGGAGTCAAACCCCTTGCACAATCGAAAGTCTCTGACACGTTGACAAGAAGGAGAGCAAAGTGAATTGTGTGTTTGGCAAACATGAACTCAGCTGAGGGAAGCCTGCGAATCAAGGTGAATAGGAATACCACCGTAGCCACTGTGTCGACAAGAGCGAACCCGGCTGAGGGTTGTCCACCGTGAATGATTGTCTAAAAAGACATTGAGACTCTTGAATGTAACACTGTGAACAAAAGGCAGTAGTGATCCCGATGGAGGGAGGCCGACATTGCACGACAGATCGGAGCCCGGCAGAGGGTGATCCTAAGGCGAATAGTAGTCACCCCATGAAGAGTCATTGAAGGAACCTTTTTTTTCTTTGGATTGCGACACATCAGGTCCTCTGAGGCAAGAGACTTTGTGTGAAAGAGACTTGGCCACAGAAGGTCCTGATAATTTGGAAACGAACTGTAACCTCGTGCTGGCGAGCCCCAGAAGGGTGCTGTGCTTAGGAGCCCCGCCTTGTCCCATGCTAAAAACGTGGGGAAGGGAGACCCCAGCCATAACATCCTGACCTATCATTTTGAGAACACTTCTTTCTTTTCTGATGAACATTATCCCACACTATTTTGTAACTTAGCGGTAAGGATTGGCAATCGTTTTTTTTTAGTATAGGCCTTTTTTATTTGTCAAGGCACCACTAGGACTGTCTTATTATTATTTGATGGTCGTAGCTTAGATTTAGGTTTAGATTAGGCGTTTTATCTCACCTGTTATACAGTTTAATAAACACCCTTGAACTGGGATCACTTGTGTCTGTCTTTACAGTGCCCAGAAGAATCTCTGCTCAGACGATTGTAAGATTGCTAAATCACCAAAGCTTGGGTAGTTGGCCTGTAACACCGACTCACCAAAATAATGTGGAAGATAACGATGAGGATGCTCATTTAGAGTCAAACTCCAATCTGCAAGAGGAGTCAGAGGAGGGAGAGGAGTCTCCAGAAGGGAGCCACCCTCTTCCACAGCCTGCCCCGTACATCAGTCACTTCCCATTGTGACCCCACAAGGTCCAAATCTAAATCCAGATAATATTTCTCTTGAGAGGCTAAGATTAGAGCTGGAGTTCAAGAAACTAGATGTCCTAGCTGAAACCAAACAACAAGAGGTGAAACTAAGAGAAAGAGAAATACAGCATGAAATGGAGAGGAGAAAGATGTCCCTTGATTCTGCTTCCCTTTTAGGGGCCTCTAGGTCTACTAGTCCCACGAGACCTCGCCTGCCTAAAGAAGCTGCGAGTATGTATGAACCTAAACTTGTTGTGTTTGATTGGCTGGGTATGTTTGAATACACCTATGGTCTTCAAGAAATCAGTGGGAATGGTTTAATCCCTTGGCTCGTGCCTAGGCTCCCCCTGAGTGGCTGTGATGCTGTAATGGATGTGGGTGCCAGTGATAGAAAGGACTATGGGCCTCATTACGAGTCAGGCGTTAAGGGGTTAACGGTGCCGTAAACGGCGCCGACCCTTAACGCCTGATTCCGAGGTCCCTTTGCGCCATGGTGAGTTTAACGCCTGCTTTTTGCAGGCGTTAAAATCCATGGCGCTAAGGGACCATGGTGCTAATTACGCCACCGTAATTTACGGTGGCGTAATTAGCGCCTTCCCCACTCCCATTAAGCCCTATGGGGCAAAAATGGGAATGGGGAAGGGTAAATGGGAAATGGGGATTTACCGCCCCATTCACCTTGGAATGGGGCGATAAATCCGCCATCCACCATGGTGTAACCGTAGTTTATACCATGGTGGTAAGGGTACGACCCAGGCGGTAACTTACCGCCTGGGTCGTAATGAGGCCCTATGAGTCAGTGAAGCTGGCATTAATAGCCAGATTTGGGAAACCTCCTTCCTAGTACCTTAAGAGGTGTAGGACCTTCAAAAAGACTGATGGTACCCTTTGGGCTACCTGGGTATGTGAATGTTTGAAAAACATAGATGGTTGGGTTAAGGGGTACAGAGTCACACATTTGAAGTCATGAGAAATCTTTTTTTGCTTGAATCTATTTTTGATGCCTGCTTCCCTGAGCTGAGACGCACTTGGCTGACTCTAAGAAAATTGATCCTAGAAAGCTAGCACAAGCAGCTGACTCTTCCGCTCACAAGGTTTCCGGGGCACTCACAAAAAGGAGGAGGGAAAGCAGCACAAAGGTGAGAATAGACAAATGTCTAATTCCAACCACCCAGAAGAGGTCCACAAACAACATAAGGGTAGATCCCATGGGAAACCTGGTAGGTCTAGTGAACCCTCCGGTCCCCAACCAGAGGGAGGTCAGCATAAACCCCCATTCCAGAGAGCATTTGGGAAATGCTTTGGTGGACCATGTGAAAGGGGGTCCCAGATGCAAGGCTAAACCTGCAGGGGTCAACACTGCCTCCTTAGCCTTCATCCCTGAGGGAGATGTTCAGATGGCTAGTGCACACTTTCACTTACTGGCTGAAGAACGCCTTGGAGTTCAAGCCAGTGTATCTTTAGTGTCCCTGGGTCTGTGAAAACCAAAATATGGATGTGTATAGCTCCATTTCACATAACCCCAAAGGGTATTATATGGACAGTATTCTTGTGAATGGCCAGGAAACTCCTGCCATGAGAGACACTGGGGCCAGCAGAACAGTTGTGGATGAAAGTTTTTTCAAGCCTGAGGATGTGGCTAAGGCACCGAAAGGCCCCACTGGATTTGCTGGAGGCCTTGTCCAAATGGTTCCAATTCTACCAGCTATCATTCAGGGTAACAATCTGACAGTAAGAATCCCTGTCTGTGTACAGAATGAGGTGCCTGGGAGAGTCCTGTTGGGGAATGACTTAACAACTCTAAGAGTAGTGTCCAGTGTCCCCAGGCCTCCCAGTAGAAAGAAACAGGAGCGAAACAGATTGGCTAGAGAGGCAACCTTAAGAGACCACTCTGAGCCTGTGGGACCCTCTACAGAGAATCCCACTGTAAATCCTTGTGTTAGCAAGTTAACCTCTAGGCAAGGCCAATCCAAGACTAGAATATTAGAGAAATGGGAGCCCAAACCATGCTTCATCATTGCCTCTCCAATTGTACAGAATACGACCCACACTGCTTCTGAGGAAGGGGTGGACAGACAACTTGGACCCCTTTCTAGGCCTGTGAGAACTGCTGGTAATTCTCAAAACTGGTGGAAAACCAGGAAAGATAAGTTTAAGGCTAAACACCTTAAGAGTGTTGGATTTTCTGCTCAGACCTCCAGTATAAATCCTAGTGTTAGGAGGAAAATCTCTAAACCAGGTAAAATAAGATCTCAGAGGAAGCGGAAGCATGTGCCTTGCTTGACCACAACCCATCCAACTAAAGTAACAGAGACTCAACCTGCTCTTGTGAGAGAGCTTGTGAGAAAATCATGGAGGCGCCTCTAGGTCTAAGGGACTTTTCCTAAGAATCCCTTAAAAAAGCCTATTGTAGGTTCAGAAGTTGTCACAACTTCTGAGTGACTCTTAGATCTGATCCCCTATACATTAAACAAGAGAGATGTGCCCAACAGTATGTGTAGGTCATATAGCTTGCAAATGAAAACCAATGTTAAAAAGTTCAAAAGCAAGGGTTACAAAGGATTCCTGGTGGACTCAGCAAACAATTTAACCGACTTGCAATAGGAGATCCATCCTGGTGAGGATTAGATCCTCCTGTCCCTTAGTATGGGGAGGGGGGTTTTAGGGAGAATTTTCATTTCTGTGCAAAACTCCACCCACCTTAGAGACCCCCAGCTCTTTTGCTGGACTTAGGAATTTTTAATTTTCACCATGGAGTGAGTGAGACCTTTTTTACCACTCTCTCATGTGTTTTGACCTGATTTTGATTAATTGTTTCCTCTGTTTTTGGAGTCTGAAAAAATCCATAGGCATCTCCTTTTTGTATGGTGACACACAGCGCATTCAGTGCAGTGTCACATAAGATTTAAATACCTTTTCTTGTGTGAACTACTGTTCCCAAGAATAGTAAAGTGAAATTGCCTTTACTTACCTTTTCTCTTTGTAGGTCCAGCACACACCATCCCATGTGGTGTGCTGGGGGGGTTACCTAGTAGCCCCTTATCCTACATTCTCATGTAACATGTTTATGTTACCCTCATTACTTTAAATGGCTGGTAGCAGTGGTTTAATCTTTCCTAGCACTCAGCTGCAGTACAGCACTCATGGGTGATCATTTCATCAAAATGGCCCCGGTCTTATTTTTTTGCCATTTTCTGTTGTACGGTCTTTCTTCAGTTTTAGTCTCTGCGTTGAGCCAGGACCTTTGAATTGCCTGGTGAACCCCTTCTGCTCTGCTGAAACTCCTTTTTCGATTCGACAGAGAAGCTCCGGAAGGGACGACTTCCTCCCTTTGGTTAGTGGGACCATCTAACCCCGAGACGACCTCCACTGAACCATCTTCCCCGACTAGCTGTACTTCTTTGCTGCTGCAGGAACCGAATGGCAGGGGTTGAGAAATCCATAGTCGAGTGCAAGGTCTGAAATCCAGCCAGAAGCTCCAGGAGTCTAATAAAGACCCTTCAGAAGCAAGACGACCAGAGCTCGAGTCCCCTCAGCAGAGTGCAGGAAGTCCAACTGGTATCCGAGATCCGAGACGGTGCTGTTCGCTAACCGCTGAAACCGTGAAGTGCAGCTGATTCGAAAAAGAGCGCCGTAGCTGCTGACAACCTCCCAAGTACCGCCGCAGGAGCCCTCCAGATGTACTCCCTCTTGTCCCCATGACTGAGGCTCATGAACACAGGGTCTGCACCGCTGTAACAGGACAGAATCCAGCTGGACCACTCTTCTTCAAACCAGAGATTCTGTTTAGTCTTGGGGTACTCACCTCATTGTCTTTTTAGCTGTACTTTTCTCTGTTGGGAATTGCATTGGCTTACCTGTAGAGTTGATTCCAACTCTCCTTCCACAGGCTTAACGGCTTGTGACCCTAAAAGTGATTTTCATCTAACAAACTCTCTGTGTGCAAAACTTTGATTCTAAGAAGTGCTTCGGCCCCATAGAGTGTTTCAAATTGACTTTAGTTGTCCTGACCTTCTGCAGACTCTTCTAGCCCATTGACTTTGATATTGCTGTGCCACATAGGTGGTAACAGAAAAAGAACCACAAACTTCCTCCTACTCCTGCATTTTTGGCTGAATCTCAATAATCAGAGCCAAGTACACACCCTGAAGTCGTGACACATATCAACTTCTTATACAACAAATAATACTTATTTGATAACAGAGCATCATATTTTGTTATTAACTCGTTCTGAGTCTCTGTTTTTTCTTTTTGTATTAAAACACATGAAGCACATAAAAGGCATAAACAACATATGCCACAAGCAATTTTCTCACATTGAACATATTTTCGTATTATTAGAAATTTGGTCTGGGTTTAGACAAAAAAACACAGTACTGCCACATACAATACATCAAAACAAGTGAAAGAAAGTGAAATAAATCAGTCTCTTATTGATTATAAGGTGCTTGCTATCTATCACCTCAACAGGTGTCTTATTAGCAATGGATGAAATTGCAGGGAATGGTGTCGACGCGGTGCGTTTCGGCCCAAATGGTGGAGGTAGACCGCATCCAACCTTGGTCTCCTCTTTAGTCAAACCGGGCCTTCATCAGGACAGAGTATAAATTAAATGTTGAGGAATTAAAACCTCCAAACCCAGTAGTACTTCTATTTTTTAAAACATAAAAACAAATGAAAAGGAGTCTTATGGTTTGGTCAAACTCTCATATAGTAGAGCAAAGGCGGGTGATTCCTAGGTTGTTCTCCACTCCCCTTATAGTGGTGGACGGAGCAGGGACAGAATGATTGAATTTATAGCGTCATTCACAGAATTCCATGATGAGCGACCCTGGTCTTTTACAGAGTAGGTGTATGTAATTGTGCGTAGGTGAAAAAATTGGACCAGGAGGCTTTTGTTGCACCAGAAGGCACCCATGATATCGGTATGTCCCGAACGTAAGATCATCTCTCTACGGAGCGTGCAGGGCACATATCCAAAGCGTCTGTGTCGTGTGCTGATTGTGGTAAATCATTTAAAAGTTTATTTGCATTGTTACATGAATTGCTTTTTTAAAGAATGCTTAATTAAAAAGTGATGTTAAATAAATAACTGTTTATTACTGAAACCTTGAGTGGAAGTGTTACTTGGTTACTTGTATTCACGAATGTTATCGCAACAGCTCTACAGCTCACATTTACCCCTCTTGAGATAGGCCTGGCTGCTCATTCACTCTACCAACTTGTGTAGTACAGACCTATACCAAAAGGTGGGTTACCTAATACCAAGCAGATAAGTGTTGTGTAGTCTCACACAGTGTGACTGCATCGATTCTTACCTAACAGCGCTTAAGCTCTCCCTTGTGTGGAGGCTAGCTTCGGTATTGGATATGCCCCCACATCCAACCCCAGGGGTTTCATCCTGGGACTGCCAGTGCCAAGAGGTGCACTTGAAGAAAGGCAGGTGTGGGAGAGTGTGAGAGAAAGAGTGAAGCAAAAGTACAAGGTGGTGGAGGGGGCACAAAATACGTAGGCCAAACCCACTTGGCCATCATCGGAAAATAGACTGATCTGTCAGAGTGGTTTGGAAGTCAGTTCTGGAGAAGGGAGTTAATAGCCCGAGACTGGCTGTAGTGTGACTAGAGCTGGGCTAACCTGGCGGGGGTCGGGCCAGCCCAAGGCCCACCTAGGGCTCTGATCTGACCCCCCTCTAGGTCCAGTGCCTGCCCAAAGCAGGGGCTGGCCACGAGCCCCACCTGGTGCTTACCCACTCTGTAGATAAAAAAAGATGTGTCCCCTCTAAATGTGCCGACAGAACATACAGAAACCACGTCTGCCTGTCTTCCGGTTATGGCCACCTGACTTCCGGTCCCTCCCCAGCCACTCATTGATTGATTGATGACCAGGTGCACATCTTTTTTCTTTTTGCCATGACTGGAACACTTCCTGGTGGTACTGTGAGGCAGCAGTGACTTCAAAAAGCTAAGTGAGCCCCTTTGTTTCTCCTCCCAGTACCCTTTATCCCTTTTTGTTGCCCCAATCCCTTTGGCTGCTCCAGGTCTGTTTTGCCCCTTTTCTTGACCCCCAGTCCCATTTAGCCCCTTTTGTTGTTGCCCCTTAACCCTTGTAGCGACCCCCAGGTCGGTTTTGCCACTTTCCATGCCCCCCCAGTCCCATTTAGCCCTGTCTGTTGTCCCATAACCCTTGTAGCTACCCCCAGGCCCATTCTGCCCTTTTTCTTGACCCCCTAGTGCCATTTAGCCCTGTTTGTTGCCCCTTAACCCTTGTAGCTTCCCCCAGGCCCATGGTGCCCTTTTTCTGGACTCCCAGTCCCATTTGGCTCCTTTTGTTGTTCCTTGACCGTTTTAGCTGCCCCAAGTCCCTTTGGTGCCCCTTAACCCTTTTAGCTGCCCCCAGTCCATTTCGTGTCCTTTAACCCTTTTAGCTGCACCCAGGGCCGTTTGCCCCTTTTCTTGACCCCCATTCCCATTTAGCCCCTTTTGTTGCACCTAGCTCCTATCTGTGTCCCCTTTAATCCCTGTTCTTGCCCCCTTTGGCCCCATTGTGTTGCCCCAGACCCTTTTGTTGCCCCGTCACCCTTTAGCCCCTGTTCATGCCCCTTTTGTAGCCCCCAGACCCTTTATCCAATTGTTGCCCATCTGTTCTTGCTCCTTCTACATCTGTTCTTGTCCCTTGTTGCCCCCAGTCCCTTTAGCCAATTGTGTTGCCCAAGTACTGTTTATCCCCTTTTCTTGCTCGCGTTTAGCCCCTTTTCTCACCCCAGTCCCTTTTGTTGCCCCAAACCTTTTTAGCCTTTTTTATTGAGCAATCCCTTTCCATCCCCACGGCCTCTTTTTTTGGCCCGCCCTGACACAGCCCCCCTCGTTTTGCACAGACATTTACGGGCTCGGCTCGTGTTGGGCCCTAAGGGCCAGGCCAGACCACCACGCTTAGCCCTGGCACAGCCCTTTCCATGAAATCTCTGGCTCCCCATGTAGACAGTCTAGTTTTGGGTTGGGGGCAGGACCGGGGTGCGGGGAGGGAATGGAAATTATGTCAAGGGAGGGAGTTAATTTTCGAGGAGGGGATGAGGAATAAAGATGCATCCCCTTATGTCCGGGAGTCTGCGTCTTTGTTACGGCGCAGTGCGGGCCTGATGCATTACACCCGGGTAGCCCCCGGGTAGAGAAACAGCACATTGGCGATGATTGAGGTGCCCCGCGTGGCAGTTGGTCTTGGTCGGGCCCATGTTGGGTTGCTGAGGAGATTTGGTTGTGCACCACGGGTCTAGTGGTGACTGCGTGTTCACACGTAGGCAAAGAAGGAAGCAGTGATCTCAGTCGGCCCGACAGGAGGTTGAAATCCTCCCAGTATCCAGCCCACGGGCAAGCTGCATGCAAGGAGCCAGTGGTAACGGCAGAAAACTGCCCCAGACAGCAGCAGCACACCGGTGCACGTGCCTTTAAGGTGGCCGCCATTTTGAGGAGGACGCACTCGTACAGGCGACAAGGCCTGTTACATCATGGACTAGTCAGAAGCAGGTGGGTGATCTGGTCCACTGCAGAAGCCCTGTGACCAGTGCAACCACTATTCCACCAGCACACACATACAATCAAGCCACTTAACCTGCAGGCCCAACAAGCTCTTTGAATCACCCTGTCAGACCATGACATTCCTGCCACAGTCCCTGTCATGCCCCCTGTGCAGGAACAGCCAGGCTTGGACTGGCCTATAGGGCAATGCCTGAACCAAAAACACAAAATGCTAGTGTGGGCCCTTTTTTTGGTCACTGAATAAATATTCTTTAAAATGCACAATTTGCATCACAATTCATCGAAAACCTCCCCATTGGGTACTACTCAAACAGTCTGCCACAAAAGGAATGATTGCCATTTGCAACTGTGGGCCACTTTTTAGTGGTGCCTGAGACAATTTTATGCGCCAGTCCGACCCTGGGCACAGCATCGAGCTCAGGAGTGCCTGGCATTACAACTACCTGGGGTCTTTGATGTCACGGATACCACAGCATGGGGCATAGATGTTCCAGATGGGCAAGAGACTTTGATCTATATGTGGGTGCCACGGGGAATGCCTGTAAGCCTGTAGGACCCGCAGACCAGGGACCACACGGATAAGCTGCCGGCCGACTCCATAGACACAATTCAAGGGTTGAAAGCAGCTATCACCACAAATTTCAAGCCACACGCCAATCTGGACTATTAGCGTCATGTGTTCCATTCCACCGAACAGCTGAAGGGTGAGACCATGGACACATTTGTGATGAGACTGAGGATCAAGCTCAAACATGGTGATTTCAACAACTATTACAACACTGAAGCCTTACGGCCCCAGATAATCGCTGCATGTGAATCGCAGAATTTTAGGAGGAAACTGCTACAAAAACCTAGGACGCTGGAGGAGATCTTAATGCTGCCGAGGGCGGAATTGGCAGTGGAATCACAGGTGGAAGGCATGGGAAACGCAAAATGTTCTGCACCACACTGGGAGACGATGCATAAAATGGTTGGTGCGCCACCCAAGATGCAAGGAGATCCATTTTTTTGCTGCAGGTGTGGGTACAAATTCCCCCATGAAGGAACGTTCCCGGTGCTAGGGCAGCAATGCTCGGCATGTGGGGGTGAGAATCACTTCAAGTCTGTCTGCAGGATGTCCAGCAACCCAGTGAAGGGGGGAACTGAAGGAGGTAGCGAAGGAAGAATCACAGACCGTGCCCCAACTACAGCAATGGCGGTGGCGCAAATAGCGGTGCAGATGTATGGAAAATACAAAGACGGGGGACGGCAGGAGGAAGACTCGGGAGAAGAGAGGAAGATGAAGGACCGTCGATGGTATCGCATCTCCACATCACGGCCAGTAAGACGATCCACACGCCATGTCAGGTATTTGGTTGAGCAGTCACAGTCAGAAACTGAACTCAGGTCATCGGAGGGAGAATGACGACTAAAAGGATATCTCTATGCTTTGGGAAACAAACAGGTCACGGAACACAGTTCCACACTGCTCATGCACCTAAATGAGCAGCAGATGGAATTTCCAGTGGCCCCGGGTGCCATGGGTAATGTCATCAGTGAGCAAGCATACAGAACACTCATGTTTTGAATGATCCAGCTACACCTCATCTGCTTACTACCTCATTTGCACTGTAACGAACCCCAGATTGCTATCTTAAATGATGTTCTTGTTCTATGGTGTCTCTCCCCTGTATTGTATGCACCCACCATCACCGGTATCATTTTCCCCTGTACATCCTTACTTGTATTCTGTATATTACTGTCAAACTAAGCTGTAGATCTCCTTGTTCCCTCTGCGCCCTGATACCCTTGGGTCTGGCGCGCATTAAAAATAAACAAACAAACAAACAAACCCTCCCACAAGTACCCAGGCTTTGCCCATTAGAGGTCAATATCTACCCGAAAGGGTCCAAGTCCCTGCTACGCTGCATAGGATATTTTGAGGCGACCTGGAGGTGTAAAACACAGGAAATAGGAATCCCTATGCACGTGCTAACAATGGAAACAGAGTGTGGGTGTATTCCGAGTTTTAAAATGGCCATTGACACAGGCCTAATACATGTACTGTATAGACTGATGGTCAATACATATATTGACACGGTGGACAAGATAGACTAATTGTTCCCGACACTATTCAAAGGCATTGGGAAACTAAAAAATAAACAGATCAAGCTCCGCATAGATGAAGAGGTGTCACCGGTAGCCCAGCATTCCAGAGGCATTCCATACAAACATACAGAGACAGGTAGAAGAAGAGCTTCACACATTTTTTGGAGCAGGACATAATACAGCCAGCAGCAGGACGCACACCATGGGTGTCGCCCATTATGCCGGTGCAAAACAAGGGTTCAGACGCCATACGACTGTGTGTGGACATGAGGTGACCAAACAAAGCCAAAAAGAGGGAACCACATTTGCCCCCCCCCGTATCACTGACATGTTACACTTACTAAATGGCACCATAGTATTTTCTAAACTTGACCACACAAGCTATCACCAGCTGGTCCTAAGCCTAGTAAGCCATTACATCACAACCTTTGTGACTCACCTGGCCTGCGCAGGTACAAGCAGTTGAGTTTTGGTGTTTCTTTAGCGGCTGAAATATTTCAGGCTTAAATACACAATTGTGATCAAACATATTCCCAAATGCATTAACTATAGTAATGAAATGTTAGTATTTGGCACCAGTGTGGATGAACACAATGACACGCTATCGAGGTTGTGCATGGCATTGGAGGCAGGAAACCTCACCCTCAACAAGGATGGCATTATTAGCACAAAGGGCGAATGGCAACTCGCAGCAGAGACACATCATCACCAAAGACAGTAGAAGCCTCTCAAAGATAGAACATGCATACTCACAGGCGAGAAAGGGAGTCTGGTCGTGGTCTGGGCGTGTGAGCATTTCACTTGTCCCTAAACGGGAAGCCGTTTACAATTATTACAGACCACCAGGCATTACTGTTTCTATGTGGCAACCCCCAAGCAAAAATGCCACCTCGCATAACTTGATTGTCACACTTCACCCTGTGCGCGTGCGGCGGTTCGGCTTCCCTGTGCTCCTGGATAAACACTCTCGCGGGCGCCGTGGGACTGCGCACAGAACTATGGCCATCCCGCATGGTGTGCGCCGTTTTGTTGCACCATTTTTTGCTAGATGGTGTCTTCGGCGTCACTAGACAACAGGTGCCTGTATTGGGACTACATCTCCCAAGCTGCCATGCTTGTGTCAGGTGACCTATGTTTTCCACTCGTGGAGAAGCTCCGCCTTATTAAGCAGCTGTGAAACGTTCTTCGCTGCTTCTATTTGAAGTTACTCTCCGAAGTCACGTCTTCCTTGCTTCCGTGCCAAATTGATTTTGCTTTCGTTTACGGACTTCCCTGCTTTGCGATTCTGTTCCTGGCGTTTCAACTCGTGTACCAGACCTCTTGCTACTCTCACGGACTGAGTTAGATTACGATTCTGTCCTTGCCTTCCCGACCCGTGTACCAGACCCTGCTACTCCCACGGACTGCTTCTGATTATGATTTTGTTATTGGCTTGTCAGCTTGTGTACCAGACCCTTGGCTACTCTCATGGATTGCACCACATAACGATTGCCGTGACATCCCATCTTCAGCAACTCGCTATACATCCTCTGGATCTGGGTCCTCCGGTAATGTGAGTGTTCCTTTTCCTGTCTTTGAGGTTAATTTTCCACTCGCTTATTAGTGACTTATTGCTGTTATTGGACTGCCTATCCTAAACTTCCCTTTTCCAACCTGCACTGGCATTTCTCCTGTTGATGATTACTTACGTGCACTTGGGACTCTACGCTGATTGTGCACTAACCCGGAACTAGAGTGCGCCTCGTGCTACCCGGGTATAGTTTCCCTACTAATCACTAATTCCCTTTTTTTTACTTTTATACCTGTCGTTGTTTCCATGGAAGTGGAGCCAGTACATTCATTGGTAAGATCTAACATCATCCTTTTTGGGTACTTCATCAAGAGTTTATATTCCAGCTTATCACATTGGTATTTCTTTTGTTTTGTACCATTAGGTGGGAAGGCGTCTATGTGTTTCTAGCCACTAATCAGGGGGGAGGACTTATCAGGTATACACCAGAGCAAGGCTATAGTTTATGTCATCTTACCTGTCACCCGTTACTCACAGTCTCTTTTTTCCTTGCAGCTGGTACCGTGGCGGTGTGTTCTCCCCGCTCTTTTGAGTGATCAGGTCATTTGTACTATTCACCAGTAGAGGGCCATATCATTAAAAAGATCTTTATCCCTCACAGAGAGGAGGCTCGGGTGGAGGCTCCAACCCAAGCTCTTCAAGCAAATCACCAACCATACAGACGTAGTCGCCAATCCAGGCCACCCCTGTACGGTGAGTGACATTGATGGTGTCTTCGTCTGCAAGACTATGCATTTGACATCATCAACCGGCCAAAGAAAGAGTAGAATCCGGCTGACTTCCTGTCCCGTCACCCGAGAAAAGCAGACTCCCCAGGACCACCAGTGGCTGACAGGTACATCAGATATGTTGTGCACCAAGCGATACCGCAAGGGGTGGATATCGTAAAAATTGCTCATGGGACGGAAAAAGATGTGGCAGTGCAAATCATCATTGAAGGTCTGCAGTCAGGAAGGTGGAAGAGAGCGAAGCAGAGGGGTCAACAAGAGTCAGAAGAGGTGAAGCGGGACGTGGACAACCTTCTACTGGTAAAGGACGAGCTGGCTGTGTCGCATAAGACACTCTTACTCAACGGGAACAAGCTGGTGGTACCCACATTTCTGAGGCGACAGGTGGTGGAGCTGGTCCATGAAGGACACTTATGGGTTGTGTCAACCAAGAGAAGGCTACGGCAGAAGGGGAGGGCAGCCGCACCAGCACACACCAGGTCCAAGTGTGACAAGAGGAGTAAGTGAAATTACCTTACGCTACCGGAGTACCAGAGTAAGGCATGCTGACAACGGGACCTATAGGCATCGACCAAGTAATGCTATCGCAGAGGGTCTGTATGAAGGTTCCACTCAGCCACCTACCTTTCTCTGCCCGTGGAGCCAATCAGACCCCAGAGAAGTCATCAAGCTCCTATCGCACAGAAAATGGAGCCGCTGAGCTAACCCGAACCGATGATGAACGGCTGGTGGACCTGACCGGAACCTGAGGTAAGCTAAGGGCGGGCGAGGATGCTAGGCGCATAAAGGAAGGCAGGTTAGCTTAAATAACCCCCAGGCCTCCCATAAGATGGCCACCATCTTCGTAGCCAGTGAAGGCTGTTGCTCCTATTAACCCTTTTCAGCCTATTTGAAATCCAAGCTACATAGTAAGGTCTTTCTTTGTCTACGTGTTAAACCGTGTACATGGGTGTGTGTCTGTGTTTACTAGTGCCGGGAGGATAGCTCAGGCGCAACATGCTCGCCTTGGAAGCAAGACGACACAGAGCACCACAGGTTAGATCCCCGGGTCCGCGCTTAGAAACCTCTGTGGATTAAGCGCGTTACAAATAACCTATCATATCATACTACCTGACTTTGGGACCTCTCCAAATACCCCCATCACAATGAACCCTACCCTCGCTTGCGAGCGTTACCAGGGCTGCCCAGCGCCCAAGCCGGCCGTGTTCCATTGGTTAGTGGTTCTCGTTCTGTTTGATGCGCAGCTGTCTGTGCTGCGCCACAGAGCTTGGAAGCAGCCGGCCTGTAATTGCTGCACAAAACATCAAAAACGAAATAAACTCTACCAGTTCGTGTTTCTGAGGAAGCTTGTGGCAAAGGGATTTTTTTCCCCCACAAGCTCTGCAGGTGCGGTTTGAAGGGAAAGCCCTGCAATTACTTGGCAGGTCGATCGTAGGGCCCCCTCCCACCTCCTCGCCGCCCCCCCCCCCCCACACACACACCTCGCCAGCGCTTTTTGACAGGAAAGCCCGGGGAGGTGGCGCAGGCCTTGATGATGTCGATGGGATAAAAATAGCTTCGGTGATTTCTCGCTGAAGCAGCGCGGCTAAAATTAGAACATATTGACCCTGCCTTTCCAGCGGCAGCGACCTCTGGGGGCTCTGTGCGAAGTGGGGGGAGGGGGGCAAGGGGGGGGGTGTTGTCAAACCGAGCACGTATATCAGTGTGTACGCTGGTGGATGGGGGAGGGGAGCAAAGACTGGGGTCCACTCTTATCTGCTCTCCCCTAAGTGTGGGGGGCGGGGGAGGGGAGTAATCATACACAATGCATGACCGGCTACACCGCAGACTGGGTTCAAACTGCATCTCACAGAAAGTGTGTGATTTTGGGCAAATCATTTAATTTCATTGTGCCGCATATTTAATTTCTGGGATGCTATGGCTAGATTTCTTGTTATGGGGGCGGGGAGGCCGGACATTGGATATGGGTTTGTGTTGTGAGTGGCAGGAAATAGGATGCCGGGTGTTGGGGTTTTGTTGTAGAGGTTGAGGAGGCAGGATGATGGTTTTGGGGTTTGTGTTTGGGGCTGGGGGAGACAGATGCCATGGTGTGCATCGTTTGCCAGATGGGCTCGCATCTTGCTGTTAGACCCCCAGCCAGGACTAATGGCTCGGCTCTGGCTTGGTTCTTCCTATTACTTCTGTGTCTCCCTGTCACGACCGCTGAGCGCTGGCGGCTGTGGAATAGGTGGAAGCTGGGCCGCCATTAAATTGTGCCGTCACGTTATTTCCCTTAAAGCGCTAACGTTCTAGTCTTTTTCAACATGGCCGCCGCCTACGCGTATTTACTTCCACACGCTAGGCGGCTCGGCGCGTTGCAACTTCGGATTTCCCTCTGTTGCTCTCGCTCATCTATAGTGCTCTCCTTGGCGGTGCTCCACCCGTGCTGTCCTATTTTCTTCCTAGCTCTTGCTCTCTTTCCCCTTGCTCTTTCTTCTTCCAGTCTTTCCAGTTTCCCCCCCCCGGGTGTTTTGCACCGGTCCGTTCCTTCACCTTGCGGTCTCTCGCGCTGCTCCTTTCTCTACAGAGCTTTCCTATCTTGTTACGCTCTCATACTCACCTTACCTAGGATCGCCTGATTACATCACCGAGCATTCCTGTTTTGGTTCCTGGTTTCCGGAGGGGTTTTTATGCCGTTTGGCTTTTCCCCTCACTCTGTTGTTTAGTCCGTCGCGGAGGGGGGTCACCGTGCCTCCTGTGTGGAGCCGCGGTGGCTTCCTTTCGAGGCCGACCTTACCTTCTCCAGAAGAAAAGGCTTCCCGCTCTGCACACCAGAAGAAAGAAGTTAAATTACTCTTCAAGCTCAGGTGAGGAGGAAAGGGAACGGGGGAACGAGTCGAGTTTTACTGATGAGGAAGACATTACCGATCAACCTAAAGAGGTGGTGAGTCTGCCAGCCCTACGTGATAGCTTGCAACGCCCCAATATTGAGATGGCAACCCCACAACAACTCCAGGAACTCGTCGCAGCAGTGCAGAGTTTGAGTCAGGAGGTTCAGACATTGAAAACAGACAATGCCGCCCTTCAACAAAGGGTTGCTGCTCGAGAACAGCTCACAGCGGATCTCCCCCCCCCTACCCCTGGTATCAGGCAAATTTGATGGCACCGAGAGGAAAGTAAAGGAATTCCTTGATGCTTGTAATATTCACTTTGCTTTCAGAAGAGGCACCTTTTCCACAGACCATACCAAGGTAGGGTTCATGATAACCCATATGACGGGGAATGCCTTAGCATGGGCCACCCCTTTGGTATCTCGATCAGACCCGGTGTTACAGGATTATACAGCCTTCAAGGACCTTCTCAAACAGACTTTCCTCCATACGGAAACAGCCTTTGTAGCCAGCGAAGACCTCCTTGACGTGTGTCAAGGAAATTCCGACCTACTTTCCTATCTGTCCTCTTTAAAAAAAATAGCAGCTGAGACTGGTTGGCAGGAAGAAGCACAGTATACCATATTCCGGAGGGGTTTGCGGGAGGACTTAAAAGACGAACTAGCCAGAATTCCCCGTCCGGATTCTTTCTCCGATCTCATTAAGGCGGTAATAAGGATCGATTATCGCATGACCGAAAGAAAGAACGAGAAGAAGAAGACTCGTCCTCCCAGATCCTTTCTTGAAACCCACACTTCGACCTCCTCACCTGTTACTCGCCCACCTTCCAGAGACGAACCAATGCAGATTGGTACTACCCGAGCTCCTTTGACAGCGGAAGAAAAGAGGAGAAGGCGAGAAGGCAATCTGTGTCTCTATTGTGGTTCGGCCAATCATCTTCTGAGAGACTGTCCTGACGTACCCCCGAGAAGGCCGGGAAACGAGCGCCCTCGGTAGTCGGTGGGACAGACTATCGAGGGGCGTCAGTTGGTTCCTATGCTACGCTCTCAGTGACCCCTGCCAAGACCTCCAAAGACCATCGATTGATGGTAATTGCCGTCCAACTCCGGTTTAGAGGACAGAACATAGAGACACAAGCCTTACTTGACTGTGGAGCTGCCGGAAATTTCCTAGACACCTTGTGGGCAGACAAGGTGAGTCTTCTCAGAGTTCCTAAGAAGGAAGACCAGAAGGTAGAAGGGGTAGATGGCACTCCTTTATGCTCCGGGCTCATTACCCACACCACCGAGGAAGTACAAGTATCTATCCAACAACATTCTGAGTCTTTGAAGTTCGATATCATTAGGGCCGCCCATTTCCCTGTTATATTGGGGATTGGTTGGCTCCGCAAACACAACCCAACAATAAATTGGACAGACAACCTGCTGAGTTTTCACTCTTCCTTTTGTCAAGAAAGGTGTTTGCCGGGACCTATGTTTGAGGAAGTCAAGACGATATGTGCTACTGAGAGTAACTCCATCCACAATATACCCAGGATATTTGAGGAATTTGCTGATATTTTTAAGGAACAACAACCTTCGGTACTCCCCCCCTCATCGGCCGGAAGATTGTAATATTGACCTCATACCACATGCCTTGGTTCCTTTTGGAAGAATGTACCCCCTTTCTATGGCTGAAAAGGCAGTTCTCCGGAGCTATTTGGATGATAATCTTGCTAACGGATTGATCCGACCCTCGAGATCCCCAGCAGGTGCTTCCTTATTTTTCATACTCAAGAGAGACTCCAAGGAGTTCAGACCTTGTATCGATTACAGGGGTCTAAAGCAAGTAACGATCAAGGACAGATACCCGATGCCTATAATCTCGGAGAAACTTGAAGCCTTCCAGGGATCGGTATTGTTTACTAAGCTCGATCTTCGGAACGCATGCCATTTGCTTCGGGTGAAATCCGGTGATGAATGGAAGACCGCTTTCCACACTCCCTACGGGCTTTTTGAGTACCGAGTGATGCCATTTGGACTGGTAAATGCTCCTTCTATATTCCAGAGGTTTATGGATCGCATATTTTCCAATCTGTTGGGGATCAACACAGTTGTATACCTTGATGATATCCTGATATTTTCCCGGAAGAAGGAAGAACATTCTTCCCAGGTATTGGAGGTGTTACACCGACTCCGATTACATCACCTCTTGGTCAAACCAGAGAAATGTGCTTTCGCTCATTCATCCATGCCTTACTTGGGTTTTATACTCTCTGAAGAGGGGATAACCATGGATCCCGAGAAGGTAGAAGCCATTCTCTCATGGCCATCTCCTTCATCTGTCAAGGACGTCCAGAGGTTTTTAGGACTGGCAAACTTTTACCGGAAATTCATCCCGGGGTTTTCAAGGCTCACCTTGCCCATCACTTCTCTCCTTAAGAAATCCTCTAAACCCTTTCTTTGGAATAAAGAGGCTGAAGACAGTTTTGCTAGTCTCAAAGGAAGATTCTGCACGGCTCCTATTCTTCGGCAACCAGACCAACTGAAACCTTTCATAATGGAGACCGACGCTTCTGCTGCTGCAGTAGGGGCCGTTCTTCTCCAAGTCAACCGCGACATGGAACATCCAATAGCCTATTATTCTAAGACCTTGACAAACAGTCAACAAAACTATTCTGTCATCGAGAAAGAGCTATTGGCTATGAAATTGGCCTGTCTGAAATGGAGACACTTACTTCAAGGAAGTATGCACCCATTTCAGATACGTACCGATCACAAAAATCTGCAGATTGTGAGGCAACAGGAATGCTATAACACTCGACAAGCCAGGTGGACACACTTTTTTGCTCAGTTTCATTTCACCATCACGTATATTCCGGGATCTCAGAACCAAGTCGCTGACGCGTTGTCTCGAAGAAATGAAGTCAACAAGCCATATCAGAAAGAACTCATGTTTCCTCGAACTAAGATCGTCCTGGTTGTGTCGTCTTTTCTAGAAGAGGTTAGGGGGGCTTATACTCCTTTAGAAGGACCCGCTCCCACTCTAGGAAAGTTACCTGTCGAGGAAAAAGATGGACTGTATTTCAACCAAGGAAGACTAATCCTACCTACACACGACCTCCAGGTACAAGCTCTTAAGTGGTGCCACGACTCGAAGGTTGCGGGTCATCGAGGTCTTCGTGGTATGCTAGAACTAGTCCAAAGAACCTTCTTTTGGCCCAATATGAGGGCAGACACTCAGGCTTATATTCAAACATGTTTGACTTGTTTACGTAACAAGAATTCCACCCAGAAATCGTTGGGGTTACTTCAACCCAGCCCGATCCCTCCAGGTCCTTGGATTAACATTTCTACGGACTTCATCGTCGACTTACCTAAATCCCAAGGTTGTACATGCATCATGGTAACTGTCGATACCTATTCCAAATTGGCGCATTTCTCCCCATTGTCCGGCATACCTTCTGCTTCGTTCACCGCTGAAGTCTTTCTTAAGGACATATTCAGATTGCATGGTCTCCCTCAAAAGATTGTAACCGACCGTGGCAGCCAGTACACCTCTAAGTTTTGGTCAGCTTTGTGCAAATTGTTGGGGATTGAGAGGGCTCTTTCTTCTGGATTCCATCCTCAGACTAATGGCCAAACTGAGAGGCTGAACGGTACTCTAGAGCAATATCTGAGGTGTTTCGTTAATCAGTCACAAGACAATTGGGTTTCTCTTCTCCCAACTGCCGAATTCACGTACAACAATGCGATTCATGCTTCTTTAGGTATGAGTCCTTTTTATTGTACTTATGGATATCACCCCAGATCTATTATACCCACCTTCTGGAAAGATACCTCTATCCCATCAATTGAATCCGTTTTGGCGCAGCTGCGAGAAGCTCACATATCCGCCGAACAGAGTTTAAAGAAGGCAAGCATTCAATACAAGGACCAAGCAGATCGCCACCGGAGACAGGTGCCGATGTGGGACAAAGGCTCAAGGGTTATGCTGTCTACCAAGTTTCTACCCCGTTGGGTTAGACCTTCCAAGTTGTCCCCCCGGTATATTGGACCTTTCGACATCCTGACCAAGATCAACCCAGTGGCTTACCGCCTCAAGTTACCTAAGTCGCTCAGTCGTGTTCACCCGACTTTTCACTCCTCACAGCTCCGCTCCTATGTGGCTGATGAGAAAAGGCAGAGAGCTCCCAGACTTCACGTTCCACCCGACCCTAACTCTGAGGAATACGAAGTCTCCCACATCAGTGATTCCCGTTACCATAAGGGTCGCCTGGAATATCTTATCCATTGGAAAGGCTTCCCTTCTTCCGAGGATTCCTGGGAACCCCGATCTTATGTTAACGCACCCCGTTTGTTACGCCGGTTCCACAGCCTGCATCCCGGCAAGCCCGGGGGGTGTAGCCCTAGAGGGGGGCATACTGTCACGACCGCTGAGCGCTGGCGGCTGTGGAATAGGTGGAAGCTGGGCCGCCATTAAATTGTGCCGTCACGTTATTTCCCTTACAGCGCTAACGTTCTAGTCTTTTTCCAACATGGCCGCTGCCTACGCGTATTTACTTCCACACGCTAGGCGGCTCGGCACGTTGCAACTTCGGATTTCCCTCTGTTGCTCTCGCTCATCTATAGTGCTCTCCTTGGCGGTGCTCCGCCCGTGCTGTCCTATTTTCTTCCTAGCTCTTGCTCTTTTTCCCCTTGCTCTTTCTTCTTCCAGTCTTTCCAGTTTTTTCCCCCCCCGGGTGTTTTGCACCGGTCCGTTCCTTCACCTTGCGGTCTCTCGCGCTGCTCCTTTCTCTACGGAGCTTTCCTATCTTGTTACGCTCTCATACTCACCTTACCTAGGATCGCCTGATTACATCACCAAGCATTCCTGTTTTGGTTCCTGGTTTCCGGAGGGGTTTTTATGCCGTTTGGCTTTTCCCCTCACTCCGTTGTTTAGTCCGTCGCGGAGGGGGGTCACCGTGCCTCCTGTGTGGAGCCGCGGTGGCTTCCTTTCGAGGCCGACCTTACCTTCTCCAGAAGAAAAGGCTTCCCGCTCTGCACACCAGAAGAAAGAAGTTAAATTACTCTTCAAGCTCAGGTGAGGAGGAAAGGGAACGGGGGAACGAGTCGAGTTTTACTGATGAGGAAGACATTACCGATCAACCTAAAGAGGTGGTGAGTCTGCCAACCCTACGTGATACTCCCCCACCTCTCCTGTTGAGCACTTCTCTGGCCCCTTGAGAGGGGAAAAGCACTGTACCTATACTTAAGGACTGGGACAAAAATATGAGGGACACCAGTGCCTCCTGGGGGGCCTCCTGGTTACTTGCCCCACCAGGGGAGTTGCTAGGTCTGGAAAAGACCCGGGGCTACGCTGATGTCGGAACTGTTGGGACTGGGGGCTAGCTAGTCTTTTGGCTGTAGCTCCTGAGATTCCATCCGGGGCTACAACCAAAAGATCAGGGGCTATAGCCCCCTTAGGCTCCCCACCCTAGCACCGCCCCTGTGCCCCACCCTCACTGTAAGAATGCCACCTCAAACGTTAACATTCTATGCTGAGTGGACCACACAGCCTGTCATTGCTGCATTGTCTTCTCCTTAGAGGCCTGTGCGCCCCCTCCCCTGCCCCCCCCCCACTGTCTCCTTGGTATTATTGCAGACCATTGCACCATCAGCAGTGGGAAGAAATGTACCAACCACACTCATTCTCCTAAGACCAATTCATGAACTGCGCGCCTCCCCTGACCATTGACGTCATTGCACTCCATGTTTGCGTTTTGCATTCCTATTTATTTAAAGAACGGGGATGTCAGTTTCGATGAGAAATGACTAACAATAATACCTGTGCAGGTGGCAGGCCTCCCACGAAGGCTGCCTGTGTGAGAGCAAGTGGTGATCTAGTCCAGGAGGGTGTAAATATATTTGACATATTCCAGGGACGAAGCAAAACAAACGGAAAGAAATGTATATAAGAAAATGGGTGACTTACAGGGGTAACATTAACCGAAGTGGGCAAGTGCTTCGAACTAAAGAGTAGTACTAATTAAATATACAAAATTACATTATTGAGCGTCGGTGGGGGCAGTGGTGGGGTCCCGTAGGGGGGATGGCGGAGAGAGCAGGGGGAGCTTGCTCGTTAGCATGTAAGGGAAGTTTAAGCAAAGCTTTGAAGAGTTGCACAGTTGGGCGGCCTTTGATTGTTATGGGCAGTGGGTTCCAGTGGAGCGGAGCGAGCAGGGAGAAAGAGCAGAAGCGAGAGGATGTAGAGAGAGGGCATGGGACGGTTAGGTTGAGTACAGAGGAGCAGAGGCGCTGCTGCGAGGGTGGGGGGGCTATAGCCCCATGTCTTTTGGTTGTAGCCCCGAATAGAATCTCAGGGGCTACAACCAAAAGGCTAGCAAACCCCGAGTCCCGACAGTCCAAAAATTAGCATTACCCCCAATCTTTTCCAGACCTAGCAACACCACTGCAGAGGAGGATCAGAGGAAACGAGATGGTGAGCAAACAGAGATACAGTCAGACAGGTACTGGAAAGCAGCAGGCTAGGAGAAGGAACTTGCAAAGAGAGTGTTTGTGCATGGAAAGCCAATCAGCCTGTTGCTGATAGGTAGATGATGGGGAGGATCTTGGTAGATTGTAGAGAGTGCAAAGGCAGGGTAGCAGCATTGAGGGCTTTGTCTATAGGGTGTAAGGATTAGAGAGGAAGGCCAGGGGCTTGAGCAGTAGTCTAGTTTGCTGAGCACAAGAGTGGAGGTTATAGTTTTTGTAGAGTGGTTAGCAAGAAAAGGACAAATTTTTCCGAATGTTGAGGAGCAGCAGATGCGGTGCTGGTGACAGTCGTAGGCCGCTATAAAAGAGAACCCCAAGAGTGCGAGCCTTGGGTGACGGAGCAATGGTTCCATGTGTTAATATCCCAGCAAAAATATTGCCATATTTCTGCGGTGATATTAAGCCATGGAACCTGCGGGGGGACACCTCCGCAACCCCATCATTTTTTAATCTATCTATCTATCTATCTATCTATCTATCTATCTATCTATCTATCTATGTTCTTGTATTGCGCCACTAACCCTAAGGCCTCAGGGCGCACACAGGAGAAAAAGAAACAGACAACAGAGAACATAGAATATGAAGAGGACAACGAAAATGGTAGAAACCAGCCGGACTCTACAAGAAGACAAGGAGTCATAAGATGTTATAGAGCAGACACAATGAGGGTAGTGTCAGTAACAAGAGGAGAGGAGACCTTACCCATGGCCTAGGTCAAACAAAAAAGTTTTCAGTTGTTTCTTGAAAACAGTTACTGAGCTGATATTAGCCAGATGTTTTGGCATGGAATTCCATAGGGTAGGAGCCCAGGAATTGAAACTGGCTCCTCCAAACCCCTTCAGCACGGACATAGGTACGAACAAAGAACTATTGCCGTTGGATCGTAATAGACGACCAACAGGTTTCTTTTTTAGCCTGGTCTTGAGGCATGATGGTGCCTTACCATGCAAACATTTATGCACGATAGACAGCCCCTTGTGATGCAGTCGTTGTTGGCGATAGACAGCCCCTTGTGATGCAGTGTTTGTTGGACAGGCAGCCAATGCAGGCTGCGGCTTGCTTCAGAAACATGCACATTGCGCCCAACTCCAAGCACAGCTCGCACAGCGCTGTTCTGGATCACCTGTAATGTTCTAAGATTAGTCTGAGATGTACCAATCAAAAGACTGTTACAGTAATCCAGCTTGCAGTTCACAATTGCAGCCACCATCAGTGTAAGATTTTCTCTGGACAGATAAGGACGAATCTGCCATAGGAGTTGGATGTAAAAGTAGCATGAGGACTTGAGGTAATTGGTCTGCCGGGTGAAAGACAGCTGAGGGTCAAAATAGACCCCAAGAGTTTTTACGTTTTTGATACGTGAATAACGTGCTGATCAATCAAAAAGTTATCATATTTCACATCTAGTTTCTTTAGCCGCTGCTGAGTGCCCAAGATGAGCAACTCGGTTTTAGCATTATTGAGGGCCAATGAGTTCAAGGCCATCCAATTCTGAATTTCCCTAAAGATGTGGTTAATACTCAAGATCTTTTTGATACTCGCCTGTAAGTTTGATGACTATCTGCGTGTCGTCGGCATAATTGGCAAAATATATGCCCATGGCCGACAGAAGAACACAGAGAAGATGTGAGTATATAGTAAAGAGAAGGGGCAATAAGCACGACCCCTGAGGGACACCACATAGTAGGATAGAGGCAATAGAGAAGGAATTGTCTTTAGTTACTCTCATATTTCGTGGGCCTAGGAAAGATTTGAACCAGGTCGTTGCTTCTTTGGTGCATTTGCCAACTGATGTTAGCCTGTCCGCCAAAAGTTGGTGATCAACAAGATCAAATGCAGCGGGCACCCCCGCATTCCCCGGTCACAATAACCCCATAAATTATCCCCACTAATAATATCGCCTATGGCCTTACCCCACAACCCTATATACGGCAATATTATTGGTGGGGATAATATTACCTGATACCGGAGCAAGAAGGTCGGGTGGGAAGGAGATAGCAGAGGGGAGGAGAGGGATGACACTGGAAGCTGGGAGAAAGATGGCTCCTGCTTTTGAAAAGCTCAGCATGAGGCAGCGGAGAGCCATCCAGTGGTAAAATGCAGCGCAACAGTACATGATCTGTTCTGAAATGGCCGGTGTGAAGGAGGGAAAGGGGAAGGTATTTGAACGTCATCAGCAAAAAAAGTGATAGTGAAAGCCAAAAGATGTGATAGGTCTCCCTATGGCAGAGGTATAGAAGGAGAAGAGTAGAGGTCAAAGGACTGATCCTTGTGGGGCGCCAAAAGGGAGAGGGGTGGGTCAGAGCTTTGTGAGTTACAAGAGATTTTAAAGGAACGACATTCCAGGTAGGAGGCAATCCAGGCATGATCAGATTTGCAAAACCCAAGATCCTAGAGAGTGAGGAGAGAGGAGTGGTTGGCAGTGTAGAACGTGGCAGAAAGGTGAGTATAAAAGATAGTTTGGTGTGGAGAGCATTAGAGAGAAATTGGAGACATGCATGAGTGCAGACTCAGTGGAGTGTTTACTACGGGAGCCAGATTGAAGCGGATCTCCATTGCCATTATCCTGAAGGCACATAGCGATCAAGTTGAAGACCACATGCCCATTGACTTTTGAATAGTGAGGAAGCAGAGAAACTGGGCGATAGTTTGCTGGGATGTTTGGGTCAGTTGCGGGTTTCTTTAATAGGGCTATGACAGTTGCAGTTTTGAAGGAGGCAGGGATGAGCCCAGCGTAGAGAGAGAGGTTAAAGCGCTCAGAGAGATAAGGGCAAGTGATTGAGACTAATTAGTTGACCATTTGGTGAGCAAAAGGGTCGATAGGATCACAAGATGGGTTGGCACTGCGAAGGATGGGTGCTAATTCAATTCAAGAGGTAGGGGAGAAGTAGTTGAGTAGAAGAGGTAGGGGGAGAGGTGGTGTGAGAAAGCAGGGCTGTAAGAAAGGCATACATTTTAAAGATTTTAGAGGAAAAGTCATTAGTAGAAAGAGAGGTACGCAATGGATATTGACTTAATCAGTGCAAGCATAGCTTGGGGGTAGATGAACGTTTGTGGAACGATTGCAAAGGGAGGAGATTAGCTTTGTGAAGTAAAAGTATTTGTCCGAGTCCAGTACAGAGCTTAGATCAGCAAGGGAATTTTTGTAGGCTAAATTTGGCTAGCCGTAATTTGCGCCAGCATTTTAGATCACAGCACACGCTTGTTTTGGAATCTTAATTTCAGAGGTGATCCAAGACTGAGGACAGGGGTGGTGTGAGTATGCAAATTGGACAGTTTTGGTCAAATGGAGTCATAAATACATAGTGAAAGCCAAGGAAAGACTTGCTTCCATTTCCATGACAGCCATGTTAGGTTAGTATTTCTTTGAAACAATGTGTTGTGTGTGGACCGAGTCCCATTGTTTCAAAGGAATACATTCCTATTAGCACCTCGGAACGTGAACCCAGGGTGCTAATAGCCATACTCATGAGTTCTGAGGGCCATACCGGGTGGTAACGTCCCACATAAGGTATCCTTCCACGTGAGGACTGGGATGTGGTGTGCAGACAAGAAGCCACCGGAGGACGATCTACAAAAGATCGAAACATGTAGATCTCGTGGCTTTGATTGTTGAATTAATCCCCAAAAAAACGAGTAAAAGTAAATATGGGAATTTCATGAAGACATGAAATTGGAAAACAAAGAATAAACATAACAAAACATGTTGCTTTTTCAACAAATGGGTGTTTTACACTGGGAGTTATACTGTCTCATTGGACGGCAAATCCTTTTGCTGTTTATTCTATGGTAACGGCTGGGGGCCCGAGTTAATCAGAACCTTTGATTATGGGTAAAATAATAAATCTGCATCCATAATAAATGGTTTGCCAAATAAGCAGCCAGTTTTGTGCCGAACATTACCCTTCCCCTTTGGAGCCCTATTGGTATGCAGTCCAGCAATGCCTAGGTAGCAGGGCCGGCCTTGGGGGCAGCAGCACCCTGCGCGAATTGGCGCCCGTCCCTCCCCGCGTGCCCCTGGTCAACAGGGGGCGGAGCAGAGGAGGGGCGGGGCCAGGATGGGCCACTTTTTTTTTAACCAGGAGAATGTTGTGAATGGGGCGCATCAGCACTCTATTGTTATAATGCGCTCCGCCGCCGCGGGCGCATTTAATATTAGAGGGGCAACTGCCGCGAGTTCTGCCACTAGGCCAGCTCGGGGGAGCCCTTGAAAGACTCCCCCGAGCTGGCGGTAGTGGGGGCTAATGGCACCCTGGGGGGGTGTGGTGCCCTGCGGGGTCGGCCGGGCCGCCACCCCCTAAGGCCCACCCCACCTAAGGCCGGCTCTGCCAGGTAGCTTCAGTTTTTTATTGCTAATAGCAAGAACCGCAGTGGAGTGCTTTACAAGAGGAGCAGCATCGACGAGAAACCCTTTATCGCTGCCAGAATGAGGGAAGGAAGGAAACAAGATGGCGGGTCTTGGGAGATAGAGGAAGTACAGAATGCAGGGCGGCCCTATATTGCAGCAAGGATCGTGTGGGGTTCTGACTGCCGATTGTGCTGCCCATCAAGCACCATCGGTCCATGGGTCATCGGCCACCATGCACCCACGCTGAGGAAAGCAGGGTGGGGGAAGGTCAGAGGCACAAGGTGACATTTCAAATGCAATAATGAGAGGCAGCAGGAGACCCCAGATCCAGGCATCCCCCAGACCCATAACATGTAATACTTTATGTAGAGAGGTGCACCTCCAAAGGGGTAGGTAGGCCTGTCTTTGAGCTCAACCGAGAACAACACATGGGATTCTGTGCATTTATTGCCGTGCAAACGTGCTGTCACTCCTGAGCATCCCTCCACATCTTAATGCATGCCCTTCAATGTCTTCCACTCCTTGGCTTATTTCCAGTTCTCCTCTGCTAAATGTCTCAACGCATCTCCTCTGTACCCCATCTTGTCCGGCATAGTCCAGTTTTCCGGTGTCTTTGGACATCCGGGATGCTCTGTTCTGCCTTGGCTTTGGGGTCTCCCAGATCGCCTGTTATCAGCGTTTGTCCTGAGCTCTGTGCTGGGGGGCTTTGCCCCATCTCAGTTTGTCAGGGTGTTTGTTCTAGTGTAAATTTGGGGCACCTCTGTGTTTGCTAACTCCTAAAGCCACCACACTGCGCTTCCCTGCTGTCAGTTACCCCTAGGTGTCCCACTTTGTGCTTCCCTGCTGTCAGTTACCCCTAGGTGTCCCACTTTGTGCTTCCCTTCTGTCAGTTACCCCTAGGTGTTCCACCCTGTGGGTCCCTTCTGTCAGTTACTCCTAGGTGTTTCACTCTGCACTTCCCAGCTGTTAGTTACCCCTAGGGGTTCCACTTTGCACTTCCCTTCTGTCAGTTAACCCTAGGCATTCCACTCTTCCCTTCCCTTCTGTCAGTCACCCCTAGGTGCTCTACTCTGCACTTCCCTTCTGTCAGTTACCCCTAGGTGTTCCACTCTGCACTTCCCTTCTGTCAGTTACCCCTAGGTGCTCCACCCTGTGCGTCCCTTCTGTCAGTCACTCTAGGTGCTCCAATCTGCACTTCCCTTCTGTCAGTAACCCCTAGGTGTTCCACTCTGCACTTCCCTTCTGTCAGTTACCCCTAGGTGTTCCACTCTGCGCTTCCCTTCTGTCAGTTACCCCTAGGTGTTCCACTCTGCGCTTCCCTTCAGTCAGTTACTCCTAGGTGTTCCACTCTGCACTTCCCTTCTGTCAGTTAACCCTAGGTGTTCCACTCTGTGCTTCCCTTCTGTCAGTCACCCCTAGGTTGTCCACTCTGCAATTCCCTTCTGTCAGTTACCCCAAGGTGTTCCACTCTGCGCTTCCCTGCTGTTAGTTACCCCTAGGTGTTCCACTCTGCGCTTCCCTTCAGTGAGTTACTCCTAGGTGTTCCACTCTGCACTTCCGTCAGTTACCCCAAGGTGTTTCACTCAGCACTTCCCTGCTGTCAGTTACCCCTAGATGTTCCACTTTGTGCTATCCTGTTGCCTGTTACCCCTAGGTGTTCCATTCTGCGCTTCCCTGCTGCCTGTTGCCCCTAGGGGTCCACAGGTGATGTCCATCATGGCTTCTGTTATGTCTGGTGACAGTGCGTATTCCTGGCCTAGCGTCTCCTCTGTCTGGTGTCCTCAGTCAGGGTTTGCATGGTGTCTGGAGTCTCTAAGTGTTCCCACGTAGTCACGGCCTATTGTCTGTGTCCGTCTACATGTGTTTTCCTGTGTGTGTTGTGTGTTTACTTTCCCAGTTATTCCCAGTTACGGCTCCCCCCTGTGTGTGTGGCATCCTTTTTCAGTCAGGGCACCAGTGTGTTATGGTATGTTGATCTATACAGCGCACTGCTCGTGACGAATCAACTTCCGGGGTAACTAGTGGTGCAGGGATGAATATTGGTTTCTAAACCATTCATCAGCCCCACACCTCTAGTACAGCAGAAGGTATCCAAACAGATTGGAAGACAAGTAAATGAGTTTAGGATGGGAGACATCTGCAGGTATCTGGTGGCAGGCAGTTCGGCAAGCGAGGCGGGATGGACGGCTTCCTACATGGCGGCTCAGGGTCAGAATCGACTCAGTGCTGGTCGGTGGTTCTGAAGCACTGGTTGATCATCCTAGGTGTTGCCAGTCAGTCCGCTCCCCCCACCCCCTAGTGGGGGGAGCGGACTGTATGTGGTTGCAGGTGTTCCCGGCCAGGGCTTCCTTGTGTGTGGCGTCCTAAGTCTTCCCCCTGTGTGTAGTATGCATTCCCAGGTGTTCCCAGTCACGGCTTCCCCGGGGTGTGTGTATTCTCCCAGATGTGTGAGTGTCCTCTGTGTGTGTGTGTTGTCTCATGTGACTGCCACCCCCTCGCAGCCCCTAGTCGAGGATAACGCTGCCTGTCACGGCTTCCAGACTCCTGGCAGGCACAGGCCCAGTCGGAGCCGCGATGCTGTTGCCAGCTCAGAACTCCCCGAAAACACAGGCTATTTTTAGATGCGCATAAAAAAAGACGCGTTCCATTATTGATGAGTTTTGATATTGACGGGGTTTAAAAATAACTTGGGTTAGAGGGAGCGCGGGCTCAGCAGCGGGAAGCGGCGCGATGAGAAATGAGGCGCCGGCCAGCGCCCCATTAGCAGCGCGGGCAGCCATGCAGGAGCCGGGAGCTGCCCGGGAGGAGAGCGAGACGGACCCATTACTCTCCAAGAGGCGTTCTTCCCAGGGCGGCGCACCCCAGCTCCACAGTCCTGATACCCCACTCCCCCAGCTCAAGATCTCCGCATTTTAACCAAATGTCTTCCAGTGGATGCTGTCGTCGTGCTTTCAGTGTGCGGCCCTTTCCAATGCTATATCGAGACGAAGCCGTCCGGCCCGAGCCTGCTAAATGAGAGGCCCTGTACCATTTCTTATTCTCCTTTCATCCGTCAGCTAGAGGGCCATCTCCCATTCTCTATCTCCCAGCCGAGTGCCCCTGCACCATCTCCCACTCTCTGGCTACCTCTCACAGGGAGCCACTGGACCATCTCCCATTCTCTGGCTACCTCCCGCCGAAAGCCCCTGCACCATCTCCCACTCTCTGGCTACCACCCAGCCAAGAGCCCCTGCACCATCTCCCATTCTCTATCTCCCAGCCGAGAGCCCCTGCACCATCTCCCATTCTCTGGCTACCACCCAGCCAAGAGCCCCTGCACCATCTCCCATTCTCTGGCTACCTCCTAGCCGAAAGCCCCTGCACCATCTCCCACTCTCTGGCTACCACCCAGCCAAGAGCCCGTGTACCATCTCCCATTCTCTGGCTACCACCCAGCCGAGAGCCCCTGCACCATCTCCCATTCTCTGGCTACCTCCCAGCCGAAAGCCCCTGCACCATCTCCCACTCTCTGGCTACCACCCAGCCAAGAGCCCCTGCACCATCTCCCATTCTCTGGCTACCACCCAGCCAAGAG
Organism: Ambystoma mexicanum; assembly: GCF_040938575.1. Lineage (NCBI taxonomy): Eukaryota > Metazoa > Chordata > Amphibia > Caudata > Ambystomatidae > Ambystoma > Ambystoma mexicanum. The sequence goes on from NC_090938.1 coordinate 692,694,495, forward strand.
CCCCTGCACCATCTCCCATTCTCTGCCTACCTCCCAGCCGAAAGCCCCTGCACCATCTCCCACTCTCTGGCTACCACCCAGCCAAGAGCCCCCGCACCATCTCCCATTCTCTATCTTCCAGCCGAGAGCCCCTGCACCATCTCCCATTCTCTGGCTACCACCCAGCCAAGAGCCCCTGCACCATCTCCCATTCTCTGGCTACCTCCCAGCCGAAAGCCCCTGCACCATCTCCCACTCTCTGGCTACCACCCAGCCAAGAGCCCCCGCACCATCTCCCATTCTCTATCTCCCAGCCGAGAGCCCCTGCACCATCTCCCATTCTCTGGCTACCACCCAGCCAAGAGCCCCTGCACCATCTCCCATTCTCTGGCTACCTCCCAGCCGAAAGCCCCTGCACCATCTCCCACTCTCTGGCTACCACCCAGCCAAGAGCCCCTGCAGCATCTCCCATTCTCTATCTCCCAGCCGAGAGCCCCTGCACCATCTCCCATTCTCTATCTCCGAACTGAGAGCCCCAGCACCATCTTCCCCTCTCTGGCTACCTCCCAGCCGAAAGCCCCTGCACCATCTCCCACTCTCTGGCTACCTCCCAGCCGAGAGCCCCTGCACCATATCCCACTCTCTGGCTACCTCTCACCGGGAGCCCCTGGACCATCTCCCATTCTCTACCTCCCAGCCGAGAGCCCCTGCGCCATCTCCCACTCTCTAGCTACCTCCCAGCCGAGAGCCCCTGCACCATCTCCCACTCCCTGGCAATTTCCCACCGGCAGCCCCTGGACGATCTCCCATTCTCTACCTCCCAGCCGAGAGCCCCTGCACCATCTCCCACTCCCTGGCTATTTCCCACCGGGAGCCCCTGGACGATCTCCCATTCTCTACCACCCAGCCAAGAGCCCCTGCACCATCTCCCATTCTCTATCTCCCAGCCGAGAGCCCCTGTGCCATCTCCCACTCTCTGGCTACCTCTCACCGGAAGCCCCTGGACCCTCTCCCATTCTCTACCTCCCAGCCAAGAGCCCCTGCACCATCTCCCACTCTCTAGCTACCTCCCAGCCGAGAGCCCCTGCACCATCTCCCATTCTCTATCTCCAAGCAGAGAGCCTCTGCACCATCTCCCACTATCTGGCTACCTCCCAGCCGAGAGCCCCTGCACCATCTCCCACTCTCTGGCTACCTCCCAGCCGAGAGCCCCTGCACCATCTCCCATTCTCTATCTCCCAACTGAGAGCCTCTGCACTATCTCCCCCTCTCTGGCTACCTCCCAGCCGAAATCCCATGCACCATCTCCCACTGTCTGGCTACCTCCCAGCCGAGAGACCCTGCACCATCTCCCATTCTCTGTCTCCCAGCTGAGAGCCCCCGCACCATCTCCCACTCTCTGGCTACCTCCCACCGGAAGCCCCTGGACCAACTCCCATTCTCTACCTCCCAGCCTAGAGCCCCTGCACCAACTCCCACTCTCTGGATACCTCCCAGCCGAGAGCCCCTGCACCATTTCCCATTTTCTGTCTACCTCCCAGCCGAGAGCCCCTGCACCATCTCCCATTCTGTGTCTACCACCCTGCTGAGTGCCCCTGCACCATCTCCCACTCTCTGGCTACCTCCCACGTGAGCCCCTGCACCATCTCCCATTCTCTGGCTACCTCCCAGCCGAGAGCCCCTGCACCATCTCCCATTCTCTATCTCCCAACTGAGAGCCCCTGCACCATCTCCCCCTCTCTGGCTACCTCCCAGCCGAGAGCCCCTGCACCATCTCCCATTTTCTGTCTACCTTGCAGCCGACAGCCCCTGCACCATCTCCCATTCTCTGTCTACCACCAAGCCAAGAGCCCCTGCACCATCTCCCATTCTCTGTCTACCACTGAGCCGAGTGCCCCTGCACCATTTCCCACTCTCTGGCTACCTCCCACGTGAGCCCCTGCACCATCTCCCATTCTCTGTCTCCCAGCTGAGAGCCCCCGCACCATCTCCCACTCTCTGGCTACCTCCCACCGGAAGCCCCTGGACCATCTCCCATTCTCCACCTCCCAGCCTAGAGCCCCTGCACCAACTCCCACTCTCTGGATACCTCCCAGCTGAGAGCCCCTGCACCATCTCCCATTTTCTGTCTACCTCCCAGCCGAGAGCCCCTGCACCATCTCCCATTTTCTGTCTACCTCCCAGCCGAGAGCCCCTGCACCATCTCCCATTCTGTGTCTACCACCCTGCTGAGTGCCCCTGCACCATCTCCCACTCTCTGGCTACCTCCCACGTGAGCCCCTGCACCATCTCCCATTCTCTGGCTACCTCCCAGCCGAGAGCCCTGCACCATCTCCCATTCTCTATCTCCCAACTGAGAGCCCCTGCACCATCTCCCCCTCTCTGGCTAATTCCCAGCCGAAAGCCCCTGCGCCATCTCCCATTCTCTGCTACCTCCCACGTGAGCCCCTGCACCATCTCCCATTCTCTGGCTACCTCCCAGCCGAGAGCCCCTGCACCATCTCCCATTCTCTATCTCCCAACTGAGAGCCCCTGCACCATCTCCCCCTCTCTGGCTACCTCCCAGCCGAGAGCCCCTGCACCATCTCCCATTTTCTGCCTACTTTGCAGCCGACAGCCCCTGCACCATCTCCCATTCTCTGTCTACCACCGAGCCAAGAGCCCCTGCACCATCTCCCATTCTCTGTCTACCACTGAGCCGAGTGCCCCTGCACCATCTCCCACTCTCTGGCTACCTCCCACGTGAGCCCCTGCACCATCTCCCATTCTCTGGCTACCTCCCAGCTGAGAGACCCTGCACCAGCTCCCATTCTCTATCTCCCAACTGAGAGCCCCTGCACCATCTCCCCCTCTCTGGCTAATTCCCAGCCGAAAGCCCCTGCACCATCTCCCATTCTCTGGCTACCTCCCAGGCGAGAGCACCTGGACCATCTCCCATTAACTACCTCCCAACCGAGAGCCCCTGCACCATCTCCCATTTTCTGTCTACCTTCCAGCTGAGTGCCCCTGCACCATCTCCCACGCTCTGGCTACCTCCCACGTGAGCCCCTGCACCATCTCCCATTCTCTGGCTACCTCCCAGCCGAAAGCCCCTGCACCATCTCCCATTCTCTATCTCCCAACTGAGAGCCCCTGCACCATCTCCCCCTCTCTGGCTACCTCCCAGCCGAGAGCCCCTGCACCATCTCCCATTTTCTGTCTACCTTGCAGCCGACAGCCCCTGCACCTTCTCCCATTCTCTGTCTACCACCGAGCCAAGAGCCCCTGCACCATCTCCCATTCTCTGTCTACCACTGAGCCGAGTGCCCCTGCACCATCTCCCACTCTCTGGCTACCTCCCACGTGAGCCCCTGCACCATCTCCCATTCTCTGGCTACCTCCCAGCTGAGAGCCCCTGCACCAGCTCCCATTCTCTATCTCCCAACTGAGAGCCCCTGCACCATCTCCCCCTCTTGGCTAATTCCCAGCCGAAAGTCCCTGCACCATCTCCCATTCTCTGGCTACCTCCCAGGCGAGAGCACCTGGACCATCTCCCATTAACTACCTCCCAACCGAGAGCCCCTGCACCATCTCCCATTTTCTGTCTACCTTCCAGCTGAGAGCCCCTGCACCATCTTCCATTCTCTATCTACCACCCAGCCGAGAGCCCCTGCACCATCTCCCATTCTCTGTCTACCACCCAGCCGAGAGCCCCTGCACCATCTCCCATTCTCTGGCTACCTCCCAGCCGAGAGCCCCTGCACCATCTCCCATTTTCTGTCTACCTCGCAGCCGACAGCCCCTACACCATCTCCCATTCTCTGTCTACCACCGAGCCGAGAGCCCCTGCACCATCTCCCATTCTCTATCTCCCAGCCAAGAGCCACTGCACCATCTCCCACTCTCTGGCTACCTCTCACCGGGAGCCCCTGGCCCATCTCCCATTCTCTACCCCCCAGCCGAGAACCCCTGCACCATCTCCCACTCTCTAGCTACCTACCAGCCGAGAGCCCCTGCACCATCTCCCACTCCCTGGCTATTTGTCACCGGGAGCCCCTGGACGATCTCCCATTCTCTACCTCCCAGCCGAGAGCCCCTGCACCATCTCCCACTCTCTGGCTACCTCCCAGCCAAGAACCCCTGCACCATCTCCCATTCTCTATCTCCCAACTGAGAGCCCCAGCACCATCTCCCCCTCTCTGACTACCTCCCAGACGAAAGCCCCTGCACCATCTCCCACTCTCTGGCTACCTTCCAGCTGAGAGCCCCTGCACCATCTCCCATTCTCTATCTCACAGCCAAGTGCCCCTGCACCATCTCCCACTCTCTGGCTACCTCTCACCGGGAGCCCCTGGACCATCTCCCATTCTGTACCTCCCAGCCGAGAGCCTCTGCACCATCTCCCACTCTCTAGCTAGCTCCCAGCTGAGAGCCCCTGCACCATCTCCCACTCTCTGGCTATTTCCCCCCGGGAGCCCCTGCACTATCTCCCATTCCCTATCTCCCAGCTGAGAGCCCCTGCACCATCTCCCATTCTCTATCTCCAAGCAGAGAGCCTCTGCACCATCTCCCACTATCTGGTTACCTCCCAGCCGAGAGCCCCTGCGCCATCTCCCACTCTCTGGCTACCTCCCAGCCGAGAGCCCCTGCACCATCTCCCATTCTCTATCTCCTAACTGAGAGCCCCTGCACTATCTCCCCCTCTCTGGCTACCTCCCAGCCGAAATCCCGTGCACCATCTCCCACTGTCTGGCAACCTCCCAGCCGAGAGCCCATGCACCATCTCCCATTCTCTGTCTCCCAGCTGAGAGCCCCTGCACCATCTCCCACTCTCTGGCTACCTCCCAGCCGAGAGCCCCTGCACCATCTCCCATTCTCTATCTCCCAGCCAAGAGCCACTGCACCATCTCCCACTCTCTGGCTACCTCTCACCGGGAGCCCCTGGACCATCTCCCATTCTCTACCTCCCAGCCGAGAACCCCTGCACCATCTCCCACTCTCTAGCTACCTCCCAGCCGAGAGCCCCTGCACCATCTCCCACTCCCTGGCTATTTGTCACCGGCAGCCCCTGGACGATCTCCCATTCTCTACCTCCCAGCCGAGAGCCCCTGCACCATCTCCCACTCTCTGGCTACCTCCCAGCCAAGAACCCCTGCACCATCTCCCATTCTCAATCTCCCAACTGAGAGCCCCAGCACCATCTCCCCCTCTCTGGCTACCTCCCAGCCGAAAGCCCCTGCACCATCTCCCACTCTCTGGCTACCTTCCAGCTGAGAGCCCCTACACCATCTCCCATTCTCTATCTCACAGCCGAGTGCCCGTGCACCATCTCCCACTCTCTGGCTACCTCTCACCGGGAGCCCCTGGACCATCTCCCATTCTGTACCTCCCAGCCGAGAGCCTCTGCACCATCTCCCACTCTCTAGCTAGCTCCCAGCTGAGAGCCTCTGCACCATCTCCCACTCTCTGGCTATTTCCCCCCGGGAGCCCCTCCACTATCTCCCATTCCCTATCTCCCAGCTGAGAGCCCCTGCACCATCTCCCATTCTCTATCTCCAAGCAGAGAGCCTCTGCACCATCTCCCACTATCTGGTTACCTCCCAGCGGAGAGCCCCTGCGCCATCTCCCACTCTCTGGCTACCTCCCAGCCGAGAGCCCCTGCACCATCTCCCATTCTCTATCTCCCAACTGAGAGCCCCTGCACTATCTCCCCCTCTCTGGCTACCTCCCAGCCGAAATCCCGTGCACCATCTCCCACTGTCTGGCAACCTCCCAGCCGAGAGCCCATGCACCATCTCCCATTCTCTGTCTCCAAGCTGAGAGCCCCTGCACCATCTCCCATTCTCTGGCTACCTCCCACCGGGAGCCCCTGGACCATCTCCCATTCTCTACCTCCCAGCCTAGAGCCCCTGCACCAACTCCCACTCTCTGGCTACCTCCCAGCTGAGAGCCCCTGCACCATCTCCCATTTTCTGTCTACCTCCCAGCCGAGAGCCCCTGCACCATCTCCCATTTTCTGTCTACCTCCCAGCCGAGAGCCCCTGCACCATCTCCCATTCTCTGGCTACTTCCCAGCCGAGAGCCCCTGCACCATCTCCCCCTCTCTGGCTACCTCCCAGCCGAAAGCCCCTGCACCATCTCCCATTCTCTGGCTACCTCCCAGGCAAGAGCCCCTGTACCATCTCCCATTAACTACCTCCCAACTGAGAGCCCCTGCACCATCTCCCATTTTCTGTCTACCTCCCAGCTGAGAGCCCCTGCACCATCTTCCATTCTCTGTCTACCACCCAGCCGAGAGCCCCTGCACCATCTCCCATTCTCTGTCTACCACCCAGCCAAGTGCCCCTGCACCATCTCCCACTCTCTGGCTACCACCCAGCCGAGAGCCCCTGCACCATCTCCCATTCTCTGTCTACCACCCAGCTGAGTGCCCCTGCACCATCTCCAACTCTCTGGCTACCTCCCAGCCGTGAGCCCTTGCACCACCTCCCACTCTCTGGCTACCTCCCAGCCGAGAGCCCATGCACCAGCTCCACTTTCTGGCTACCTCCCAGCCGAGAGCCCCTGCACCATCCCCACTCTCTGGCTATCTCCCAGCCCAGAGCCCCTGCACCATCTCCCACTCTCTGGCTATCTCCCTCCGTGAGCCCCTGGACCATCTCCCACTCTCTGGCTACCTCCCTCCGTGAGCCCCTGGACCATCTCCCATTCTCTACCTCCCAGCAGATATCCACTGCACCATCTCCCATTCTCTGTCTACCTCCCAGCCGAGAGCCCCTGCACCATCTCCCATTCAATGGCTACCTCCCAGCCGAGAGCCCCTGCACCATCTCCCCCTCTCTGGCTACCTCCCAGCCGAAAGCCCCTGCACCATCTCCCATTCTCTGGCTACCTCCCAGGCAAGAGCCCCTGGACCATCTCCCATTAACTACCTCCCAACCGAGAGCCCCTGCACCATCTCCCATTTTCTGTCTACCTCCCAGCTGAGAGCCCCTGCACCATCTTCCATTCTCTGTCTACCACCCAGCCGAGAGCCCCTGCACCATCTCCCATTCTCTGTCTACCACCCAGCCAAGTGCCCCTGCACCATCTCCCACTCTCTGGCTACCACCCAGCCGAGAGCCCCTGCACCATCTCCCATTCTCTGTCTACCACCCAGCTGAGTGCCCCTGCACCATCTCCAACTCTCTGGCTACCTCCCAGCCGTGAGCCCTTGCACCACCTCCCACTCTCTGGCTACCTCCCAGCCGAGAGCCCATGCACCAGCTCCACTTTCTGGCTACCTCCCAGCCGAGAGCCCCTGCACCATCCCCACTCTCTGGCTACCTCCCAGCCCAGAGCCCCTGCACCATCTCCCACTCTCTGGCTACCTCCCTCCGTGAGCCCCTGGACCATCTCCCATTCTCTACCTCCCAGCAGATATCCACTGCACCATCTCCCATTCTCTGTCTACCTCCCAGCCGAGAGCCCCTGCACCATCTCCCATTCTCTGGCTACCTCCCAGCCGAGAGCCCCTGCACCATCTCCCCCTCTCTGGCTACCTCCCAGCCGAAAGCCCCTGCACCATCTCCCATTCTCTGGCTACCTCCCAGGCAAGAGCCCCTGGACCATCTCCCATTAACTACCTCCCAACCGAGAGCCCCTGCACCATCTCCCATTCTCTGTCTACCTCCCAGCCGTGAGCCCTTGCACCACCTCCCACTCTCTGGCTACCTCTCAGCCGAGAGCCCATGCACCAGCTCCACTTTCTGGCTACCTCCCAGCCGAGAGCCCCTGCACCATCCCCACTCTCTGGCTACCTCCCAGCCCAGAGGCCCTGCACCATCTCCTACTCTCTGGCTACCTCCCTCCGTGAGCCCCTGCACCATCTCCCATTCTCTGTCTACCACCCAGCCGAGAGCCCCTGCACCATCTCCCATTCTTTGTCTACCACCCAGCCGAGAGTACCTGCACCATCTCCCATTTTCTGTCTACCTCTCAGCCAAAAGCTCCTGCACCATCTCCCATTCTCTGTCTACCACCAAGCCAAGTGCCCCTGCACCACCTCCCACTCTCTGGCTACCTCCCAGCCGTGAGCCCTTGCACCACCTCCCACTCTCTGGCTACCTCTCAGCCGAGAGCCCATGCACCAGCTCCACTTTCTGGCTACCTCCCAGCCGAGAGCCCCTGCACCATCTCCCACTCTCTGACTACCTCCCTCCGTGAGCCCCTGGACCATTTCCCATTCTCTACCTCCCAGCAGATATCCACTGCACCATCTCCCATTCTCTGTCTACCTCTCAGCCAAAACCTCCTGCACCATCTCCCATTCTTTGTCTACCACCCAGCTGAGAGCACCTGCACCATCTCTCATTCTTTGTCTACCACCCAGCCGAGAGCACCTGCACCATCTCCCATTCTCTGTATACCACCCAGCCGAGAGCCCCTGCACCATCTCCCATTCTATGTCTACCTCCAAGGTGAGAGGCCCTGCACCATCTCCCATTTTCTGTCTACCTCCAAGGTGAGAGGCCCTGCACCACTTCCCATCCAGCCTCTACCTCCACGTGAAAGGCCCTGCCGCATATCCTATTCTCCATCTATATCCCAGTTGAGAGGCCCTGCACCATTTCCCATTTTTCTTATACCTCCCAGTTGAGAGGCCCTGCACCATTTCCCATTCTCGTTATACCTCTCAGTTGATAGGCTCTGAACACCTTCCAATTCTCCTAATATCTCCTTGCTGAAAGGGCCTGCACCACCTCCCTTTCTCCTCATCCTCCACAGTAGAGAGACCCTGCACTATGTTCCATTCTCCCACTAACTCGCAGTTGTGGTGCCCTGCGCCACTGCCCATTTTCTGTCTACCTTCCAGCCGAGAGCCCCTGCACGATCTCCCATTCTCTGGCTACCTCCCAGGCAAGAGCCCCTGGACCATCTCCCATTAATTACCTCCCAACCGAGAGCCCCTGCACCATCTCCCATTTTCTATCTACCTCCCAGCTGAGAGCCCCTGCACCATCTTCCATTCTCTGTCTACCACCCAGGCGAGAGCCCCTGCACCATCTCCCATTCTCTGTCTACCACCCAGCCAAGTGTCCCTGCACCATCTCCCACTCTCTGGCTACCACCCAGCCGAGAGCCCCTGCACCATCTCCCATTCTCTGTCTACCACCCAGCCAAGTGCCCCTGCACCATCTCCAACTCTCTGGCTACCTCCCAGCCGTGAGCCCTTGCACCACCTCCCACTCTCTGGCTACCTCCCAGCCGAGAGCCCATGCACCAGCTCCACTTTCTGGCTACCTCCCAGCCGAGAGCCCCTGCACCATCCCCACTCTCTGGCTACCTCCCAGCCCAGAGCCCCTGCACCATCTCCCACTCTCTGGCTACCTCCCTCCGTGAGCCCCTGGACCATCTCCCATTCTCTACCTCCCAGCAGATATCCACTGCACCATCTCCCATTCTCTGTCTACCTCCCAGCCGAGAGCCCCTGCACCATCTCCCATTCTCTGGCTACCTCCCAGCCGAGAGCCCCTGCACCATCTCCCCCTCTCTGGCTACCTCCCAGCCGAAAGCCCCTGCACCATCTCCCATTCTCTGGCTACCTCCCAGGCAAGAGCCCCTGGACCATCTCCCATTAACTACCTCCCAACCGAGAGCCCCTGCACCATCTCCCATTTTCTGTCTACCTCCCAGCTGAGAGCCCCTGCACCATCTTCCATTCTCTGTCTACCACCCAGCCGAGAGCCCCTGCACCATCTCCCATTCTCTGTCTACCACCCAGCTAAGTGCCCCTGCACCATCTCCCACTCTCTGGCTACCACCCAGCCGAGAGCCCCTGCACCATCTCCCATTCTCTGTCTACCACCCAGCCGAGTGCCCCTGCACCATCTCCAAATCTCTGGCTACCTCCCAGCCGTGAGCCCTTGCACCACCTCCCACTCTCTGGCTACCTCTCAGCCGAGAGCCCATGCACCAGCTTCACTTTCTGGCTTCCTCCCAGCCGAGAGCCCCTGCACCATCCCCACTCTCTGGCTACCTCCCAGCCCAGAGCCCCTGCACCATCTCCCACTCTCTGGCTACCTCCCTCCGTGAGCCCCTGGACCATCTCCCATTCTCTACCTCCTAGCAGATATCCACTGCACCATCTCCCATTCTCTGTCTACCTCTCAGCCAAAAGCTCCTGCACCATCTCCCATTCTCTGTCTACCATCCAGCCGAGAGCACCTGCACCATCTCCCATTCTTTGTCTACCACCCAGCCGAGAGCCCCTGCACCATCTCCCATTCTCTGTATACCACCCAGCCGAGAGCCCCTGCACCATCTCCCATTTTCTGTCTACCTCTCAGCCAAAAGCTCCTGCCCCATCTCCCATTCTCTGTCTACCTCCCAGCCGTGAGCCCTTGCACCACCTCCCACTCTCTGGCTACCTCTCAGCCGAGAGCCCATGCACCAGCTCCACTTTCTGGCTACCTCCCAGCCGAGAGCCCCTGCACCATCTCCCACTCTCTGGCTACCTCCCTCTGTGAGCCCCTGCACCATCTCCCATTCTCTGTCTACCACCCAGCCGAGAGCCCCTGCACCATCTCCCACTCTCTGGCTACCTCCCTCCGTGAGCCCCTGCACCATCTCCCATTCTCTGTCTACCACCCAGCCGAGTGCCCCTGCACCATCTCCAAATCTCTGGCTACCTCCCAGCCGTGAGCCCTTGCACCACCTCCCACTCTCTGGCTACCTCTCAGCCGAGAGCCCATGCACCATTCTCTGTCTACCACCCAGCCGAGAGCCCATGCACCAGCTCCACTTTCTGGCTACATCCCAGCCGAGAGCCCCTGCACCATCTCCCACTCTCTGGCTACCTCCCTCCGTGGGCCCCTGGACCATCTCCCATTCTCTACCTCCCAGCAGATATCCACTGCACCATCTCGCATTCTCTGTCTACCTCTCAGCCAAAAGCTCCTGCACCATCTCCCATTCGTTGTCTACCACCCAGCCGAGAGCACCTGCACCATCTCCCATTCTCTGTGTACCACCCAGCCGAGAGCCCCTGCACCATCTCCCATTCTCTGTCTACCTCCAAGGTGAGAGGCCCTGCACCATCTCCCATTTTCTGTCTACCTCCAAGGTGAGAGGCCCTGCACCACTTCCCATCCAGCCTCTACCTCCACGTGAAACGCCCTGCCGCATATCCTATTCCCCATCTATATCCCAGTTGAGAGGCCCTGCACCATTTCCCATTTTTCTTATACCTCCCAGTTGAGAGGCCCTGCACCATTTCCCATTCTCGTCATACCTCTCAGTTGATAGGCTCTGAACACCTTCCAATTCTCCTAATATCTCCTAGCTGAATGGGCCTGCACCACCTCCCTTTCTCCTCATCCTCCACAGTAGAGAGACCCTGCACTATGTTCCATTCTCCCACTAACTAGCAGTTGTGGTGCCCTGCGCCACTGCCCATTTTCTGTCTACCTTCCAGCCGAGAGCCCCTGCACGATCTCCCATTCTCCGTCTACCTCCAAGGTGAGAGGCCCTGCACCACTTCCCACCCAGCCTCTACCTCCACGTGAAAGGCCCGGCCGCATATCCTATTCTCCATCGATATCCCAGTTGAGAGGCCCTGCACCATTTCCCATTCTCCTCATACCTCTCAGTTGAGAGGCCCTGCACCATTTCCCATTCTCCTCATACCTCTCAGTTGAGAGGCCCTGCACCATTTCCCATTCTCCTTATACCTCTCAGTTGAGAGGCCATGCCCATTTCCCATTCTCCTTATACCTCTCAGTTGAGAGACCCTGCCCATTTCCCATTCTCCTTATACCTCTCAGTTGAGAGGCCCTGCCCATTTCCCATTCTCCTCATACCTCTCAGTTGAGAGGCCCTGCCCATTTCCCATTCTCCTTATACCTCTCAGTTGAGAGGCCATGCACACCTTCCAACTCTCCTTATATCCCCCAGCTGAATGGGCCTGCACCACCTCCCTTTCTTACCTTCCTCCACAGCAGAGAGAGCCTGCACTATTTCCCATTCTCCCACTAACTAGCAGTGTGGTGCCCTGCGCCACTGCCCAGTCTCTCTACACCTCCTGGCTTAGAAGCCCAGTACCACTTGCCATTACCACTGATTCCGTTCACGCGTCCAGCTGTAAGACCCGCCACCATTCCAGATCCCAGCAGTAGCTCCCAGAAGACACTGCGCCCCTTGGCAGCAACGCTCTGCCTGCAGCCATCAGCACTTTTAGGAGGCGTGCAGGGGGAGGAGGGGAACAGAGGTGATTCACAAAGATCCGAGGCACAGATGTGGAGGTCACTGGGAAGGATGGGTGCGATGGAGGATGTGTGCGACGCAATGACCACTGCTCTGCTGGAGTACAGGGATGTGTAGTGAATACAACTCGCATTCACCTTCACACTGCTGCTATTTACCCAGCAGTGATGCCAGTCATGAAGGTGAATCAGGCACAGCCTGACAGGCACATCCCCTTATGCTCGTACACCAGTACAGGCCAAGGGCGTTCTGTTTTATTTATTTATTTATTTGAATTCTTATAAAGCGCTACTTGCCCGCAGGCCTCCTATATCTTCAGGAGGAGTGTGGCCAAAACAGAAGCAACCCCAACAACAATAGTGCTGCCATACCAAAATAAAAGAATGCTCAACCAAGAATCTACCAAAAGAGGATACTTTCATTAAACCAACAGTACCCACAAGAAATAAAAACACTAAGTACACGTACCTGTAGAGAAAAACACAGAGAATGCAGACTTTGGAATATTCCAGGATGGAAGACAGGGGAAGCCAGGAAAGCTGGAGCAAATGTGCTGGTTTAAGTTATTCTCTTAAAAAAGTACAGAGTGGGATTTTAAATATCACTAGTGCTCTTTAATCCAGGAAAGGGGGACAGAGCCACTTTCAGTACCTTTATTCTTTCTTTTTGGCCTCAAACCAGGACGATTTGGCAGAGGCAACAGCTTGCGGGTCGAAGATCCTGGAAAACAGAAGGTGGTGTCAGGTTGGTGGCACTGGGAGACTTTGCGGCCTCGGGTGCGGAGAAGCATAGATTTGCGTTAGTCGTTGAACGGGCTCAACTGGGTCAACATAGTGCTGTGGTACTGCGGCAGCGACGGCTTGGGTCTCAAAGAAGATGGTAACAATGCCGGCGATGTTGAGTTGGTGGCACTAGAAGACTCAGCGGTCTCGGATGCTGAGACAATGGAGCTTTGATGTTGCTGTTGAGTGCGAGTCGGTTGCGCGCCGAAGTTGACGATGACTTGGGCAGTTCCCTTGCAGCAGTTTGGACGACGGTGACACTGATGCTATCTTTACTTCTGCTTTTCCCAGCCAGGAAGTTTTTAGAGAGCACTTGCCAGGTTCTGTCTCCCTCCAGTGAGCAGATTTCTGGGTTCTCAGTGGTCTCTGTGGTCTCAGCGGCAGGAGGTCGTGTCCGGCAAGCAGATTACCCCAAATATTCCCTGGGGATGGTTAGGGGAAAGAGCTTGCCCCTTCCTTGGAAATCTTGGTCTTCACCTCTATGACGGACGACTTTGGAGAAGACTGTCCTCCCAACCTTGAATCCTTAAAGTGTCCAAAGATGAATGTACTAAGGTGAGGGTCTCCCCTTTTGATAGTTAATCTTCTAAAGTGGATTGGTTCCCGTCTATCTTTCAGTAAGGGGTCCAATCCAAGCTGCTGTTTCAGAGTCGTCTGCCTTTTGATGTCAAACCCAGAGTGCTTTATCCAGGGTCGGACTTGGACAAGAAATAGGCCCGGTCACGCAAAAAAAAGTGGCCCACCCCTCGCCTCACGACCCTTGACCTCTAATGACATCACCAGAAGTGATGTCATTTGACCCCACCCCAAAGTGACATCCCGGGAAGCGATGAAACACAACCTTTCACCCCTTGACAAAACAGGAAGTGGCATCAAATAGCATTGTTTCTAAGTACACCAAATTACTTGAATCCAAGCAGACGTCCAAGGCCAAATGATAATATGTTATTGTATAGCACTTACGGGTAAGCTCTTTTTTTTATAGAACAAGCATGCATACAATATCACCCAACCTGTGTTGGTACTCATTTATCGACCTAAGAAGGATGAAAGGCTTTTTAAGAAAATAAATGTGAATTTTTTTTTCTAATTTGTTTTTCTCCAAACCGGCCCGGGCAGAGCCAGAAACTGGCCCCCACTCCCCAAGGACGATTTCGGCTCGGCCACGGGCCGAAAGGCAGAGGGGCCAATCCGACCCTGGCTTTATCTGCAGGAAGTGGTGAGAGTGCTATAGAAGTTTGAGAGTCCAGGGAGAATCCAAGACGGTGCACCCGTCTGTGGACTGATACTTCTCTCTATGTTATTCTAACTCTGCTCCATCTTCTGTCTGCCTGCATCAAAGACTCCATGTTAATTACCACCCTGGTGTGAGTTCCTTTTGTCTGGCTTTGAAGCACTGACTCTCTCCGTGCTCACTGGGGCAGTTCCTGTCTTCCTGGAAGGTTACAACTCTTTCCGAGAGAAGACAAAGCTTCTGCTAGGATGTGCCTGAATGGTTTGTTTTGGGAGAAACTAATTTCCAGATAGTGAATACACAGGTGGTCCTCACCAGGAGGGTTACTAGAAACCAAGCTGTTAATACACAGACACAAAACAGTTTTGGCTGATATGTTTGTGGAGTCCCAGAGATCACGGTGTCCTAACCAGACATGGCTTACATTTCGATTTGTCACCAGCCACCCGCAGGGTCCACAATTATGTAATTTGATTTACATGCAGGATTGCCCACAGTAAAAGGCATATCATGGCTGTTGGGCTTTAGGTCCCAGCAGTTGCTGGCAGGAATGCGCATCACTTTGTGACTGCCATGTTGCTGAACCACGAGGCAGCTGCTGAGTGGCGTCAACAGACCAGGGGCGTGTCCAGGGAGGGGCCTGCGGTGGCACGTGCTACTCGTGGTATCTGACTGGCCTACTGCCAACTGCTTCAGCCAACCTCAAGACTGCCCTACAGCCCCAAGAAACTCAGCTCGATGCATTGAACCACAGCTTGAGAGCAGCTGTTCTTTGAATCTGAGCTTGCACTTTGATACCACTGGAGAATTTAAGCATCTGAAGCCACCAGAGAGCAGGCACAGATGTGTGACTGTGCAAGCTTGCAGTTGAATGGCTCCTCCTCCGCTGCATACTATGCCAACACAAGTCAGTATTTTGGGCTCAGTCTGGGTGCTGCCGGCCATCTGCGGCTTGATCAGATTGTCCCTGAACTGGGCAAGCTGGTGACCACCTGCTGATAAGGGCAGCAGGAACAGCTGGCCTAGGGATCAGACTTTCCACGGTTGTATACGAATTGTTCGAATGTCAATTGTTCGAATAACAATTGACCTTCTGCACAATTGACCGAATTTAAACGGTCAATTAGGATATATATGCGGGGGGAACCCCCCGCAGCTCCCCACTCAATCCAACCCCCACCCCAACCCCCCTCCCAATCCCCTTATATTATTATTACACCAACCCAACCCATAATATATATTAAAATGACCATACGGTCAATTGTGCAGAAGGTCAATTAGGACCCCTATTATTCGAACAATTGTGTCATTCGAACAATTGTAAACAAACAATTCGGGTAATACCCTTTCCACACCTGTCTACCCGCCTCCTCAACAGGATGTCTTTGAGGAAACCGAGTGCGCCCTGTAGCTTTGATGGGGAGGAGCTCCTTGAACGGTGCATGCGCAGTGCTTAATTTATCAATGAGAAAATGGACAGGCACCAAATATTTTCAAAGATGCCCGTGCCACATTGCGGCAGCATCTTACCGTCCACTGCTACTCCCCATAGTGTCAACATATTTAGGGTTCCAGCTGCAACTCAGACCGGCTCATTCATTGCCCACAGCAGATATGCGATTAGCAAATATTCAAAATAATGTAGTAGTTGAATCTTGAAGGAAGACACTAAATAGTAAACAGCTTATCTAAGCGCATCTACATTGTTAACAATTTCCTCTGATTCCATACGTAACAAGTGGATCATTTTGACTGTCTACCCACAGAAAATAGAGCAAATATACTTTCCTCCTACAGTAAAGGGATGGGCAAATGCAGACAAAATCATCACTGAACTGGTAAACTTGCCTGCCAAACACCTCAGCAAGATCATATTGTATAGGTTGGCACTCAGCACTGGCACTCCTCTCCGGCAGTGGCCTTCTACCTGGCCTTGTCTTTCCCTTGGTGCTGTTGGCTTTTGACTGTCCTGTTGTTCTCCTCTCTGTGCCAGGGGCTCCTCTGCCCTTTAAATGCTGCTGGCAATTGTGCTGCACCGATCACAGTCATGTGCCAGTGTGTGTTTAAGACTCTGTGAATTAGTGGCCTGGCAAGTGATGGCATATGGTGCACCCCATTCTAGCTGCATAGCAGTGCCCCACCTGCGGATGAACAGTGAAACCTTTGTCATTGTGAGGAATTCGACCATCCGCACAGTGTTGTGCGCTCGCCTGGGTATTTGGAAATTTTAAATGAAATTGAATGATGAAAGATCAACCTCTGGAAAATGTGTGAGGCTAAACCGCATACATTTTTCTATGCTCACAGCACGACATACACATAGGGCCTGATCACGAGTTGGGTGTTATCCCTTAACGGCAGCAGTAACAGTGTTACCGCTGCATTTAAGGGCTGGCCCTATCATGAGTCTGGCGTGTTTACTCAGAGCTGGGGGTAAGCACGCAGAAATAATACCAATTTACAGTGCAATTACCGCTGTCGGTATTACTGCATGGTAATTGTGGCGAAAATGTGGGGACTTACAGTTAGCGCCCAACCTGTGATCTGGCGGTTATACCGCCGGACGGGTGGGTGCCAATGCTAATAAAGTTGGGCGGTATCCCATCGGGATACCACCCAACCCGTGATCAGGCCCATAGACCCATGCACTCTGGGTAGAGACAGCCTACAGGTGCAGTCCCCCCTGTCATATTTATTTGGGATATGACAGCCAGTGTTACACCATGTCATCTCAGAAGGTGGAGGGCAAAACCTTCCCCCTGCCGTGGCCATCCTAATTAACTATTAAAGGCTCCATGGATCTGCCCTGTCCTTTTGTGTAGCACTGCAGGTGGTGACATCAATTAACATACTAATAGAGTATACTTCAAACAGGCCCACACGAGGCCTGGCTGCAGAGATTAACAAAGGAGACTGGAAACCCCAACAACCTTTGATGATATGCACTGTGTAAACCTGAAGCCAACTTCCGCATTTAGTATCAATGGACAGTGACATGTCATTTCTGGAACTGCATGTATTACTGTAGACGTCACTGCAGGGGTACCCCATTCAGAGCATTGATAGTGACAGAAAGTCTGGTCCTGATGCAGCTTCAAGTGAGACCTGCCACTTTAATCAGGAACCAGAAGGAGCTCCATTAACTAGAAAGACCCTTTGATCCAGAACAGACAGGACGATCGGTGGGACTTAGTATTGCATGCTTTCACCCCTTTACCTTTTCTGTTGCAAAGCACTCTGGTTATGACCTCATACATATAGGAGATTGTTGGTGGGGACCCAGGATTGGTTCATCAGGATAGGCTTAGCCTACACCAATCACTGTGTCCCATTTGGCTTTAAAAGAGGGCTGAGCCCCTCTTTTGGCAGATCATCTGAAGACTTTGCAAGGAGTAACAAGAACTCCGCATTGGACCCTGGCAGAAGGTACAGTCTGCCTTACATCTTCCACCAGTGAAGGAAGGCCGGGACCCTCCCCTAAACATCTCCCAGGGAACAGAGGGAGATACCGAATCCAGAGGACCCTTCAGCAGCTCCAGAACCGGTACCCAGCTAGCACACATCGTGCCCTGCTAGGCTCTGCAGCAAGCTTAGTAGGTGGGAAGTGCCAGAGAGTCTCTGAACCAAACCAAGGACAAAGGCTGTTGCCTGGAACACTCTCCTCAGCTTTGGGCCATCCACATTAAAGGACAACACAAGCCCAGTAAAGAAGCTAGGAGGAGTGCATCGACAAGCATCTACCGACGTCTGCCTTAAATGACATTTTCAAGCCAGTCGAGCCCTTCGAGCTGCAACTGACTGCACCGCTGACTGTTGTTATGCTGCAGTCGCTAACGCTGTCCGAGATGCCTCGGCCAGTGCTTCAGAACCGCCGACAAGCACTGAGACAACGATTCCTGACCCCGTCCCGCCGTGTAGGCCAGCCTGCAGCCGTCCGTCCAGCCTTGCTCGCCAAACTGCCTGCCACTTGATGCCTGCCACTTGATACCTGCAACTGTCTCCCATCTTGAACTCTGTCGCAGAAGCTGCAAAGTGCAGTGAAACCGACTCGACCATGTTGTGCACCAAGAACTTCTACAGCATAAGGTACATTGTGGTTCTGTCCCCCTGGTCCTTCTCCGAAGGACCCTAGTGACATTTTACAACCCATTGCTCCCAGAGTGCACCCCTTTTCCCCTCTATGAAACTGTCTGTCCTCTGAATTCCTTTACAGTGTGAGTTGTATTTTGTAGTGAGCTAGAACTCTCTGTTGTGATCATAATAAAGTAGATATTGCTATTCAACCTTGACTGGACAGTCCCTGACATCATTGGGTAGTAATTGTATTTTCACGGTGTTGCAACTAACCAACGATCTTCAACCTTGCGGAGATAAGCCTGCCATTCCATCCACGTTACCAAAATTGGACAAGGAGGTTTATAATTTGCTTGTGTATCCAATCTGTTCGGATCCCTTCTGGTGTACTAGAGGTGTGGGGCTGATTGATGGTTTAGAAACCAAGATTTATCTCTTGACCACTGGTGCCCTGGAAGTTGATTCGTCACAGTCATGCAAACCGTTGCACATATACATGTGCGTGCCTGCTAGCCCACTGAACTAGTGAGCCACATCTGGTGCCCCTGCTGCCTGACTGCGGCCTGCACCACACGCCAGAGCGGCCGGCTGTGCTGCCAGTTATTCGAGCAGCAGAGTTGCGCCGGTGTTATGCAGTCCAACTAGAGCAGTGTAGCATTGTAACGAAATAAGGCTCAAACACAACCTGGTTATTACCATAACTTATGACCCCACATTGTGCAACAAAGAGGAACTAAAGTCATTCCTAGGCCTGGCTGAGTGCCATGCCAAGTTTGTACCTACATTCTGATCAAACCACATCAGCAGACTGACAAGATCTTCCCAGTTACATTTGCTAAATATCCCCAGATTTAGGCTACAAAAAGCCGGGGGAAAGAGTTTCCCAGTACTAGCTGCCAAACTGTGGAACTTTATGCATCGTGCTCTGAGAGCTGAACCGTCCTTCTAAACCTTCAGGAAAAATGTAAAAACGTGGCTCTTTGCACACGAGTGCTAACGTGATGTCTCCACTCTGAAAAATGTTTATCTAATGCAACGTATTGTAATGTAGAGTAAATTCACTGTGTTATGTAATGTAATCTATCTTAATGTCTAGAAATGTCGACTTAATGTAATGCCATTGATACTTGCTGCAATGTCTAAATCAATGCGTCTAGATACCCACGGTTTAGGTGCGCTCTGCAAATGAACGAATAAATAAATAAAATTATCTGGGAAAAACAGAACCCATGAGATCCCTATCAATAAGGACAAGACTTTCCCCGGGAACCCACAGGGTGCAGGGCACAGACGTTTGCAAGATCAAAGAAAACACCCTTGGCATGCCCTGCCTGCAAACCTTTGACCGAGGACTTAAAACGTATACCATGCAAGTGCTTATGGCTTGGGCGCCACACTCGCGCAGAAGCAGCAAGACAACTCAAATTGGCGCTATCTTCTTGTCTAATTCACTATGAGCAGCAGAGTGAAACTGCTCATGATCGAAAAGGCGATGATGGCTTCCGTTTAGGCACCTAAATACCTCTGCACTTATGTGGGGGTAAGAGGATGCCACCTTTTCACTGACCACAAGCCCTTGGTCCATCTACTCAGCCAGGAGACATCAAGACATCCATGCCAAGGCTAGCAGGGCTTACAGTCAAACTGCAGTACACTTTTGAGATGGACTCCCTAAGTTACTAGGCTAATCCAGACGTGGACCCCTTGCTCACTGTCCTTAGAGAGGCACAGCTCCACCTCACTGACGAGGCCCAACCAGGCCGAAACACGTGTCTGGGGTTGCTGTTGGAACTCTTGTTCAGAAGAGAATTGCCAGGTATTTTGGTGCTTGACTGCCCTTGGGCAGGACAAAGACTGATATGTAGTGGAAATGTCTCTTCTGTGAAAGGATGGTGAGCTAAAGACTCTGGTTGAGACTGTAACCCAGGATATAGGCCGGTAGTAAAGAAACTCCTAGAACCCCCCTTGTTTTTGCAGGTGGACTGCATGTCTAGGTTGCTAGACTGAGTAACACATTTCTCAAATATGAATGCATAGTATCGCCATTGTCCGATACATATGAAGATGACCACTCCTTTGTAGGTCAACAACTCTGGAGGACATCAGAAGAAGAATGCCCAGAAGTCAACAGAATCAAGCGGTTGGTGGCAGACGGATTGCCAGAGAGGAGGAGTCTGGCAACGCCGCTGCACCCATATCGTCAAATTGACACGGGAAATTCGCAGTGATGAATGCCATGTTGTTCAGAGGAAACAAGATGGCCTCACCCACGCCATTGAGACACCAGATACTGGACCAAGGATATAAAGTACACCTGGGTATCACCCGTACAGAATAAGGATCAGGGAAGCGAACTGGTAGCCTCAAGTGGATCGAGATGGTTCACGCCTAGTGGAAAACTGCCATGGATGTCTCAAAAGTGACAAGATACTACTGACCTGTGTGACAGGCCCTGTCCACCTCAATCTGCGGCAGGAGTCCTATCAGGGTGTTTGCCAGAGCCAGTCCCGCCCCAGAGGCGGGCTTAGGGAGTTGGGTGGAGCCCATTCTTTGTGCCCTCTGCATGTGCCCCGCTTCAAAAGCAAAGTATGACTTTTGCTCACCCCATACAAGCCGTGCCCTGTTCCGGCTACTGTTTCCTTTGTTCCATTTCACGACTGCAGAGCTCATAATTCCATGAAGGGGAGGAAGAAACGTGCAACCATATTGCGCCTTGAAACACTTGTGTATAGGCGCGTTATAAATGCCATATCATAACCAACCCACGAGTAAAGCAGCCATGCATACCGAAGCAGCATAGAGTCGAATAGGTTGATCCAGGCTGCTTGAATCCAAACTTTGTCATTGAATATTTTTTCAATGTATTTATTTATTTATTTATTTATTGTGTACACATAATCTTATAAAGACCTTATAGACAGTTTGATCCTTTATCCAATCCCGACTCACAAGGATACAACTACAATATAAAAGAAGACAGAAGATAAAACAGTGCCTCTCTCAACAGAGAAACTCAGATAATAAATCAAA
Source organism: Ambystoma mexicanum (assembly GCF_040938575.1). Lineage (NCBI taxonomy): Eukaryota > Metazoa > Chordata > Amphibia > Caudata > Ambystomatidae > Ambystoma > Ambystoma mexicanum. Next base: position 692,715,816 of record NC_090938.1, read on the forward strand.
TATCACTTCAGCAAAGCACACAATATAAAACATCAAATTAAAATCATTACCATTAGGAAATTGCACCCACAGTAGTTGTACATCGGCAATTGCACCATTATTGCAATGTTTCCTGAGGTAGCTCCCTCTTATCTTATCTTAGCTTATACAATCTATTATCAGGTGGCGCGTAGATTCCAGAACGTTCTCGCCGCAAAGTCGGCACACTCTGTCTCCCCTAGGGATACCCCAACTAGCACCTCCATTGAGGACATAATATTAAATTGAATCTCTAAATGTTTCCTTAGAATGTTTCCATATGGATATGCCTCGAGATATTTTTCCGGGGCGCTATTACCCTCAACATAGCCCATACATTCCGTGCTATTAGATTTAGTTGCCAGCCCCATACTTTGTCAGAGTCTATCCTGAGAGTGCAATACTCTGCGTAGAACAGTTTTAAAATTCCCCACTGACAACAAAATGGACTCCCTTTCCCACCCTACTGCAGGAGACTCAATGTTTGTCAGCACGCCCTGTCTAAGAGGGGCATTCAAGGTGTTATAGGCACACCATAAGCGATGTAACAATGAGGCGCCTTCAGCTGTCGCAAGCTTCCTATATAACAACATTAGCTTCTGTCTACACATTGCCCTACAACTGGGCAAATACCAGGGTTAAGTATTCAACTGGGAGGGTAGGGCTTGTATTAACTAATTTCCTTAGGGTTTTTGCCTCTAATTTATCTAGACAGGGTATACTGCCCCAAATTTCCACCCTGTAAGTCATAATGGAGCACATTTTTGTAGAATGTAGCAATTGCTTCCAGGCTATGGCCTCTACGGATCCCTGAGAAACCATTCATCCCTCCCACAATTTTACTAAAGCAGGTCAACAACAATGATCCCAAGATATGTGCATTCTCTAACCACCTCTAATTCCTTGTCCTGTAGCTATCACTTGTGTTCTTCCATCTTTTAGTCCCTTTGTGAAAGACCATTATCTTAGTTTTCATTGTGTTAATCCCCAGGTCATTATCCTTAGAGTATTGATCCAGGGTGAGTAATTTTAATTGTAGACCATGCAGTGTATAATCCATGAGGATCTGATCATCCGCGTAGCCTAACCAAGTGTCAAGCTTCCAAAGTTAACAAGGCACACTTCTGATGAGTCAAGGGCACCCTGAAGATCTGACAGATATTGATTAAATAAACAAGGAGCCAGCAGGCATCCATGCTTGACCCCCCTCATTGTGTTCACCCAATTGGTAGCCTCCCCAGCCTGGTTCAGCCGCACACAAACCCTGGTATTAGTATGTAGCGCCACCATCATACTCAGGAATCCCCCTGAAATATTCCAATCGCGCAATTTATTCCAGAGTTCACCTCTGTTGACTGCATCAAATGCTGCCGAGTAGTCTATGAAGGCCACATACAAAGGTAAGCCCCGCCTGTCCCACGTGAACTCAACCGTGCTTTTAAGCGTCAGAATGTTATCAATGGTCCCCATTGTCTTACGAAAACCTTAAAGGGCAACATTTTAGCCCTCTGACACCAATCCGTGTGTTCTGCCAGGAGAATGCTTGCAAGAAATGGTGATGGTATACTGAGCGTAACGAGCATCCTGTAGTTAGCCGGATGACTTTGCTCTCCCTTCTTAAACACGGGCAGTATTGGACTGTCTTGCCAGGAATTTGGGGATTTTCCCAGATTTACCAATTTCAGCCAGTACGTCAAATAGAGAACGGGCCCATATTAGGGGGTCCAGTTTCAATAGGGCATTACATGTTCCATCTGGGCCCATGGCTCGAGAAACCTTCAGTTCACTAATCAATTTGATCAGGGCTTCAATAGACAGTTTAAATCGCCATTGGTTACCGTGCAGGCTTTCTTCCCTCTGGACGACCGCTTCAGGCAACCCTAATGTGTAGGTAACATAATCCTCCTATTTTCTACTCGATACCACGTTAATTAGAATCCCTGGGTTATTATTTCAATTTATATATTGCCAGAACCGCCTTTAGTCATTGCCTTCCAGTACGTCTGCCATAGCCAACCGCTACTCCTTTTTCTATTTCTAAAATGAGTTCGAACCCACCTCTTAAATTGGAGTTTCCTAATCTTCAGACTCTTACTTCGGCTTTCCTTCGAGGTTGACTCCCCATGTTCTATATGGTTTTGAATTAAGTCTACAAGGTACTTTCGGAGTCCTTTTTTTACTAGTTGTACCTCTCGGTCATGATCTTTCCTTTTAGATGTAGGTATTCCTTTATATTGCCCATTTATTGGTTCTGTATTACCCATCTGGAACACCAGCTCCCAGATCTTAGTCACCACCTCCTCGAATTCCTCAATAATCCATTCGGCACCATTGTCAGTACCCCTATTATCCATCCTTTTCATATGACCACTGAGCGCTTCCTTAGGAATTACTCTAGCCCTCTCAAGTTTTTTCAAGCTCCCTTGCATCCTATTCTAACCACCATTCACCCTCAGTCCTCCCACCTCCATCACGTCCCACCGGTCTTAAATAACTTTTAACAATGTGCGCAGGGGCATATGGTCACTCTCCTCTCTTTCTACTATTGCCATATCCGGTATCTTATGCAGGTGGGATGTATTAACAAACAAGTCATCCATCGTAGAGGGCAATTTCATGGGGAATCTAGTGTGACTTCTCAATTAATCACTTTCACTATTGCCATACATCATGGGCCACAAATGGCCTTTTTATTACATTTCGAATTGCTAGATGTAGATTGTTCCTCCATTTCCACATTTTCTGCACAAACCCAAGGTATTTTTGCGTTAAAATCTCCCCCTATAATGGTCAACGTTTTTGCTGCAGTTCTTACAAGCATTTTATTGATTGTCTCCAAAATATTGCCCCTGGTGGGCATATACATTAATCAGGAGAATACTCTCCTTGGTGTTTCCCTCTCCACACTCAATTAGGCCACCCAATAAGAGCTCCATACTTTCCATACAATCTGCCAGTTATTATCTACTGAAATATGGAGTCCTCCCTTGGGCCTCCCTCTCTCTCCTTTAGTTGCAACAATGTTAATCGATTGCCTCCCCGCTAGTTCAAGCTCATCCACCATCTATGTCTCCTGCAATAGGGTCATAAAAGAAACACATTGCTCGCTTCATTCAACCCTCCCAAGTACCAAATGTGGCTGTGACCTCTTGTATTCCAGGAATATAAGAAATTGACTATTTTGCTTGCGTGCCACCATTACAAAACCCTGGAAGACCCACATGTAAGAATGGGGTGGGTCTTAAGAGGAACTTTAAAGCCTCACATCTGTACGGCCCAACACCAGGAAAAGAGCAAGACGGAGAGTGGGAAAACAGGCGGTAGCCAGAACCAATGGGAGCGGTAGGAGGAGAATAAAAGGGGACGCAGAGAACAGGGCAATGTAGGTTGTTTGGGTGAGGTCAAGGGAGGAGAAGGCAGACCGAGAGACCAGGTTTTCTTTCCTATGCATATTTATACTGTGTGCAATTTTTAAAAGTGATTTAAGGATCTATTCAATTGGAGTACATTTGTCTGGCTTTAAATCCATCCATTTATTCACTCTTGTTTTGGTGTGTTATACAGTACCTCATTCCACCCCAACTACTTCCTGCCAAGCTCTGTTTAGTTTACTGATGTTATAAGCACAGTGCACCGGTATACAGGCTTTATAACGAAAATGTAATAAAGAATGAATATATAATGAAAATTATATAACTAAGAAAATAACGAACATGTATGTTGGGGTGAGGTAAAGGGTTAAATCTTGTGGGGAAATGGTTGCGGTTGGGTTTTTAGCTGGGGGGAAACAGGGTTTTGGGGACCCCCTCCACCCCCAAAAAAGAAAATGTTTTGTCGTCATATAATTTTCGTTATATGTGCATTCGTTGTAACATGATTCGTTATAAAGACATGTAACCCAGCGCACCGTGAAAAGTGCTACAGTACACTGTACATTACACATTGCATGTGATCTGACGGAAACCTTGCACAGGAGCAAGTCGTGTTATGTAACGCGCTTTTAGACTGTGCTAAACCACCACGGTAGCCGTCTCAGAGGGCCTAGGATTGTACGGGCAAGTGCCACGGGGGGCTAAATGCATCCCTAATGCAAAAACACATATTTATTCAATGCATTTCTGCACCAGGGCAAAGGACTGGGCACAGGGCAAACACTGCCATGGTACAGCATGCATGTGTTTAGCTCTAGGGCCATTTCTGCCCTAACGCTTATTGCACTTGTAATGCTGCATAGTTACCACCAAACCCCCAGCATTGCCAGAGCACACACCTGTGTCCCTAATGCAGCCAACATTACTTTGGGCCTCATTGCAAGGTTGGAGGTAGCCTTGCCGGTAAAACCCTGCAAGGCTACCTCCAAACTTGCAAGAAAGTCCGGCGCCCGTGTATTGCCCCTTCGCAGGGTGCCGGAATCGGGTGATCCCCATTCCCATTGAGCCCCATAGGACTAGTAAAAACTGGTAAAATCAGCACACACAAAATTTGGCAAAATGTCATTCGGCAAAAAATAATCAGAAACACATCACAGAGTTTCTGAAATGCAGTGCCATAAGAACATCAACGCGCCAGAACCGTGTTTGGCCTAATTGCTTGGCCAGCGCTACCAACAGCGATGCAGGCAAACTTTAGGGAGTTCTTGTTTTGCTTAGTCAGTGACGTAGATGCCACTGTTTGGTTGCCAAGGAGCCTGGGTAGCACCACCTCTGGGAATGCCTGGCTCTTCCTGTTCGGTGCACAGGGAGTACTGTTCCTTCCGGTAGAGTATAGGTAAATAGAGAGAGAGCTTGGAAACATCCTTGTGTCCTTCAGCTGGCACGGCAAGCAGCATCTATTGTGGAGGTAAAGAGAGGGCGCCTAGAAGACCAAGAAGGCACTTTTAACTGACTGGTCAATGCATAAAGATAACCCAGGATGTTTAAGATGTTGGTTTGCAGTGCACCCCACTTATTTCATGGTTATGTTTAGGGCAGGGGCATACCCGGTGCTAAGGGCGTGTATTTGCGCCCTGAATTCCATTGGAAACCATTGTAAAGGCCTCTCACCCCCTTTTGATAACACCCATCTTCATCAAAGGGATCAAAGCCAGTCTCATCCACTCCTCATTGAGCCGAGAAGCTGCGGGCTACAGGTGGGACTCTGGTTCAATGAAGTAGGCGCCTGATTCTGAGCTCTGGGGAAAAGTGTGCAGAGCACGACCACCTCCCCTCCAGCTGCCAGAACCAGCATCCTGAGGTGGGGGGAGAGAATGGAGGGGAGCTGCTGTGCTTTCCAGCTGCAGATGCTGATCAAATCTATCATTGTGGGCAGAGCCGGCCTTAGGTGGGTGGGGGGGGGGGAGCGAGCTGGGCGACTGGCCGGGGTGCCATGCCCCCCAGGGCACCATTAGCCTCCCCCCCGCCACACCAAGTCGGGGGAGTCTTTTAAGGGCTCCCCCGAGCTGCCTTAGTGAGAAAAGGTGTGGCAGGCACCCTTTTGTTATTAAATGCGCCTGCGGCGGTGGGGCGCATTTAATAACAATAGGGTGTAGATGCAGTGAGTGTGGGCTGAACTTTTCTACTACCTCCTCCCCGAACACCCGAACCTTAACTGTTGGTTATTTCACTCTGCCCCTCTACCTCCTACTTTATTTCTCTTACAGCTCTTGTGTTCTTTGAAAAATCGTTCTTTGTCGTTTGTCTTTTACATCACTGCATCCATTTTGTATTGCATTGTGCTCTGTTTAAAATCGTTTTTGAGGGTGTGCTCTTAACATCATGCACCCTTTTTATGCACTGCACTCATTGTGATCCTTTTTGCATACATCCCTGCAGTTGTGCCCCCCTTATCTAAAAGCCTCCTAGAGACCGGCCGGAACTGTGCCGTGCAGGCCCCCCTTTTTTTCTACTTCCTCTTACATCTGCAGCCACTTTCATTCCTTGCCTAGTGTACCTCTCCCTGCCACCCCCCCACTACTTATCTCATACACTTATCACTATCACTTATCACTATCAGAGACACTGGGCCTCATTACGAGCTTGCCGGTCCAGTTACAATGGTACCGGTAAGCTTGCCGGTACCATTGTATCCGGACCAGCAAACTCCGAGTTGTGCTTGCGGGTGCCCTTCATTCCACCAGGTCTGACCTGGCGGAATGAAAGGCACCTGAGAGCACAGCACAGCAGGCCTGTAGCACCGGCACAGTGCCGGTGCTACAGGCATCCCCATTCCCACTGAGCCCTATTGGGCTGAAATGGGAATAGGGATCACCCGACATCCCTACCCTACCCACATCTCTTTTGATCTCATATAATTTACCTTTAGGAAGGGTCTTGAGAGGGCCAGACAGCAGCTCCACCCCCCCCTCCCTTTGGAAAAAATCAGAAAAAAAACTCTTTCTCTGGCTGTACAGTCCCCAGCAGTTCAAAGTCAGCAAGTTAAGCGCCATGAGAGTAATGATTTCACCCCTAGCAAAGTACCCTCCTCGCCAAAGTCATAACATCACCCCATGCTGTCAACACCCGCATGCATTGCCACACATGATCTGAACAGTCCTCCCACCTGGTACCAGCGGCGGACCGAAACCTACAATTCGGCAGGGGCTAACCCTTCAAATGTTGGGAGAGGCGCTAACTACATAGACAGTGGGGTAGGAGAAATTGTATTTGTGTGGGGGCATCTAACATCTTTACGCATTCTAATGAGACTATTCTAGTGCAGCTTCAATGTTACAAGCAGGTAATTCACGCCTTTAAGTTTGGAAGTACCCACTTAAGGACTGCTGTGAGAATGATCTGTCTCCTACCCCCTCCACCCTTCCAATCACTTCCCTGGCAAAGATTGGGGGAGAGGGACGTGGGGGGAGGCGGCTGAAGCCCGGTCAGCTCAATGTTGCGCCTTTGCCTGGTACCCCTGGTAATGGCGTTCTATATGTATACCCCAGTCCTTGGTCCCCTTTTTTGACTCCTTAGGATTACGCTTCTATTCGCCCAATTAGAGTGATGCAACCGCACAACCTTTCTTTGCTGATCTCCAACCCATTCACCCCCATTTTTCATCGATGGCCCCTCCAGCTTCTTTGGGGCGTCTCCTTAGGAGCTGCCTCAGCCCAGGAGCTCTTGCCCCCGCTGGGGGCAGTCCCAGCTGTGCTTGCTCAGCAGTTCCAGTGGCAGCTCCATCAATTACACGGGACCTGTACCCCGTGGGAACAGACTTTCTGGCGGGAAGATTAATCTTGTATCACGGCACAGCCACCCTCTTCCCAGGAGGGGGCTAGGCTAACCCTTCAAATGTTGGGAGAGGCGTGATCTTCAGAGGCTGTGGGGGAGGGGCACATGTACTTGTGTGGAGGCATCTAACGTCTTTACACACTCTAATGAGAGTATTCTGGTGCAGCTTCAATGTTACAAGCAGTTAACTCTGTCCTTCACGTCTGAAACCACACACTTAACAACTGCTATGAGAATGAGGTGTCTCCTGCACCCCCGATTCACCAATCACTCACTTGACATGCAAGTAATCTCTCCACTGACATGCAAGTACAAGCTCCCCCACCCTACCACGTTTTAAATTACCTAAACATGCATGCATATGAGTGCGCGTTCTAACAATGAAACACTTTGTACTAGGAATTGCCAGGCCTTTGTTAACAGCTTTGTAGGTCAGCCAGCTCAATTCAACATAGCCTAACATTTCGGAGGGGGGCCTAAAGCCCGATCTACCCAATGGAAAGTTGTGCCACTGCTGTTTCTGTATGCAGCCCCTTCTGATGCCTGCTGGGGCAGAACAGCCAGCACGCAGGTGGACTGGTCTATACCGTGCCCGGGGCCGCTGTGACTGGGCGGGTTCCACTTGTGTCTTCTGGTAAATGTTAAATATTAAAGATATTTGTACCGTGCAGCGTCACCAGGTGGGATGGGTTAGTAGGGTGAAGAGGAAGTAGGATAGTGGGAGGAGAGGTGTTCTGTTGGCAGCTTCAACTCGGTATACACCGGGAGCTGAGCTTTTGGTACGAGTATCGGGGCGATGTCAGTCCTCGTGTGCTGTTGGTGCGGTTTATGTGTTGTAGCAGTGTGGTGAAGTGGAGGCGGATTGTGGTGCGAGAGGTGGTTGTGTTAGTTTGTGCGAGATAAGTATGTAGAATGTTTAGGGTTTTTTTTTTCTTTTTTGGTTAGTGGGTTCAATGTGGTTAAATGTCTTGCAGCTAATCACCGTATGGCTGAATGCCTGGGTTTCCGGAGTCTTGCCTGGTGCGAAAACGGCGCGATTCGGGAATAAGAGTAAGAGTGGGGGAGAGGCCCACACCCGACTGAGCAACTCGGTATAGTAACTTACTTCGCTGTGATTGAGGAATAATTGAATAATTCAGTGCAGTCCTAAAACGCTGCTAAAATCGAGTCCCGCGAGGGGAGAGAAGGGCTCACACCTGACATAGATTCGGTTTTGGCACAACGCAGGAGTCGGGGTCTCTTCTTACCCTTCCATCAAAGTGAATATGTCTGTTTGGAAACCTTCGGTGTGGGATGGGCTGTGATATTGTGGATGAGTCGACTAAGTGGTTTCGTCTTGGTCTGACTGTGTGTCCGGTCTGTAGTGTCCTCCTCTTGTGACTATCTCTCGAGATGTCTGGTGGACTGTCGTGCGGTGCATTCTGATCGAGTTTGGTTGTTTGGTGAGGGACGGTGTCGGTCTCTTTATTCTTCGTTGATAGGGGTCGGGGTGTTCTTCTGTGTGGTGTTCTGGTTACGCCGTGAAGAGCCAGGGTTTGAGCAGTTTTCTGAATGCTAGGTGATTTCTCGTGTTCCGTATGTTCTTCGGTAGGTCATTCCATGTTCTCGGTGCATGGTGAGAAAACGAGGATCCAAGTTTTGTGTAGTAGTTCCGAAGGTGCAGCGACTGCTTCCCCCTTTTCCCGCCAGTGTCCACAGTAGGCACAACTCCCCAACCCTTCGTGTCTGAGCCCAGCTGCCAAGAAAGGAGTGCTAGGCAACCTGCAACAGGAAGATGTAACGCCCTACTCATCATGAACACAACATGGGTTGCCCCATGAGGTCCCTTCCTTCACTTTAACCCCCAATGACACCATGCACCAGGGTGGGTATTATAGGCCCCAAAGGGGACCTCTGTTTTAATCAAGAACAAAAATAAACATCACAATTCTTATCCCCTTTTGTACTATTCAAATATTCCACCTATTATCGTCCTTCTCTCGAGTGCTCCATCTTCTGTGCTCCTGCTCCGCCAGCCCACCCTGCCTCCACGGGGTCATGGAGGGACCCCTAGGGGGATCCAATGGACCTGCACACTCCTTCCTGTCCAGCACTACCCACACACCCAGAGGAGGTGCCAGAGGACGGCCCCAGTGGGCGGCCCTCTCCCAAGGCTTCCACCTCCACTAACCATTCCCCCCACCACACACACACATTCCATACACTTATGTGGGATGGCAGCTGCAGTCAGCCACCCCATTGGCCTTCTAGTTCTCTTCCCCAGGGTCACAGTATATTTAAAAGTGCCAAGGACGAGTATGCTCGTCCTTTTTGAATAGACTTGCATAATAGCCTGGCAGTTAAGGGGTTAATAATTAGGATGATGGTGGTGGGGCCGAGGGCTCACCCCTCGCTAAATTTTTTGAAGAGGATGGGCTCCGCAGGTGCTGTCCTGTTCATGGCATTGCACTGTGGCAACGTGGGGCACCACTGCTATCGCTACCACGGAGCCCGAATGTGTATGGCTCCTGCGGCTCCTCATGGCCTTGTGGGGTGCCACTTTACCACCGCGATCCGAAGGATTGCTGTTGTTCTGTGCAACGCCCTGCGCCTAGGTGGGACGCTGTACACTCCATCACCTGCGGGTTCCATCACCACGCCTGCGTGGCGCTGATAGGTGGCCTTGCCCCAGTCCTTCCTGCACTCGGATGCGGGTGCATCTCTTCTCCCGGCCCACAGCAAGAACCCATCCCAGACTTCCGCTTTCACCGTTGGGGCCTCCATTGGCTTCTTCACGCAGGCCAGCGCGTGGGCAGGGCTCAGGACTTTCTCCTTTGCTAGCCCACCTGACCTGCCTCTGTGCAGGCCAGCAACACTGGCAACCTTCTTCTGGCTCCCGGATCGCCCCGCTCGCACAGCCCGGAGCACTGATCTTCTGGGCCCTCCTTGACTGGTCCCAGGGTGGGCCATCAAGCCCCAAGGCGCTGCCACCTGGCCCTCGGCCAACCCACTTACTGTGTCGAGGCTGGGCTGCCCTGATGTCACCTGGGCCACACCTAGCATGTGACCTAGTGCTTATTGATTCAGCCCCCCCCCCCCCGACCTGGCCCTGGGCGGCCCAACTCGCCAGCAGACTGACTGATGCAAGAAGGCTTTCGAGGAGCTCAGGTGGACCCTCACCACAGCACCAGTCCCGGCATACATGGATCCATGGTTGCCAAACATCTTGCACATGGACATGAATCTTTAGGGATCCGGCGCTGGCCTTTACCAGGAGTCAACGGTGAGGTGAGACCGGTCGCTTTTTGCTAGTAGGGGCCTGCACGTGGAAACGTACTACTCAGGGCACAAGTTGGAATTTTTGGAATTCAAGTAGGTAATAAGAGAAGTTCCAGGATTACTTCTGCTGTGCCACTTTAATGGTCAGGACAGACAACAACCCACAAACTTATGTGTTGAAGTAGGCAAAGCTGGACACTACTGGACACAGATGGCTCACCACATTGTCCACATACAAATTGAGTGCACACTACCAACCTGGGTGCACTAACATGGATGCCGATGCCCTCTCTCGGAGTCCTCGCGCTCTGCCAGACGATACAGCTAGATCTGCCTCATGGAAGGAATTCTGTTCAGCAGGCATTAGAGCTATCTTCCGGGCTGCAAGTCAGCAGGAGCCAGACAGAGCCAGGGGCATGGTCTACTTGGGACCACTGACTGAGGCGGTACCCGCCATCTACTGTAACGTCACTAGCTTGGAGGAATCTGAGCTACCACGTCTGACCCGAGGTGAGGTCTGACTGCCACAACTAGTGGATCGTAGCATCATTCTGTTCCTTCAAGACAAGGCCAAGGGAGCTGATGTTCCCAGGAATGTCCCTCGAGATCCAGGAAATGCTGCAAAGATGAGGGAGTGAACAAGGCTCACGCAGAACGGTGGAGTCGTGTACAAGGAAAGCAGAGCGGGAGATCGGCAGGGTGCAACTGCAGCAATTCTGCTAAGCTATATTGTATGCACTCCATGACCAGCATGGACATCTTGGCAGGGACATAAACTTTGAGTTGGTCCGCTCAAGGTTTTTCTGGCCCAGACTATCCGCAGACATGGAGTATTATTGTCAGTACTCTGCCAGGTGTCTCACAAGGAAGACATGGCTCATCCTGTGGCATATCTATGGCACTTGAAGAGCTCTGGGCCATGGACCTTTCCCGCCTTTACTTCCACAGCTTAGAGATGGATCAACGAGGTGTGCAGAACATCCTATTGGTGACAGACCCCCTACTCGGTACATGCAGGTGTTTCCCACCAAAGATCAGTTTACCACCACAGTTGCCAACATGCTGTGGGAGAAATACTTTGTGCACTACCGTTGGCCTTCTAGGATTAATTCCAACCATGGACTGGATTTTGAGTTGACACTGATAAAGCAGATACTGGAGCTCGTTGACATCAAGAAGACCTTTATGACTCTGTACCACCAGCAGAGGGATGCCCAGTTGGAGAGATTTATTTGCACTCTCTTGGAGATACTGGGCACTCTGAGGTCAGAGGAGAAGACCAGGTACAGTCAGCATGTACCTACTCTGACCCATTCTTACAACGATACGAAGAATGGTGCCACATGTTTAAGCCATACTACTTAATGTTCAGAAGGGGCGACCAGATGCAGGCAGACCTATGTTTTGGAGCGTCCACAGATGGAACAGGCAGTGAGAACTACACTAGCTAGGGGAAGCTGCTCAAGCGGCAGCTAGAGCAAGCCCATCAGCTCACCGGGGCTGCTGTGGAGAAGATGTCTCAGGGCAACAAATGCTGCTTCGACACCAAGGTCATATTGCATGCTCTTCAGCCTGGCAATCATGCCTTAATCCAGAGCCTCGGGGAGAGCTGACGGAACAAGGTGGACAATGAGTGGGACTCTCAACCGTTCCTCACACAGCATCAGCTGGGAGAGCTCCCTGTGAGAGGAGGGAGGGCCAAGAAAAATCAAGACCTTGCATCAGAACCACCAGCTCACAGTCCGGGAGGTGATCAAGCTTGCCCAAAGGGAGACACAAGACGCATTGCGCAATCAGCCAATGACAAACAGTAGCGATCCTGTGCTGACAGACCCAAAAGTGAATGCCATTCAATGGCTCAATCCACTGAAGCTCCTCGAGCTCCTGAGGGAGTGATACCAGTGGAATGCCACCAGGAAACCAATGAAGATGCAGACGCTGAGAGCGATCGGTTGGACGTCTGCAGTAACCCTTTCCTTGACCAGACACCTGTGTGGGTTCCTCCAGCCACGCGTCCAGACCCCACTCCTAGAGAACTTGATGTCGACCTATCAAGAGTTATCCTAAATCCGATCCCATCACCCCTGCTAAACTGCATGTGGCAGAGGAAACCGTGTCCTTTACCTCTAATGATAGTGGCGTGGCAGATGGCCACCAGCTACGTCAGCAGGAAGCCCTAGATGATGCCTGAGTGCTCTCTGTCGTTCCATCAGTGCGAGTAAGCCAGTTATGAGACTTACGAATGATTCACCAGGGGTCCAGTGTGAGGTTCACGTTGTCCGTTCTACCCAGTCTTACGTTCCTCCATCCTTAGAGCAAGTTCCTGGTAGTTCAGAGGTATTGTGGGAAGTGCCTGAGATTCAGGGTAAGTGTATGTCAACATGCGGCCTGTTATTCAAGATCGTGGTTGGATAGATTTATCGATCTTGCCAACGCTATCATTGGGTTGGGGATAGTTGAAAGGGTGAACACGTAACTCCCCAACTCCTTTTAGGGGCATATGGTGAGGCACATGTTGTTAAAAATAAAAACATATTAAAGTGGTACAGCCCGGGATCCCCCAGCCTGCACCTTGAATGGCGGGTTCCCCTGCGCGTGTGGCATATCAGGGACCCTTCAAATGTGCACAACGCTACAGCCTGTGATCTTCTAATCTACACGTTGCCCCAATGTCAGGAGGAGCTCCACGCCGCACTGCGGTATTACCCAAATTGTTCGAGTCCGATTGACCAAATGCCACAATTGTTCATATTACAGTGGTCCTAATTGACCTTCTGTACAATTGACCGTATGGTTATTTTTATATATATAATGGGTTGAGTTGGGGTAATAATAATATAAGGTTATTGGGTGGGAGTTTGGGGGGGTTTTGGATTGGGTGGGGGATTGCGGGGGGGGTTCTCCCCTGCATATATAGCCTAATTGACCGTTTAAATTTGGTCAATTGTGCAGAAGGTCAATTGTCATTCGGACAATTCGTATAGAATTCGCACCGCCACTGCCCTGCCTCCACTTCAACACGGCAGCCCAGTTTAGAGGAAGGGTGGCGCGCAACATATCACAGTGCGCTGTTTTCAACGCTGTGCTCCTTTTCAGGAAGTGGAGCGCATGTAACTGTTGCTGGGCCCGCCCCTTTGCCGGGCGGGCCCACTCTTCACGCCCTGCCCACTAGGATCACAGTCACGGCTAATGTGGGATGTCCAGACAGCCTTGGCCAGGCTGCTTGTCAAGTAAGAACACTTTGTACATAGTTTACTTATTAAGTGCACTTCATAGACAGGGAATATATTTGCAAAGACTATTTTTATCTTTTCAATACTTTTTGCACAGCTGCTTAGTTAGCTATAAGTGTTAATGTTGGTGTGTTTTAACCTTGGTGTGCATTTGTATGCGTTTGTATTAAATAAGGAACTGCTGTTGAAAGTGACCTAGCCAGTGGCCATCCGCCACGCCCCTATCAATTCAGGTGAAGGGCAAGGGTTCCTCTGCCACGTGCACAGAGACTGCATGCATCCATGACGTCATCCTGCCACTAAAGAGACCGTACACCAGAGTTATAGTGTCTCTCTATCCTTGTACCGCCTTGTGCATGTCTAACCTTGTGTCTCTTCCTAGAGGGGTCTGAGTCCTTCCCTTGGTTACCTCTTACCCTCAGTGGCATACCCTCTTTCCAGCAAGGCACACCTAGGGCGACCTCGAAACCCCAGGAGAGTGGGGACCCAGGAGGCATGGAAGGGAGACATATAGGTGTAAGTTAAGTATTTTATTGTGCCCGCCTGCACCTGTCTTTCACCACGTGCGCTCTAAATCCCCCCCCCCTCTGCCCTCCCGTTATAAACCTTTCTCTACTCCCGGGCTTTGCGTTTACCTTACTTTTACTGCAGTCCATTGTATGCAACGAAAGTGACCCAAGACTACAACTCCCGGCAGGCAATGGACGGAGAAGGTGAAAGCCCAGCACTGAGACACGGTATCCCTCCTGACAGGGAGTGATCTGGGTACCCTAGAGGAGCCCATCTGTGGGCCATGCCGGGTTTTCATTCAATTGCTGTCACTGCCATGTCTGACTTTCTGCCACTGCCATGTCTGACTTTCTGCCACTGCCATGCCTGACTTGCTATCACCAACATGGTCGGTTCTAGTTTTGTGTTCACCCTGATTTACAATAGGCAGATGCTCACAGTCCACGGGGGGGGGGGGGGCGCTCGCAAGCCAGGTTCCAGAAGTGCCCTTAGCCTGATGTCTGATGGACAGATGCTCACAGTCCACGGGGGGGCGCTGGTAAGCCAGGTTCCAGAAGTGCCCTTAGCCTGATGCCTGATGGACAGATGCTCACAGACCAGGTTTCAGAAGTGCCCTTAGCCTGGTGTCTGATGGACAGATGCTCCTAGTCCACGGGGGGGGCCTGGCAAACCAGGTTCCAGAAGTGCCCTTAACCTGGTGTCTGATGAACAGATGCTCCCAGTCCACGGGGGGCGCTGGCAAGCAAGGTTCCAGAAGTGCCTTTAGCCTGGTGTCTGATGGACAGATGCTACAGTTCACAGGGGCAGTGGCAAGCCAAGTTCTAGAAGTGCCTTTAGCCGGGTGCACAAGTGGCCTTAGCCTGGTGTCTGATGGACAGATGCTCACAGTCCACGGGGGCTGTGGCAAGCCAGGTTCCAGAAGTGCCCTTAGCCTGATGTCTGATGGACAGATGCTCACAGTCCACGGGGGGCGCTGGCAAGCCAGGTTCCAGAAGTGCCCTTAGCCTGATGTCTGATGGACAGATGCTCACAGTCCACGGGGGGGCGCTCGCAAGCCAGGTTCCAGAAGTGCCCTTAGCCTGATGTCTGATGGACAGATGCTCACAGTCCACGGGGGGCGCTGGCAAGCCAGGTTCCAGAAGTGCCCTTAGCCTGATGTCTGATGGACAGATGCTCACAGACCACGGGGGGCGCTGGCAAGCCAGGTTCCAGAAGTGCCCTTAGCCTGGTGTCTGATGGACAGATGCTCCCAGTCCACGGGGGCTGTTGCAAGCCAGGTTCCAGTAGTGCCCTTAGCCTGATGTCTGATGGACAGATGCTCACAGTCCACGGGGGGCGCTTGCAAACCAGGTCCCAGAAGTGCCCTTAACACAAAAAAAAACCCAAAGGGGAAAGAAGTTCACATGGAAGAGTACTATATTAATTTGAGTACCCAATAATGGAAATAGAGGCGAAGAAGTGAAGGGAGCCCAATCATGATAAATTCACATTTTCTTTTTTAATTTATTACCATTATAAAATTGCATAATATACAAACATCAAAACAACAATAAAATAGATGAATTAATTTTAATATAAAATACTTGTCAAATCTAATGCCTTAAAACATTCAATCGCAATTTGATTACCACAATTCATAACCTCGTATTACTCAAGGTAAAGCATCACTATCTTATTTTCAAATTTCATTCGAATAGTGGAGATGCTGTAGAAAAAATGAATGGTTGACAATAGAAAAAAGTACCAAATGCAACCAAGTGCTAAGTGCCAAATTGTTAACAATGGAATAAAGTGCTAAATGCAAAAAAGTGCTAGGTGCCTACTGTGCATACATGATCTTCGAATATCATAACAGTTTCGGCGAAATCAACCTATCTGGCTCAATTAAACGAGCCAGTAGTCGCCTTCTTCAGGGCGCACTAAATATTGCAAATATAAACCTGGAACATACTAATGCTTGAATTTTTTTCACTCAGTAGTTCTCATAGGTAAAACTTTGTACAATTCAAGAGTGCTTGATTGTAGATCTGAAGGTCTGTTCGAGACGTTAGCCCTTAATAAAACACATTAAAACAGACAAAAAAGAAAAAACAAAGAAACTTTAAGTATAAGATACAGAATATAATGAGTGAGCCTCCTAATATTCAACGCCTCCAACCATAGAAATGAAACCTGGGGATATATATATATTCACCTAAGTTGGTCCAAATATGGTGCCGAAAATTGTATTTGTTTCGATCTGCCACCCGAACAGGACTGAAGATGAAAGTAAATTTACATCTAAAAAGACAAAAATATGAATCTTAATGAGATATCACAAGATTATCTCAAACTTCAAATACTAAACCCCAGTATCCCCTGTCTCCACAGGGAGTAGATCGCTATATTGCCCCTTCTATTACCAACCTTAAAATGTTGAATGTTTCAAACTCGGGTCAAAACAGCATTGGACTAAATTGTAGATAAAGATAGAAAATATTCCAAATCTGTGGATCTTAGACGGTGTAGGGTCAAGCCGGAAGGAGAGACCAACAGTTGCAGGACCGTGGGTGAAGAACCCTAAAGGAAAGGTATAGAACAAATTTGCATTTTAATAGTTGCAAATCATTAAGTGCATCGATTACAAGAGCATTTTGGGATGAAAAACAAGCTGCATCAGAATTAATTAGATTCTGACAGATGAATAACCTCCGAGCCTCTAAGAAACTAGAATAATAGAATTAGAATGTTAAGATTAATTTCAAATTCATCGGAGGAGATGGACTGCTGCTTGAGTCAGGCAAATGCCACTTACACAAGCCTGTCCTTATTTGTCATGCTGCAACCGACAATTCCTGACCTCTCGTGCGCCCATTTCCAACCAGTATAGTAATGTCGAAGTTCTAACCTAGAGCAGCTTTCTCTCTTGATTTTAAAACAGCTGGCGTAGATTTGCGCCGTCCGATATAGCCTCCGCGGCTAAGTATATTAATACACGCGGAACTAGGGACGTTAATAGAACTACATGTATGCCCTATGTCCCATCGAAAGTGCAAGGAGGACTGAGTTTGGCTCGCGAAAGGGAAAGTCAACGAGTGTATGAAGAAATAACAAAGTTCTCACCCGGAACGAGCCTTCTCTCTCGTCTCGAAAAGCAGCCAACTGGAATGCACGCCGTCCGGTGTAACATCCGCGGCTGTGTTTATAAGTACTCGCGGGACTAAAAACAGTAATAGGACTGCATGTGAGCCCTTTGTCCCATTGAAACTAAAAAAGGACTAAGTACGGCTTCACAAAGGAAAGAACCAACGAGTATGTGCCCTTAGCCTGATGTCTGATGGACAGATGCTCACAGTCCACGGAGGGCGCTGGCAAATCAGGTTCCAGAAGTGCCCTTAGCCTGGTGTCTGATGGACTGATGCTACAGTTCACAGGGGCAGTGGCAAGCCAAGTTCTAGAAGTGCCTTTAGCCGGGTGTCTGATGGACAGATGTTCACAGTCCACGGGAGTGGTGGCAAGCCAGGTTGCAGATGTGCGTTTATTCTTATGTCTGATGGACAGATGTTCACAGTCCACGGGAGTGGTGGCAAGTCAAGTTCCAGAAGTGCCCTTAGCCTGATGTCTGATGGACATATGTGCGCAGGCCGTAGGGAGTGGTTGCAGGCCAGGTCCTAGGTGCACGTGTGCCCTGATGGCTAATGCTCATAGGCTTTCAGGCGGGAAGGAGTGGCGCTAGGGCTGGCGTTAGGTGTGCACAGGCTGCAGGGGGTGGCCGCAGGCCAGGCTCTAGGTGCCCATTGAGTGTGCTGGCTGATGAAGGCGTCGAGGAATGGGGGCAGTTTGTTTACCCCCAGGTCTGATGGACTGATGTGCACAGGCCGCAGGGTGTTGTAGTGGCGTGGGTTCTAGGTGTGCGCTTGCCATGACGTCTGGGATTGGTGTTGATTCTCTGGTTCAGGAAAGAAATGCCTGGCCTTTTGCTGCTGGGCTGCCCTTGCAGGTGGGACCAGACTGATATGGGAATGGATAGTTCACCTCAGTGAAAGGTACGGGAAGCTAAAACGAACCAGCACCATCCCACAGAACTTGCCAACATGATCCATTCCAATCTGTAGGTGCTTATCCAGTCCTGGTTTTGTCTTTGCATTCTGGGACTTGTAGTCTCAGTTTTATAGTGGGAAAAGTGGAACTACAAATCCCAGAATGCAATGAAAAAAATGCAAAGAAAAAAACTGGGACTGGGTAAACACCTACAGATTGGAATGGGTCATGTTGGCAAGTATGAGGTGATTGGCCTTGTTCGTTCTCAGATGAGGGGCTCACACGTTTGGTCAATAATTGAAAGGGGTTGGCACGAGCCCTACCCCATGAAGCCAGGTGATGCTAGCCTCTCAATATCTGAAAGTACAAAGCCCATCTAAGGCACAGACCAGAACTTGCATTCTCTGTCATAGCGATCATCCGTTTTGCATCATTTGTTGTATTTAAGCGCCACCTAGTGTCTGCTAGTAGAAAAGCCACATACATTCTTCCTATGGCAGACAACCATGTAGAAATAAATGGTAATGTTAAAGGACATTTGTACCTGCACTACGGCACTACTCTAGTGGCGCTCTGGCGGATCGGAGAAGGAAATGGGGGTGGGGTGAGTTAGTAGGACGAGCGGGAAAAGTGCAAGAGAGCTGTGATGTGCTGTTGGCAGCTTCAGTTCGGTTAACACGGTTCGCTGAGTGTAGGTGTGCTTTGCGGTTATTAGCTGTGGTGTTCTTTGAGTTGAAATCATCGAAGGCGTGGGAAGCCCGCCTGGAAAGGATGTGTAATCCCGAGATGTCGAGCCCTGCATACTAAGTTCCATTATTAGGAAATGTGCAGGGGAGGGGGGTGGGGGGGTGTAGCATAGAGGATTGAGGATTTCTGGGGGACAAACTTGCTAATTATATATTTTATTTATATCGTGATCATACACATGTGTTTCAGAGTGAAACCAAGCAAAGGGAGGGGAGCAAGGGAGAACAAAAACAACGATCTTACTAGGCCCAGTGATATTTAGAACATGCAAGTGCATGGAGAAGGGAAAAAAGGGGGAAAGTGCGTGGATGGAGGAGAAGTGGAAAGTGCGGAACAGAGGAGAGAACAGAATAAATAATAAGTGCAATAAATAAAGGCAGTGAAAAGTGGCAGTGCAGCCAGCAGGTGGCAGTGCAGCCAGCAGGTGGCAGTGCAGCCAGCAGGTGGCAAGTGCAAGATTAGTCAGATAGGGTATATCTGATAAGTGCAGAAGAAGAATGGGGGACTGTATGGGTACAGATATAGATCCCAGTGCAAGGGGTGGCCCAGAGGCAGTGCAGGAGGGGGGCAGGTTGAGCAGGTACCTGGGCCCAAAGGACAGAGGCTGGCCAGGTACACAGTGCAGAGAGAGAAAAACAGGTCAGCAGGGGAGAAGAGGGGCAAAGGCAGAAGCAAAGAAGAAGTTCTTGAGGTGCTTCTGGAACCGAAGATGATTCTCCTCAAGTTTCAAGGTGGCCGGGAGGCTGTTCCAGAGGGAGGCCCCAGCTGAAGACATAGATCTGCCCCCAGCTTGTTTCTTGGAAAAACGACTGAACCTGAGGGAGTTAGAGGTAGAGGAGCGAAGGGCTCGAGAGGGGAGGTATTTACAGAGGGATAGTTGAAGGTATTTTGGACCCAGGCCCCAGAAAGCCTTGTGGACAATGCAGATGGTTTTACATGTAATCCTTGCATCCACTGGGAGCCAATGAAGGGATTCCAGAGCTGGAGAGATTCGATCCCAGGCCTTGAGGCTAAGGACACGTCTTACAGTCCTGTTATGGATTAGTTGTAAAGGTCGAAGAGTGGAGGCAGGTAGATTTATAAAGAGGCTGTTATAGTAATCCAACCTAAAGAGAACCCGAGCTTGGGAAGACAGTGATCTTCTGAGGGAAGGAGAGGAAAGGCAGAGTCCTTCTAAGGAGGTGCAGTAAGAAGTTTGACTTTTTAGAGACGTCAGCGATGTGTGCGGCGAAGGAAAGTGTGGAATCAAAGATGACCCCGAGAATAGCCAAGGGAGGCCAGCCAGAGAGTGAGGGGAAAGGATGCTGAAGGGGTACCAATGAGGAGATATCAGTCTTGTTGGCATTTAGACAAAGATCATTGGTGTCACACCAAATTCGAATGGCAATTAGGCAATCAGAGATGAGGGAAGGGAAGGAGGTGTCTGAGGGAAGCCTGAAAATGAGTTGGGTGTCATCAGCGTAGCACTGGAACTTTGAGCAGAAAATGGAAATGCAGTAGGCAAGGGTTGCCAGGTATTGGTTGAAAAGCCAGGGCGAGAGGTTAGTTGCATGGGGGAAACCATAGGTAGAAAGGGAGATGGATAAAAGGAAGGACCTAAGTTGGACCTGGGAAGGTCGACCAGAGAGGAAAGAGGTCAGCCAGGCCAGAGCCTGATCAGTGAAACCCAAGTTGTCATGGGTACGATTGAGCAGGATGGTATGGTTGACTGTGTCAAAAGCAGAGGAAAGATCAAGTAGGATGAGGACAGAGGGAATGTAAGAGTAAAGGTTGGAGAGCAGGTCTTCACAGATTTTCAGGAGAGCAGTTCTAATGCTTCTGGCAGCTCTGAATCCAGATTGGTGTTCATGGAGAGAGCCAACAGAGTCGGAATGAGGGTTAAGCTGGGAGATGGCCAGCTTTTCAAGGAGCTTCCTCATAAATGGAGTAATGGAAATTGGGCAATAGTTAGCTGTACAAGAGGGATCTGCTGTGGGTTTCTTGAGGAGAGGATGCACAAGGGAGTGCTTCAGAGGGGAGGCGAAAGATCCAGAGGCAAAAGAATGGTTACAGAAATCGGCAAGGGCCGGAGCAAGGGTATCAATGGGGTCCTTAATGGCTTTAGAGGAACAGGGATGGACCTGTTTGGATGAGGCCTCCATAGATCGGACTTGTCTAGCAACCTCATCCAGGGGGAAAAGAGGAAAGGGGGAGAAAAGGCAGGTGGCTGAGGGAGGGTCAGCAAGCCGGGATGGAGAGAAGAGAGGAGAGGGGGGCAGAGGAGAGGGTGGACAAGATGTCCTGGGTTTTGGAATTAAACTGAGAGGCAAGGGCATTGCAAAGAGCTTGGGAGGCGAGAGGAGGGGTGGAGACTGCAGCAGGGTTGGCCAGCTCCTTGCAGATTTTAAAGAGTTTATCCGAGTTGTTAGATCCCACAGAGATGCAGGATTGAATGTGGCCTCTCTTCTTGGAGCGGACAGCAAGACGGTATTGCCTTTGGACCAGGCAGCAGGCCAGTTTGTCAGAGGATGAGCAGGAAGCTCTCCATTTCCTCTCAGCCGCCCTACACTTGCATTTAAGTGTAGCTAGGTCAGAGTCATACCAGGAATTACACTTGGCTCTGGACTTCAAACTGATCCTCATGACAGGGGCAAGAACATCAAGAGTAGCAGAAATAGAGGAGTAGAGCAGAGACAGGGTTGTGTCAGGGTGTGAGTCAGCCAGGGGCCGGGGGGTGTGGAGAAGGTGCAGCAAAAGCCTAAATTGACACACGCTTCAAGGGCCGGATGTGCGAGAAGGTGGGTGGCAATCCTGGGGAAGGCTTGGCTTGGTGGGAGGAGATAGACAGATGAGAGGAAAGGAGGCAGTGATCACTCCAGGAGAGAGGAGTGGTGAGGGGAGTAGAGAGGGGGAGGCCAGAGGAGATCAAGACATCAAGTGTGTGATTCAGGACGGAGGGGAGGATAGAGAGGGAGAGTGAATCACAGAGGTTGTGAAAGAGCACAGAGGAAAACAGGGAGAATCAAGATGGATGTTGTGATCCCCAAGGAGGAGGAGTTGAGTGGCTGGGGCCAGGAGGGAGGAGGAGAGGTCTGCCCACTCGGAAAGAAATGAGGTGATTTGACCAGGGGGCCGGTAGAGAGTTGCAACAGTAAGAGAGAGGCTAGCTGAGAGATAGAGCCTACAGACAAGGCATTTGAAAGAAGAGTAAGTCTGAGTGGGGATGATAGAGGCAGGAATCCACTCAGGGGAGATCAGGGCTACACCCCCTCCAGGCAGGTTGGATCTGGGGGCAGAGAGGATCTTGTAGCCATCAGGGAGGAGAGTGTCAAAACTTGTGACCGAGCTGGCTGTGAACCAAGTCTCGGTAAGACCAAGGACATCAGGTCAAGTTCTTCTAGGAGGTGGCAGATGTCTGTGGGGTGTTTGACAGCAGAGCGAAAGTTGAGAGTGGCAAGATGAAGAAGGTTGCCAGCCTTAAAAACCTTCCGGGGAGCGGTACAAATTAGGGGTATGCCCTGCAGAGGTGTAGAGGAAACTTGAGATGGTGCAGATGCGACAGGAAAGGGGGACAAGGTAGCCAAGGGAGAAGAGAAGGGGACAGCTGGAAATGAGAGCAAGTTGATGAGACGAAGGAACCAGCTATCAAAGAGGAGGAGATTAGCCTGAGGGCCTTGCACTATGACAGTGCCATTCAGGTAGACATTAATGATGACTCTGGAGGAGTCAAAGAAATCCATGAGGACTTCCCAGCGGGTGCCACCATTAATGGGAGAGGAGGAGACGGAACAGAGCACAGAGATCATATGAGGGGGCCAGAGATCATCCGGCGAAGGAACGAAAAAGAGAATGTCAGTGAGGGTTTGTCTGGCAGAGGCGCTGGAATAGGTATCAGCGATGGGGAGACCTGGATTGGAAGCCAAGATATAATTTTTTTATTTCCTTCATAACAGACTTAGTGAGAAGGGAAGGATAGTTAATAGAGAAGCAGTTAGAATAGATAGGAGAAACAGATAAGCCATGAGTAAGTAAGGAGAGGATGGCAGTAGGAGAAATATGCAAGAAATGCGTTTAATGAGCGGTTATGCAGGAATGCGATATATGAGTTGATATTAAATGAGAGGTTTTATTCTTTTTATTTCCTTTGTTATTTTATATTGTATTTTTGACTGTAATTCTTGGTTGTCAATCAATAGATTGTATATAACTTGAATAAGTGGTTAAACCGTAATTATAAAGGACACGGCAGGGTTAAATTCCATGCAGAAGACACACTTTGTGATAATCTGCAAACACCTGATAAATTTTTATGGCGATTGCTTCAGAGTTTTTTTTGCATCTTATTTTGTCATTTAAAATTCTGTTCAATAAAAAATAGAAAATAAAAATACACAAGCAAACAGGAAATTTATAGCAGCAGTGTTGAGGTGGGTAATACCAACATTTGATTTAAAATAAGTGTTTAAGTCTGAGTATGATGAGTGCGCGCTGACCACTAGCAATGGAATAGTAAATCATTCAGAAAATGCTGCTACCTAAGGCATGAGCAGTGCTCAGCAGGGCACTGCCGAACTTGCCATCAGAGCCCGCACCCAAAAAAAGCCACTGCTACAAGATTCTGGTTAAAAGTTGAGACTGGTTACACCAAAGTCTTGTTTCACTCCAAGAACTATGAGGCACAGACTCAAACAATATATGTTATCCCTGAAGAAGCTCTTATAAGTGAAACATGCATTAGCACAATAAAGTATATTCACTCTGCACCATCTGTTGAATAAGTCTAAGGGACTTTGAAAGCTAATGCATTGTTCCAGCTCTGCATAATATTTCCAATTATCCTAATTAAAGGTATCAAAACCTGCATTGTGTGTGATTTTAAAATTGGAGTAACACGATGCCACACCTTTTCTTTGCACCGACACTGATGCACCCGCGTGGAAACTAGAACATCCTATAAAGAGAAAACGAGTAAATGGTCCTTCTCATGACACGCCAAGGCCTTCTGGGACTCCATCCCGATGACAATCCAGACTGCTCCAAGTCTTCTTCAGTTAAATTCTTGCTGCAAATGTTTTTCCCTATGAACTGTCTAGTGCTCCGCTGCTAGGCCCTCGCTATAAAAATATGTAATAATAATAATTGTGATCCTAGTGCTCAGCGTGCACTCATTATACAGATCAATGTCTGTTGGCTGCGAATAAAAGTCAGAACATAAAGACTTTTGGCCAAAAAGGCCACACCTGCAAGTTCAGCGTTTTGTATGCGGCCTGCTCTTGGCACCTTTCCGGGGGCTCCTCCCTGCCACTCCCACCCAGTGCACGTTCCCACCCGTTGCCTAATCCTCTATCCTAATTATGCTTGTCTGCTGCCTTTGACACTGACAATCACTCTGATCTCCTTAATACTCTCTTCTTGGGATTTGCGATCAAGCCCTTGCCTGCACTGAATCCTACCTCACACCTCGCCAATCCTCTGTCTCCTGGAGCAACAACACCTCTCAACTTACCCCTCTAGCTGTTGGTGTTCCACAATGCTCTGACTTGGGTCTGCTGCTCTTTACACGCTACACCTCTGCTCACGGGGGAACTAATCTCCTACTTTGGGTTCTCTATCAAAACAGTGGTGTTCTTCTTCCCTGCCTTATACTCTCTCTCATCTCTTCCTCTACCTATCCAGTTCCCACCTGACACTCCCCTACTTTTCTTCAGCTAGAAACCTCGGTGTCATCTATGACGCTCCTCAGACCTTCTCTACTTTCATCTCCAAAACTGGAACAGCAGCTCGTCTCAACCGCCTACATATTAGGAAAATCAGGTACCTCCTTCCTTTCGACACGGCCAAGCATCTCTTAACCACTCTTGTCTTCTATAAACTGGACTACTGTGCCAGCATCCTCTTTGGTCTCCCCAATTATGCTTTCTGTCCTCTCGACAAGATCATTACCTTAGCTATCAGGACCCTCTTTGAACTCCGTCACTTCACACCTACTTTCTCGTACATTCACCAGGTAGGATGGCTGACTATAAAAAACATGGCCAGATTTAAATGTCTTCTCCTGGTTCACAAATCTAACCACGGTAAGGCAACGCTGTATCTATCCTCCTCTATCCAAATGTACAATTCTTCTCGTAATTTCTTCTCTGCCGCCTCGACTACCCTTGTGGCTCCTCACCCTCCCTGTGCTTGCTCGCGCTTCTGATCTTTCTTTCTGATTGCTCCATTTGCATGGAATTCTCTTCCCCCGGACATCCGTGAAACAGTACACACGGTTTTGTTCCAAACCAAACTAAAAGCCTACCTCCTTGCCTCTGAGTTACCCTCTAAACCTCTTAACTTAACTCTCATCGGCCTGCTAGCTAACATGCTTTCCCTGCCTCTAACCTGCCTCTGTCCCTCACCTCCTCTGCCTCTAGTCTAGCACTTCACCCACAATGGTCACACCCAATACCGCCTACCTGCACTTAAACATTGCCAATGTTGGTTGATCTTAATCTATGTATGTCCACTTATGTATTGTCCCTGGTGACTGCTCCATTTACTTCCCTCCACAACTTGGTCAGAATGTCCCTCAAACTCACTCCATTGTAAGAAGCTCACTGCTTCCTTTCAAATCTGATTTCTATCTACTGTACATTCTTTTGTGATCAACAGAGCATTTTTCCTCCTGTATATAAATACATAAATAATACAATTACGTTATTTTACTTGAAGAAAGGGGATAGTCTATGCGAATGAAAAGGGTGAGAAGTTTCTTACTCAGTGCTGCATTCAGAATCCAGCTCAGTAGGCCACAACATTGGCACAGGTGAGTGTGGTTTAGGCTGGGGCTTAGGGGAGGTTGCTGGGTTGAAATACTTTTGCAGGTTTAATCTTGAAGTGGTGAGTTAGGAGGGGTGGGGTGGGGTGCAGGGAGGATAGTGGGACGAAATATATCTGTGGGTTTATCTCCTCGTTTTGAGTCTGACAAATTTTTGTGGTTCCTGTCCTAGGTTCCCCCGCCACTCATATACCTTATTGCTTGCATGGCAGCCACAAACGTCAGTGCCACCCAGTCATCAGAAGGGCCTGTTTCCTATGAATTGTACCTGGTTGTTTATGCTAAAAAGGGCACATAAGCTCAGCAGAGCCCGCTGTAAAGAGTAGGTCTTCAGTATGTGTATTTATTTGAAGAACGGGGATGTCAATTCCGATCAGAAATGACTTACAACAACACATTTACAGATGGTGGCGGCATCCCCCCACCAAGGGTGCCTGTACAATAGCACAGCGAACAAAGGGGGACCTAGGCCAACAACAAAACAAAAAAGTCATTGACCTAGGGGGGAAGTGCTTCAGACTAAATATATAAAGTTACATTTTAAAATTGCAAATATATAAAATTACATTATCAGGCAGCAAGGCGGGAGGGGTGGGGTCAGGTAGGGAGGGTGGGGTAGAGTGCATGGGGAGTTCCCTCTTTAGCAAATAAGTGAAGTTTAAGCTGACCTTTGAAGAGAACGGCAGTCGGGCTGGGCTGTATTTGAGTGTGATGGGCAGCGGGTTACAATGCAGCATGGTGAGTCGGTAGAAAGAGCAGAAGGGAAAGGAGGCATGGGGGTATGGGTCATTTGAAGGGGTTAAGAGGAGGCACGGAGGGAATCGAGATCATGAGTAGACAGACATACAGTCAGGCATGTACTGAGGAGCAAGGCCATTGATAGCTTTGCAGACGAGGAGAAAGAACTAGAAAAGGGAGTAGTTGTGCATGGAGAGTCAACTAGGTGTCATTAGGTAGACGTGGAGGAGGAATTGGGTAGTGTGATGGATCTAGTGATGTCATCACTACTTTGCCTAAGGCTGCTTCCTCCTATGTCACCAGGGACAGCAGCCGCTATGTGATCCTGATCCTGGGGGCGGCTATATGAGGGCAGACCACCTGTGGGGAAGAATACCTCTGGGACATGATGGGACATGGTTGGAGGAAACCACATACCCCCCTCCCCAATATATCAGTAGATCCGCTTTAGTTTCTCCCCAAGATTCCAATAGGGACCACATACAAACTACTGAGATGAGGAAGAGACCAGGAGTAATAAAGATTACTCCTAATGAAGATCAGCAGTTACGCCCTTGAAGTCATTCAAAAGGCAGGACTGTGCCCACTGACACAAGGAAGAACAAAGGAGTAATTATGATTTCTAAGACTGAGTATCAAACGCAACAGTCTAGATGTTGGGAAGGAAGAAAATGGACTGGAAAGTTTAAATACAAGCCAAACCCAGCTGACAGTGGTGAAGGGAAGGGGTGTCGAGAGAAGGAGAGTTGAGGAAAGAGCAGTCAGGAGAAGGAGTATGAATGGAGAAGCTGCAGGCGCAGGTCTGCCTGCTGGTCATTGAACGCAGCTAAAAAACATGCGGTAGGAAGACACAGTGCAGCAGACAGCAGAGAGACCGACCCGACTTCGGAGAGAAGAGAAGACAGTGCCATTGGTTCAGAACCAGGAAGGAAAAAATGCTGCAGGAACCGCGCATAGAGGAAACTGGAACAGCAGCAAGGCTGCACTTAACCAGGCACTCACCGAGCCAGTACAGCAAAGCAGATGAAGGCAAACTGACGGCAAAGGCAACCAGTAAGACCAGGGAAAGTAAAAGAGTTACTGGATTGCCAGTGCACCAATGCTGTTATTCAGAAATAAATGAAAACAAAAGTAGTTCAAGCGAGTGGGAAGCTCGTAACTAATGAGGAACGCAATAAAAATAAATGTGAAAATGGATGGTATAATAAACACAAAGAGAAAGCAAATGGAAAGCTATTAAACAAATGAAAGTATTTATTAAACAGGCAGTAAATGCAGCAATAAAATCCTACCTGAAGGAGCATTTATAGGTGAAGGCAAGTTAAGTGTTTCAAATATAAAGTCCTGGCAGGAGAGTATACCAGGTGAAGGCAATTTAAGTGTTAAATATACAAAGTCCTGGCAGGAGAGTATACCAGGTGAAGGCAAGTTAAGTGTTTCATATACAAAGTCCTAGCAGGAGAGTATACCAGGTGAAGAGAAGTGTGTATGATATATTGTGTGACCTGTTAAAAAGAAAGCAATACATATGAACTGTGTTGTATTAAGAGAGTAAGTTAAAGAAAGACAACATTGTGAAATGTGAACTGTAAACAAAGTGCTTAATGGAAAGGAAAGGAATAGTCCTTGGGAAGAAAGGTACCTTTGGATCTGGAAGTGAAGAGAAACCTTGGGGGATGGGAACAACTTCCTCAAACAACGTGAATGTTCTGAGGGGAGACAGAGATCCTCATGAAAGTTTGGTGATTCTTTTTGAAACAGGTTGTTTAAGGCAAAGAGCCTAGAGAAGAAGGCTCTTCCTAGAACTATGGCTGTTGTCCGCAATGAAACACTTTTGTTGAATTTTGAACTCTTCTGCTGAACTTTGAACATTTTGAGCACTTTAAGAAGGCATGAAACATTACCCTTTTACACCTAATATTTGTTTTAGAGTGTGAGGGCCAGAATAGGATTAGGGACACAGGACTTACTTTCATTTGGACATCTTGACATTGACAGACTCCTTAGCTTTTGGTTGCTGTGGGGAAATTCCCAGTAGATTAAGCATAGTGAAGCATTTTCCAAACCCCCTTTTCATTTAAATAAAAGGGTACAGCCACAAACATGTCTCCTCTGTGTCCGTGTCTCATTCCTGTCTCCTCACATGTAGGTTGTAGAGAGTGTGGGTAGTGAAGTTTAAGACTTTGTCTAGAGAGAGGAAATACTAGAGAGGAAGGGCAAGGAGTAGGTATGAGCAGTAGTTGAGTTGGCAGAGTATGAGAGTGGAGATTAGAGTGTTCATGGAGTGAAAGTAAGACATTTATGATTTTTTTAATATTGAGAAGATTATTAAGAGCAACAAACAAGCTCTTTGTTATGAATTGTTGGGGTCAGAGGTTACTATCAAAGAGAACCCCAAGGTTATGAGCCTTCGGCAAGGGAGCAAGAGGGTAAGGTGGGAAGGAGATAGGAGAAGAGGGTACGCATGGCACTGAGAGCAAGGAGAAACATTGCGTCCGTTTTCAAAGAGCTCAGCATGAGCAGAGATCCATCCAGTGACAGATTGCAGTGAGACTGTTCATTAACTGTTCTGAGATGGCTGACGTGAGGGAGGGAAAGGGGAAAAGATTTGAGTGTTGTCAGCAAAGAGTTGGTAATGAACGTCGAAGGATGAGATAAATCTACCTAGAGCAGAGGCATGGATGGTGAAGAGCAGATGTCCATGGACTTATCCTTGGGGCACACCGATGGGAGAGGTGTGGGGTCTGAGGTTTGTGAGTTCCAGGAGTTTTGAGAGGAGTGGCCTTCAACGTTGGAGGCAATTCAGGCAATGGCATTTTGGTGAGCCCCAAGGCCCTGGGGAGAGAGGAGGAGAGAGAGAAGTGGTTGCCAATAACGAAAGCAGCAGAGAGGTCTAAAAAGATGCGTGCAGAAGAAAGTTTGGAGTGGTGAGAATTAGAGAGAAAGTTGGAGACATGCATGAGTGCAGTCTCTGTGTAGTCTTTACTATGGAAGCCAGATTGAAGTGGATCTCCACGGCCATCATACTCAAGGTACTTAGTGATCGGTTTGAAGACCACACGCTTATGGACCTTTGAATAATGGGGAGGGAGTGAAACTGGCCAATTGTCTGCTGGGACGTTTGGGTCAGCAGAGGGTTCCTTCAAAAGAGGCAGGACAGTGGCAAATGTGATGGGGCAGGGAAGAGTTCAGCTGAGAGAAAGGTTAAAGAGCTCCAAGAAATAAGGACAGGTGATTGAAACGGTTTCACCATTTGAGGAGCAAACGGGTCGACGATAGGAGTGCACGATGGGTTGGTGCTGCGAAGTATGGGTGCTAATTCAGTAGGAGAGGTAGGAAGGAAGTAGTGAGGAGTTGAAGTGGCAGAGAGGAGAAATGGGGGACAGAGGGATCGTGAGGAAGAGTCCTGATGGAATGTCCTCTTAGTCATTAAAGAGGGAGAGAAGAAGTAGAGGGTGGAGGGTCTGAGATGTTAAAGTGAACAATAGAGTGATAGGGGTGAAATCAGTGGAACGTTCAGAGGAGGAGAGCGCAGTAGACAGAAAGACAAGGTAACAAGAGTTTCCACTAGCGTGAGTAGGCCAGTGGTCAAAGTGGGCAGGAGTGGTTGAAAGCGGTGCTCCTCTGCTTGTTTAAAATTAAGTTTTACTTTTTCTAAACTTTTATTTTAAAAATAAACCGTTCTGGAATGGTTTTGTTTTAAAATAACAGTGTAGGAAGAAGATGAAACTTGCACTTTCAGTGCATTGCGCTGAACATTCCCTTAAACAGCAGGTGCATGTGTTTCGGGCTTTGTATTGTGTGTGGGAGGGGGTGTGGTGATGAGGTTTCTGGGGAGTGGGGGCAAGCCAGTAGGAAACATAGTTGCACTACTTCTTTTTGTACACTTCGAGCACTGGAGTAGGCCTCTTTTTTATCACACTACCTGGTTATGTCGTGTATTCCATGTCATATTGTTTCACATTAATGTCATGTTCCTCTGTACAAGGCAGACAAGTGCTTTGAAGCAGCCAGAAGGTGACATGCAGCACCCCACAAAACTCGACCTGGCAGAGCATAACGTAACGTAGAGTAGCATGTCAAAATTAAGAAACCATAGCATTTTCAAAGCAGGGCGAAGATAGCATAGGGTAGCATAGCACAGCCACATAACAAAAACATGGTGTAGAGTAGTGTACCCGACAAATAATATTGTAGCCCAGTACAACAACACAGCAAAGGGACTAAGATGCTACACACATACCCACAAACGCACAAACAAAACCCTGCTCCAGACTCACCCCTTCTAGCTTAGGGGTCTGATCTGCTTCAGCTTGACTGGCAAAAAGAGAATGGAGAATTGTAGTGGAGGAAGGGCCAGACAACAAAGGCGAGGGGGCTCCACCATGGACACCTTTGCTTCATTCGATCCTGAGGCAATTCACAGTTTCCTGTCCTCAAAGCTGTGATATGCTGACTACCCTATATGCTCATAACAAGCGCAGGCCGGCAAATGAGGCATTATTTATCTATTTATGCATTTATAAAACACGCAAAACCCAAAGGCATCCAGGCACTGATCATTTGAAAGAAACATTGGCTTCCAGAATATGAAATTTGCTGTTTTTGTGTATTATACAAGGCTAACATGCTACCTTTTGTTTGCTTCCTGTTGCAAATAGTACGGATGAAAATAAATAAACACACGAAAAGAAAGAAGTGGCACAGTTCAGAAATATGTATCAGACAGGAGTGTCATTCGTTCCCTAACGGGACTGTGTCTGGGCCCTAGGTCCCTGAAATGGACCCTGAGAAAGACGTATGCCCTTTAAGCCAGTTTCTGTGGACCGGCTGCCAGGGTGGCCCTGAGGGCAACTTCAGGTAATGGAATGGAAAACAGTGCAATGAAATGTCATATTTTATGTTAGGTTATGAGATCTTTTATACTGAGTCAAGTATTACACTATAGTTGTGATCTGACAACACCAATGCTTGTCTGGATAGGGGCAAATTGTGCCCACACCTTGGGTGAAGCAGACTGTGGTCCGTGGTGGAAAGGAAAAGTGTGGGAGGATAAGAGAAGCAAGAGTAGGATAGGAAAATGGAAAAGAACAAGCAGAGGAGTGTGCAACCTTGTGGCAGATGGTGTTCGTGTGTAATCGTTGGTAGTCGAACAAACGAAAGTTGATCAAAAAGAAAGGGATTAAAACCTACCCATGATCCTGGGCATTCTTCTGTGAGAGCAGTTTCTATTATTATTTTTTTTAAACCAATTTATTAAACGTTAACACATCATAACAGCAAAATAGAGACAATTCTTAAATATCTACATCACAATAATGAAGAATATGACGAATAAGAAGGAAAAAAAAGGGGGGGAGAAGAAGGGAATCAAAAATGAATAACCAAAAGCATTTAAAACACGGTCCTGAATACATCCACCAAGAAAACCTTAGAGAACATCCAATCACGTAGCATATGAGTAACAGTACCAAACATTACAATAAGAGATAAAAACAGGCATGCCTACTTATCTGTATACAGGTTAACTTGACACACGATACATAGTCTGATCTAATCTGTATCCAAAAGGCCTTCCATATCTTATCAAAAGTATGCCTCTTCCCTTGCACAGAATATATCACACTTTCAATATTGCTTGTGTGATACATCTCCATCCAATCATTTTTCGATGGGTAAGCATTGGATTTCCTTCCAATAACCAGACCATTTCTCTTGGAGTCTGACATTCCCATCTGCGAAACTGCTTAGCAAATTATAAATTTTGGACGCTGAGTGCTCATTTTTGCCAATCCTACGCAGCCTTACTGGCAAATCAGAACTGATCAAAGATGGAATGTTCACTGCTCTCCTCAATTTTCAGTATTCACCATATGTACACAATGATAAATCAAACTCAAGCTTCAAAACTCGAAATGTTTTCCAATGTGTTCCTTCAAAAAGGTCCTCGACTCTAGTGATCCCTGCAGAGTACTACGCTGACCAAAACAAGGTTTTATTGTTCAACTTGATATCCGGGTTCAACCAGATGGATGAAATACCCGTTTTACCAGGTATTAACCCTGCAGACTTTGCATACGATTTCCATGCGGATCTAAGAAAGTTAGTTAAATCAGACTGGTTATTTCGATCCGTTGTGTTAGTGTACAAAAGAGCCCCAGGGGTCCAGGGGCCCGCACCTTTAGCCTCTGCCTCTGCCCATTCATCATCCCTTTCATCCAAAAAAAGCAGGACATGTTGTAGAGAAAAGGCTTGATGAAATGTTTTGAAATGTGGTACATTCAAACCACCCCTGTCCTCCCATAACTGCAATTTCCACAGCTTTAACCTCAGTGTTTTCTTGTTCCACAAAAAGCTTTGTAGAATGCGTGTCACCTTTCTTCATGTCTGGTTACTCA
The DNA here is from genome assembly GCF_040938575.1 of Ambystoma mexicanum. Taxonomy (NCBI): domain Eukaryota; kingdom Metazoa; phylum Chordata; class Amphibia; order Caudata; family Ambystomatidae; genus Ambystoma; species Ambystoma mexicanum. The sequence goes on from NC_090938.1 coordinate 692,748,739, forward strand.
CATACTCAAAATATAGTTTACTTTCAGAGCCATAACCATCTTAATAGCATTAATCTTTCCACCCAAGGATAGACCAAGCTCATTCCAACAGTCCAACTCCAATTTCATCTTTTGCAAAATTATGTCCGAATTCAGGTTCATCATGTTTCTCAAATTTACAGTAATCCAAATTCCTAAGTATTTCATTTGCATTGGGCACCATCTGAAACCCAGATTCTCTAGCACCTTGCAGTTTGTCAAATGCAAACCTGGTAGAGCCTCTGATTTAGTCCAATTGATTTTATAATTTGACAACAGGTTGAAGGTATCAATCAAGATCATCACTTCTGAAATTAAAGAAGCCAGCTCCTGGACGACCAGTAGTAAATCATCGGCATAGAGCCATCATTTTTGACATACTCCATCAAATTTGACGCCCACAATTTTTTCATTAGATCTGATAGCTTCCGCTTAAGGCTCAATTGAGATCACAAAAAGTTGAGGAGACAAAGGAGAGCCTTATTCTGTTCCTCGTTGCAACTCAAATCTCTCAGATATGACTCCATTCATGTTGACCTCCGCAGTTGGTTTTGTATATAATTCAACCCAGCTCAGAAATTCCAGAACCAAATTCATCCTCTCCATGGTACCCATCAACAAGCTCCATCTCACACGGTCGAATGCCTTCTCGACATCCAGAGACAGGGCAACAGATTCCAAATTGTGCTTCTGACAAACTTCCAGGGTAAACAATAGTTTTCTCACATTAATAGAGGATAGTCTTCCTTTAATGAAACCCACTTGGTTAGGGCGAATTATTTTAGGAAGCAGTTTCTCCAGCCTACTGGCCAGGACCTTTGAAAGGATTTTAGAGTCACAATTGAACAGGCTGATTGGTCTGTAGCTCCCTGCGTAGAGTTCTGGATGACCCTGTTTATGCAATAGGGATATTGTAGCATGCCTTAAAGTTAGTGGTAGCAGACCTTTTGACTTACTATCTTTAAACATCTCTCTCATCAGCAACACATCTTATTCTGGCATCACTCGGTAGAATTCAATTGGAAGCCCATCAGGGCCAGGACCCTTCCCCAGGTTTAGCTTCCAAATCGCCTTTCTCATTTCATCAAGAGTGATTTCCGAATCCGGGCAGACTTTTTCTGCCTCTGATAATTGTTTTATTTCTAATGACTCAAAGAATTGATTCATCCGGTCTGAATCTACATGAGATTGATCACTATACAAGTCTGCATAGAAGCTTCTAAAAACATCATTTATCTCAGCTGGGTCACTGGTCACACCCGGCTTGCCCTTAATAGCTTTAATTGTTCAGCTTGCATCCCTCTGTTTCAATCTATGGGCCAATAGTGTGCTACACTTCTCACCCCTTCATAGTACTTGCATTTAAATCTAAAAATCATGAATTCTGCTCGCTCACTCAGAATCTTATTCAGGTCGCTTTTCATCTGCAGCAGTTTCTAGTACAGTGATTTTGTGGTACTATAATTACTAGAACATGCATGGTTGTGTGATGGACTGCAGATGTGGCTCGAAAAAATACTGTGATGGGGGCACAACAAGGTAAAGATAGTTCAAGATACATATTAGTCAATTCGTGAATTATTTCAATGCAGGTTTTCAACAGATAACTTATTAGTATTTCAGGTACACCAGGGTAAATCTTGAGGCCACCCGAGATTCGAAAGGTAAGAACACAGAAACAAATATCAAGTATTGCTACTTGACAACCCTATGGTGCACTCCTGGAGGGATATACCATCCCAAACGCAGATTCACAGAAAAGTTGGCCAAGCTCACCAAAAAAAAGGTCGCTTCGGATAATACCTCTCCCAGATATTCTTATTATCATACAATTTTTCATTGTCTTATATATACACTTACATAGTAACAGTAACACATAGTGTCAATTGTTTCAGTACTTGAATGTTATAAAAAAAAAAATGTTTGTTGAAAAAATTGAACAAAAAGCATATGAAACACAATGCATGATTTTACAAACAGTAAAGTTTTTCCTTCAATCCATGAAGTAAACGGGTTTGCTTCAATTCAAATAAACAACAGGTATTTCATGATGCGGCAAGTATACAAGAACATTGACCCAGCGGCACATAATGTACACAATTTGGTCATACATATATATACATATTCTCAATCTAAACACATAAATTAGCAGTCCATGATCATCCAAAATACACTTCTTTCAAAAGAATATCTAATGCCGACACGTTTCGGATTTAGCAAAATCCATCTTCAGTGCTAGAAGTGTTATGTTCCATATCTTGATTAGATTACCAATTTTCTGTTTTCATCCTATATATCCTAATATCCTAATTATAATTCTGTTTCAGGGCCAATAATCACTAAATCGATTTTCCTATATCACTTATAACACTAACCTTATGTTGTCTCCAAGTGTTGTGCAGGTAAGGATGCTTCTACCTATATACCAGAATAAAATGGGTTAAGTAACATATTTTTGAAGAAATTGCGTGGAAAATCAAAGGAATAAATTAGCAGAGATTTTAAAGATCCCTACTGGTATGGTTTTCATATTATCATATTGTCACATCTAATTATTACTGGGCAGTATGTGTTGGGTACTCCAGTTTAACTGAAATGGGCTATATTCAAATAATCACACATGCGGACCATAACACTTTTGTTAGTCTCACCATCATATGCAACATTATAGACACCGAGATTCAATAAGAGCTATTTCAGGGAGAGCAAACTCTCCTGTCAGTTTTTTCTCGCGCCGTAATTTTCGGCTGCCAGCACTGCTGCAGAGTTAGAAAAACCCATATATCATGGGCACCAGCTGCTTACCTCGTTTGTGAGGTCGAAATCCCCCCGAGCCGCCCGCCTACAAGACATGCCCCTCGGCTCTCATTTGTTTATATGGTTTCCATGGAGGCGACGCACGCTCACGCTCGCCTTGCCTCCAGGGGTGGCATATTGAGTGAGGACTAGTCCGCAAGTCTCACTTGCGTGTTGGAAGCCACGCTAAGCCACGGGCACGCTCCCATGATATTTGTTGGTTCATATTAGACATACCCATCCCTAAGAGAGTATGGGTTTATTAAAAATGTTGGTAATGATATATCTTATCCCCTATTCATGGGTATTTGCAAATGAAATTACCTCAAGAAAATGTGGGTCACACACCACAAAAGTGTGGTCATTGATTTAAACCAGGTATGCATACAAAATGAACATATACTACTGTGCGTACAGTGGGGCAAGGATTGCAGCAGCGGGTCCATTGTCCGCACACTACGTTCCGCCCCATTGATCGCACAAAATTCAGAATCCGAGATCTGATTCAATTCACAAACGTTGAATCAGCTCTGGTCAAAATGAATATTGATGTGATGTACATGTCAATTTACCATATTCCATAGGACCCTATCTAATTTTTGCCATCATTCCATATCAGTGCTACAGTGCACAGTTCACTATGATGATGTGGGGGAAATGTCAATCCACCACATTCCATACAACCCTACCACAGTTTTCTGCCTTAACTCCATATCAGTGCTACAATACACAATTCACTATAGGGTAAGTGCCTCGTTGATGTGATGTACATGTCAATTTACCATATTCCATAGGACCCTACCTCATTTTTGTCATCACTCCATATCAGTGCTACAATGCACAGTTCACTATGATGATGTGGGGGAAATGTCAATCCACCATATTCCATACAACCCTACCACAGTTTTCTGCCTTAATTCCATATCAGTAGCTTAATTGTTCTGTTTCTATCCCTCTGTTTCAATCTATGGGCCAATAGTGTGCTACACGTCTCACCCCCTTCATAGTACTTGCATTTGCATCTATAAATCATGAATTCTGCTCTCTCACTCAGAATCTTATTCAGGTCGTATTCCATCTTCAGCAGTTTCTAGTACAGTGATCTTGTGGTGCTATAATTACTAGAACATGCATAGTTGTGTGATGGACTGCAGATGTGGCCATAAAGTTATGTTAAATTATAAAGATGTTATGCTGTGCCAAATCACCACCATAGTAGTCTCAGAGCACCTTGGCTTTATCGGGGTGATCAAGGGGGGTCCCCATTATTATGAGTGATTCGTGTTGCGCACACCATATTGATGGTGGAGGGATGGCAGCGAATTGGGGCAGTGTTGCAAATCCATATGGAGTTCATTATATGTTACTTTAAGTATTACAATCGTTTAGAATGTATACATATTAGAGTTTCGCCCATGTAGAAAGATTCAATATTTAAACTGCAAATGCAACACAAACACAGTCCACACAATGGGGTGCTTTGCTCCAACATTAGCTGTTACACATGAATTCTAAGTAGCAGTGACATTCATGAATGAGGAGTTACCTAGTAAGAAGGTCAGCGTACGAACAGGGCAAGGTTTACAGTCCAGCAAGGGGACAGATGTTATCTCGCCTTTTGTATTAAAATCTTTAGAGGGGGTTAGTCATTTGTTTAGTGGTAATAAACATGAGGTCGGAGGCCAGGGTCTGGTGGTTAAGTGTTTTTCCAGGTCATCAGAGGCTGTATGTGTCTGCATAAATTAGAAGGTCTTTTAGAGGCACCAGGAGTCTGGGGAATTGAGATCGCAATAAGTAGTTCAATGAAAATCCTGTTTATGCAGACTTTCCTCTATTCACTAAAATACGTAAGCGGACCATGTGCAATCACACTTAAAGTTAAAGGCCTTAGGACAGTTTTGTGCTGGAAATGAATTATGTTTTCAATACCAATGTTTAACCATTGAACTGATGACATGACCTACTACAGTTGAATCCCAAGAACAGGTGTGTTTTGAATATGATCTGAAGATATTAATCAAGATAAGCCTGGCCAATGAAAATGGAAGAATTGGGAAAAGATGGGATTTCTTTGAAGAGGTTTTGTCCAATCATATTTTGGGGGTATAATGCTTATGCGAAATACAAGCTAAAACAACATGACGCTGGTGCACAGCCATCTTGGACATTCCTCTCCCATCACCGTAATGAAAGCCTATGTTTTTCGTGCGCTCAGCAGAGTAAACACGCATCCCAGCAGTGAAGGCAAAGCAAGGTCCCATAAATACTGTTGCTGAGTGGACTTACTGTGGAGAATAGATATTGTATTGTCCGCCGAAGGAAGAGCCATAGAGGGAGTCGGAGCGCTCTGCAGGTGCAGTGATAAGGGGACCTGGGAGAATGTGAAGAGACGGGAGCTGGGTTTTTCCACTTCTAGCTGTTTTTTTCCACTCTTTGCCCCCATAAAGAGAAGAGGTTTTTCCTCTGTGAAGACCGTTAGAATCTGGACATGGGGATGGATGGTGATAAAGTATCTGGGAGTGTTTAAAATGTTTGCAAAGGTATATAAAATGGCAACTGATGTTGTGTTGTTGAGATTTGTGTTAGTTTGTCCCTGCAACACCATCTAACCACCCCCAGTGCTTTGTACAACACGCTTGCTTTATGTACAACTGTGGGCTCGCTTCTTAAGTGGTGGGCTTGTTTTCGGTTAAGGTGTTTAATGGCCCATGCCCACAGCCTGTCTGAAAAGTGTCATATTGTACCCCCTAGTGGCTCCAGAATGTAGTCTGCAAGGAAAGGTAAAAGGGTGTGTGTGAAGGAAGAGAGAAATGGGTATAGATAAAGGGTGAACAGAGAAAGATTTACATTTTTAGGCAAAATGAAGAGGGGTAACAAGTTGAGGCAGTATGCGCAGGGACAGTGATAGGGCACTGAAAGTAAGACAGTCATTTGATGCCTTTTAAATTACTTAAAAGGCCTTGGGAATGTGTATCCTTAGAAGTGGAAGGGCCCTTTAAGGCTGTACTAAGTAGAAGCAAGAACACATAATTGTGGCTATGTATTTGCACAATTACAGATAATTGAGTATATCTAGTTTCAAAAGAAATGTGAAGCTTTATGAGGGAAGATGGTATAAAACATTGTAAAACTAAAATATACCATCCAGAAACGAACGGGTGCAGAGAAAGATTCAACTGAATTAGAATGGATGGGTGAGATTTGTAATAACTGGGGAACAGACTGGGAAAGAAGGACATATGAAGGAGTGGCACCTTATTCAACCACAGCTGTAATACCTTTTGAAGTATTGAGAAGAAGTAAGATAAACACAATAATAAGCCAGCAAGGATGGGTGGGTGCAATTTCTCAGGCCCCCCACAGGTCCCCCTTCATCAATTATATACTGTACCCCTCGCCCCACATATATATGGGATGAAAAAGGGGTCGAAATAAAAAATAAGTCAGCATTTTCGGGGGTAGCAGTAAACAGGGTGCAGAAATGGTATTATCCCAAAAAATGTAAATGGGAGGAAAAGAGAAATCTGTGCAGTAATCTGTCTTAAAGAATGAGATATGGTCAGAATTAAATCTACAAACATGTGTTGAAAGTGTACTAATGTTTTCTGATCCCATAAAACTCTTTAGCACTGTCATTTTCCCATTCTCTCCATGGTCTGTTCCTGTTGAACCCTTAGTGAGAAATGCATTCTGACTAATAACTTCTTTTTTGAAAGGTCCACAACAAACCAGGGATAATTAAGAGTAAACGCCTTAAACATTGCTATTTTCTGTCCCTCACATAATACTGAGCATGCGCTGATGTATAATTGTCATGACAATGTATGAGGTGGTGCAAGGCACATACCGCGTGGGGGGTGTTATGCTTAGTTTCATTGGACACTTGGGCGACTTTTAGTGATCAGATTGATGCAAACTTCTTCATTCAATTATAGAAAATCTAATGACAACATGAATGTGGCACAAAAGAAAACTATTTTAAATGAGTGGTTTTGATCCCATGTATTTATGTAGGGGAGAATTGGAGTGGGGGAGGTGAAAGGGGCGAGGCAGAAGGGTTCTGCAAAGTGATGGAAAAAGACAGAAGCATTACAGATAAGGGAGAAAACGAGAGGTGAGTTGGCAATGGCTACTGGGATTATTTTACATTTCCAGTTTTCAGCCCTTTGTGATCATGCAGGGGAACATGTACCCAGGATCACACATGTATTTAGCAGTCAACAAGAATATGCACTCAGAAATCAGTATCACATTGAGACTAACGCCCAGGTGTGCAAGATTAGAAGGTTACTACAAAGTTATTACTCGGGTTTCAGTAAGCACTCAGAAGCTCCTTAGACTTACACTGACCGGCCTTGCTCCTCGTTACAACTACTGAATGCTCTATCCGATTCCTCCTTTGCCTCTCTGACAGGCAAAGTGCTTTGACGCCATGACCTATGGCAGGAGGCGCTATACAAATGCAAGATGACATAACATCACAATTGCTGCTACAGTTACTCTCCGTGCCAGTATCAGTTATAGGACAAGCAGTGACAGGGTCTGGGAAGCATACATTTTCCACATAAAGGTAACATATAGACATTGCCCACAAAGGCAAGAGTCACCCCCTGGGGTGGCAGGTATGGTCACAGATCACACAGGAATATTAAAAGACTCTAACAGGAAAGGGTAAAGTACTTACTATATAGCAAATCTGGTCAAGTAAAAAGTAAGAGCAATGTGGAACAGGACAGACGGAAACGACACACAGTGGGCAATTATAAGATTGGAGGAAATTAGGCAAATAAGAAGACCCCACCTGACAGCAAGAGGGAACCCCGGAATGCAGGATCAGGGAAAAGCGAAGAACAAACTGCAAAACAACGCCTCCTTTTAAACTCTAAGGAGGAGAGGAGCGGGGGATGGAACTAGAACAGGAATACTCTCCATGGAAAGCAAAGTGAAGAAAGCATTCACTGCAGATCAGTGATAGGTCGGAAACCTAAGGTACTGTGATGACGTCAGGTACTTGATGCTGTCTGTGTGCCAGAGCCTCCTGCTACCTGGAGGTGTTACCGGGTAGGAGTCGCTGGGTGTCCTTCCCAGTCCATGTCCCCTCTCTAAATCCTGCTCTATCAGAATCTGGGCTGTTGTGAGTTCATCTCTTTCCTTTGCAAAAGACCAACAGGCAGGGGAAATGAGTAACTGTCCTGCAAATTTTGTGAGCGTCCCATAGGGCACCATGATAAAACAGTGGGGTCCCACTCCATATCGGACCTTGCACTAGTAATCCATTCATTCTTCGGGATCAGTATGGAGGGTCCCACCCCAAGAACCAGGGTTGATGGCCAGGACAATGCAGAATGCATCACAACATCAACAAGTGGCCACCTGTCGAGACTTGATTGTCGTGAAGATTAGAGGGGCCTCCGTCCCCAAGTACCACACAGGGAGAGATAATATGACTCTCTATGCGATTATTGAGGCCACAGGTGGGAGATGCTGGAACGCCGGAACCACGTAGCACTGGAAACCCCAAGGCCGCTGTAAGGCAAACAATTATTAGTACAAACAATCACAGTTGAAGTATACAGAACGGAATAGTACTGTCCAGGAAGAAGCTCACCGATGTATGGTAGTAAGGTCGCTACTAACCATAGAGGGGCCTAGGATACAACTACGTGGGGGCGCGTGAGCAGCACCTTCAGATGATGGTAATGATGATGGTGACTTGGGATGGTGGTCAGAGTAGTCACCAGTTGTTGAGCCCACCTGCAGTTGTTGACGTGGAAGACGTGGATGTACGTAAGTTCATGAAAAGGGAAGAACCAAAAGAAGTCCGGTATGAAAGTCCTGAGGTCAAAAACAGCCAGATATCCACAAGGAAAAGCGCCAAATCCGAAGGGAAAAGCCAAAAGAAGTCTGTAGTTCAAGGTCCGATTTCAAGCATTCCAGGAATCAAGGTTGAAGAGCAAATGCCAAACAGAGTTGTGAAGAACAGCTGTGAAGCGATGTGTGGTCGACGGAACTCTGCTTTTATACCGTTTGATTCCTAGTCACATGACCCAAAACAGAATCACGTGATCGGGATCTCCTTGTCATGTGATCCGGAAGTGAACGTGACCGCCTGACTCTGCCTGACCCAATGCGCCACGGCAGTTGCCAATGCAGAAATGGATACAACCGGGCCCGAATGTGACTTCTGCTGTGATGTAAGGTATGGACCCCAAACTGCTCCTACATGTGTACTGGATGTTGGGATTGGACGTGCTGCGGGGCATGCTGCATGGAGTCTAGCGGACGTGTGGACATGATGCATGACACCACCCTACTATTCAGAACTGAACTGCTACCTGAGTGGGCTGGGCACCATACTCAAGAGTGGGCTGGGCACCGTACCTCAGAATGGGCTGGGCACCATACTCCAGAGTGGGTTGGGCACCATAGCCCAGAGTGGGTTGGGCACCATTCTCCATAGTGGGCTGGGCACCATACTCCACAGTGGGCTGGGCACCATAGCCCAGAGTGGGCTGGGCAGCATGCTCAAGAGTAGGCTGGGCACCATACTCAAGAGTGGGCTGGGCACCATGCTCAAGAGTGTGCTGGGCACCATGATCCAGAGTGGGCTGGGCACCATACTCCAGAGTGGGCTGGGCGCCATACTTAAGGGTGGGCTGGGCTCCATGCCCAAGAGTGGGCTGGGCACCATACACCAAAGTGGACTGAGGACCATTCTCAAGAGTGGGCTGGGCCCCATGCCCCAGAGTGGGCTGGGCACTTTATACTTGAAAGAGGAGCTGGCCAATATATGCCTGGAAGCAAGAAGAAGGGAACCAGGCACTATAACCCTGGATGGATTACAAATAGCGAGTTGGGGGGAATATACCAGTAGTATTCAAATGTTTTGATTACAAATATTTTTGTTGAGCCCCCCCCTTCACCTACTGAGTAAAAACATGGTTACCAGCCCCCCCCTGACTCCACATTTGCTTATATTTTGTATAGAAAGCAGTCACTGTACTCCCTTTTTGAGGAACCTTGTGTCCCCCTGGCCATCATTCGGGCCCCCATAAGGGGGCCAGCCCCACAGTTTGAAGACCACTGCCTTAGACCGGGTTTTTTCAAAGACGCGAGCTGCACACTCTGTCCATGAGACTTTGATGATGGGGAACATAGCAAGCTGAGCGCTATATCCCAGAGACAGTGTTTGAAACGGTTATCCAGGTGGAGACCAGTTTCCCTATTGGGAATGCCACCCCAATTGCCTTTATGGTACCCCATCCTGGCCCCTTCTCTTTAAACTATCGCAAGCTAGGGACTGCTTTCTTAATGGTAGACAGCCCCTGAGTTCATGGAGACATTTCTCCCAGGCCAAACCTTGATTTAAAAAAAATGCTAAAGTGCGGAATTGTTATATGCGTCACGTGTATTGATATTTTGCCACAGTACAGATCAAAAATGTGCTCCTTCAAAAAAAAACAGATGCACTGCAATGGGGCTGGTCGAGTATGCATGAAATACTGAAAAACACAAGCGTGTCAGGAAATAAGGGCGTTGCAAAACTGTGTAAGGCCGAGGAACAACCAACGCTAAAAGCTATACGCCCACTGAGAATTCAGCAAGTATCAGGAGCAGGGAACTGGGAACAGCAACACTGCATTACTGACCAACTCTGGACTGGAGCAAACTGAGGCTTTTAAAGCCAATGATGCGGTGAGTGCTACTATCCGCCAGCCACAGATGTTCTGCTTTCTGCACTCAGCCCTTGCCTGCAAGGGTGGACAGAGCTGTGCGCACGGCATGCTGGGAAATGTCTTTGGACTAGAAATGCCAACCGTCAGCCTGGGAGGTGAATTGCCAAATGTTACTCGGTGCACATCATCCTATAGGATGGGGAAGCGCCTGCGTGGGTCCGCCCACGCCTCCGATAATTAAGAAGAAGAAGAAGAAGAAGAAATGTTACAAGCTCTGGGAGCAGAGTCTGGTTCTGGGAAGGCTGAAAAGCATGCCCCGTAGTGGTGGGAACGACAGTAAGTGGAGTGTGTCTGTCTGGGACCTCTTTGTGGGACATGCCAGAATGTTTCCTCTTCGCCTGACCTTCAGGGTGCGTTTGCCTCTAGTGGGTCACTGGCATCAGGCAACTTCAGTGCTGTAGGGATTTCAATGTTGACGGACCCCAAGTGACCTCCCCCCTGCCCCCCCATGTGGTGTTTAGGAATTTCCCGCGGTCAGCAATGGTCCACCCAGATGTCTGAGGGGATCTCCCACGCGTTTCTCTTCCCATACTCTGATTAATGTGATCCCCGGTTAGTTTACTCTTCACGGTGGTCTCCCCTCTGGAAACTAAGTTCCTTTGAGTGAAGAGACCCACTTCCAGTTTTATTTGACTCTCCTCGTGTCAGAGGATTCCTCCATTTCAGGGGACACCCCCGTGGTTGAGGTGATTCACGTTGTGTAAGTTGGGGGAGGGGCATCCCATAGGATAGTGGTTACTATTAGAGTTTATTATTATTATCGGGTATTTATTAAGCCCAGTGCTAGCTTTGGGAAGCAACAGAGCGCTTTACAAGTCATAGGGGGAGGTACACAGTGCAGGGAGCAGATTGCAAGGGGTTGTTACAATGGTGCAGGGAGGGGGAGGGTGGGTAATTTGCCAACAAGAGATCTACAAGCAACCAGAGGAGGAAACTGTTGAGGGGGGAGGGCCTGGGGGGAGCAGTAGATCGCCCAGTATCAGGTTAGGTGAGAAGTGGTTAGATCCTCCCTTGACTAATATCATGATTTCTATGCCACGCTCCTTGCCACCTTGAAGACCCAACAATAAAACAATCACACACTTAGAGCCAAACAGAAACCAACTAACCACCCGCTCCCCTTTTCCACACCTGCATACCTCTCACGTACCACACACGCCTGCAAAACTACACATGAAAACACACAAACCACACACCCACCGCTAACCACTCCACATAACCAAACAGTTGCAAACAACCAACAACCCAGACACTGGACGCTATCCCTCCGGACACAACAAGCCCAGTGCACACAACAAGCACACCCAGAAAGTCGACAGGTACAGACGCCAGTTTCTCCTGGTTCTGGAAGTATCAACAGCAGAGCACAACCTCCACCCTATCCCTCTTCCCTCACTAACCAACCCTACCCGCTTTTCTTACAGAGCCACGTGAATGCCAGGAGGCCATGCAAATGGCAGCAGTGTGTGGTATAAATCATCATGACATAACACCTGGCTACAGATATTCCGGCAGCCACAAAATCATGGCACCCTCTTCCTCTTCCTCTTCAGCCTAAAGAGTTCAGGCCACATATTCTCAGCCATGAAGACGTTGTGTTGGCTATCAACGAATGAATGTATCGAGTTCAAGGTGTATGCCCTGACTCGCAAGGCTGTCCCCGTCCCAACGCCTTTGTTTACTTCAACAGTGTACTCCTGATCTACAACCACCCAGATGCTTATGTTCATCCTCCCATAACCTGTGGAAGCACGTGTGAGACAAGGTTCACACGTTTCAGAGAAAGGGCCCTTCATTTTCAAGGCTCCTCCCTCCAGGACTAGCTAGAGTCTTCCCGCTGCCTCAGTCTCGCACTCGATTTAAGTTCAGAAGCCCACTGGATGCTCATTTGTTCCACCTCTGACATCGCCTCCTCTGCCTATGACATCTCCTCTTGTCGGATTCTCTCTCCAACGACCTCCTTTTTACCCTCGCAACTCAGTGCCCAGAAGCAGCCTCCCAGTGGTACGAGCACTTCATATGTTATGGTGGGGGGAATGTGTTACTGTGCCTTTAAGGCATACCCACGTGGGGAATGAGACACGTGGGACCTGGGTTGGAGGAGGTGGAGAGAAACCCACACGGTTTCCTCAGTTCTGTTTTAATAAAGTTGAAGAGCAGTTCACCTGCATTCTGTTTCGTCTTTGATGTATTGGGGACCAGGAACTTCCCGGTAACTACTGGTGATGAGGCCGGTGAAAGTTGCTAATCCGAGACCACTCCGACATGTCTTGTCGAAGTCCGACATCTGTGTGTGCAAAGCGCCGGTGTGCGCCCACATAAGATAAAAGCACTTGCGGTACTGTGTAGTCCAGCGATCCTGATGGATTAATCTTCCTGGAGGCGGGGCGATCCCGCCCACCTGTCCCTGCTGCTCCAGCGATCCCGCTGGGTGCGTACATCCTGGGGGCGAGCCTGCCCGCCTACTCTTGCTTTGGCAATCCCGCTGTGGCAAGGATCCTGTCCCCCGCTGCGCCTGGAGGTCTGACACAGTGTGCCGGCGATCCCACCATGGCATGGATCCTGGCCCTCCTTGCGCCGGAGGCGCGTTCGGCCCAGGAAGGACACACTCCTTATCTGCCTACCTGCCACAACTGGTGACGTTGTGCCGGAGATCCTGCAGCAACCCCCCCCCCCAACAAGGAGGTTGCACAGCTGTTTGCGCTCCTGCTATGTTATCTTATCGTCCAGCCTGCCAGCCAGCCACACAAGGTCTCCCTAGTTCCCAGGTAGGGGAAATGTTTTCTTCTTTTCTCTCATCTCAGCGGCAAATAGCGAGGCTCGCTTGCAGAGGAGCACAAGACAGGGATAGACCTGGTGTTCTGGGTGGTCCCTCAATATACCCAGAATTAATCCTGAAGCGCAGGCCGCAGAAGCCCAGCAACCTGCCATGACTGCCATATCCAGGGAATTATACCTCATAATGACAAAGGCCTTAGATGGCTAGAATGGGTTGAAGAGTTCCAAGACTTTGTCAAAGCCACAGGAGAAGACAAATCCTCTGCACTACCTGACATCTTCACCAACCTTGTACGTAAAGAAATCAAAGTATTGTATTGTATTGATGTGCTTGAATTGGTGAATCTTTCATTTGCTGAGGGATCTGTCCTGCTCTTTCTTAAGGAGGCATGGATTACCCTGCTTTTGAAGAAAGATAATCTCGATCGCATGTCTTTAGACAATTATCGTCCCATAACCAATGTCCCGTTTCTTCAAAGAATTCTGGACAAGGTTGCATATTTACAATTCCAGAGTTTCATTGAATAGAACAATATTCTTGGAATATGCCAGTCAGGTTTTAGAGAGACCTTAAAGCAAATATGTTGAATATTGTCGACCATTGTCGCAATGGGTTGCCTCCTTTCTTGGCCCACGTAATGCTACAGTAGCCACTGGGGAGGTCTGTTCCACATCAGCACCAATTACATGTGGCGTCCCTCAGGGGTCCTGTATCCTGCCCTCTTTGTTTAATGTTTATAGTATCCCTTTTTTTAGACTTCTAGATGGCATGGGTGTCCTTTATACTAATTACACTCACGACAATCAGGTTGTCATGAAACTCTCGTGCCTGTATGCCCAGGACTTACTGAATCGCAACACCATTTATTCTGCTATCCACGACTGGATGGCAATTAACGCCTTGGCACTCAACACTAAAAAGACTGAACTACTGATGTTAGCCTCTGGCCCTAAAATGCAAAACCCTATCTCTGGAATATAGCAGTTTTACCATCTTTAATACTGTTCTCCCTGTGGCCAAGAAAGTGAAGACACTTAGTGTCACACTGGACACCGAATTGACAATGAACCAGCAGGCTCCCAGATTCGATCCTCTTGCGGCCTCATCAATAAGCTGCTTTGCAACATTCAGCCATTTGTGTCATACAATAATGTGTCCGTTTTGGCCTCTGTCCTTTTCAATTTCTGCCTCGACTATTGTAACAGTCTCCTGAGCAGATGTTCCCAGTCCAACTTCTCTGCACTGAAGATCGCTCAGAATGGAGCTGTTGACATGGTTTCTGGCCTATCCAAACATGCCCACATAGCAGCTTCCAGACAGGAACTACACTGGCTCCCTGTGAAACATAGAGTCACACATAAGATTCTTACACTCGCTCCTAAGAGCATGCACAACACAGCCCCAAAATATCTCATGGACCTCTTGAAGCCCTATGTACCTTCACACACTCTCAGATCCAAGGATAAATTCAGACTTGTGCAGCCTAAGTTTAGGTTGTTAAAGGCCGGGGGCTGCAGCTTTGATGTACAAGGGCCCACGGCCTGGATTGCCCTCCCTAACATCCTCAGAACCACAGAAACAGCAACTGAATTTAAGAAGAGGCTGAAGACCTACCTTTTCAACCCCCCCCCCGAGTGCAATGTTTAACCGATCGCTCTCCCCTGACTGACCTGAATTCTAATGCCCTTTTTCAACCTGTCTCATATGTTTGTTCTGTCCGTCTCTATGTGCGTTTTGAGGCTCTTGAGCATGTGTCGCGTTACAAAAGTAAAATAAATACAAATAAATAAATAAAGCCATCATAAAGACTATCCCTGAGGGAGAAAGGGCCACCTATGAGCTCCTGGTTGGGGCACTGAATGATAAGCTTGTCATCGAACCCAACCTGCGATTATGAAAGATATGTGTTCAATCAATGCACGCAACAAGCGCAAGAGACTGTGGATGAGTTCATAACGCGGCTATGCCAGAAAGCGACTCACTGCAAATTCTCAGAGTTTTCAGAATTCGAGGCAATTAGACTTTGCGTGATTGAAGGGTGCCTCTCCCTCGGTTTTTGGAAACAGCTGTTAAAAAAACCTCTCCACATCGATGAGCTCATACAGATGGCCAGGACTTTTGAACGAGTGGATGCTCAGGCGGCGTCCATCTAGAACACCCCTGCAAAGAGACAGGACAAAGAGGAGGTAGTCGCAGTGATGCAACCACAGAAGCAGGGCGACAGGCCACTGCTTACTTACTGAACACCTTGCTGACAACCATACATGCCCCAGAGATTCTGCTACAGGTGTGGGTTGGCTTTTCCACACACAGGCACATGCCCTGCACTCACACAACAGTCCTCGAACCGTGGCAGGGAGGGCCATTTCCAAGTCATTTGTCAGGAGGGCAGACCATTCCTAACCCAGAGGACAGTCCCTGCAAATGCATGGAGACAGGGCAATAGCCTAAATAAAGGTGGGGCCGGACTAGTGTCTCTCTCTACCGGGATGGACATCTAGAGGAAAGAACACTTGTGGGAGACACATGTGTTTATCGTGACTCAAACCAAACTTATATCATCATCTCTCTATCTCAGTCATACTCTATTCAGAACATATTATACAAGCAGGAACATTTCTGTGCTCAATGGTTTAATGTACAAAAAAAATAATGTTTTTATTAAGTAAAATGTTTAAAAAAACTCAATAGCACCAAATAACCATCTCCAGTCCACTCTCATGGACTATTTATCATGGAAATGAGTGATGGGTTAGTAAAAGCGACTCATAAAAACTCAAAACAAAGATATTACACTCATGACTAACAATACTTCTAACAATTAATTCACTTTTCTTATTACACAGACGTCGGTCTGGACTTGTCACCTAAATGCCTTTCCTCTGGCCATGCACACTATTCACACTCTACTTCAGTGTTTTTTCTGGCCAAAAGAAAAAGACATCAGCAACCACATAGCAGTCTATACTAACTCTCAGATGTCATGTGTTCCACCTCAGACCTGCATATATTTCCTTTACCCTTAAGTGCCAGGCTATTATGCAAGTCTATGCAAAAAGGATGCGCATACTCGTCCGTGGCACTTAAGGGGTTATACAAACAAAACAGTGTCAACAGACGTGTGTTTCGGCCTCTTATGGGGGGGTTCTATCTTCACCACACCCTCAATTTGACTAGGTCTTCTTCAGGACAAACAGCAGTGGACTCCCCATGGTGAAACTGCAACATACAAGGCACGGGTAGACCCTTTTCTCCTCAAATATCTACCCTTGGGACTCTTAATGGCTCTCCTTGTTCAATCCAGCCAACGCTGTTTTGTATGTTTTATTCATGGCACTCAGATTCCCTTGTCAATGGGTGAATCTTATACAGACAGGGGCTTCCCGGTCACAGAAAGATCTGGGGCTTCTTCTTGAAGCTGAACTTCAGACAGCTGTTAACTCCTTAATGCTGTTTCTGATTTAGAATGCTCTGGGGTTTTCTTTTTTTTGCAAAACCTCAATGCATCTGTTTATTGACTTGCAGCAATATTGTAAGTAAATTACTGATTCCCGTCGTGGCAGCTCACTCGGGCTCCAGCACCGTCTACTGATCAGCACCAATAGCACCAAATTACAGTTACAGTCCACTCTTGGTGGGCTATTTATCACAGAAATGAGTGATGGGGTTAGTAAAAGTTACTCGTAAAAGCGCAAAACAAAGATATTACACTCATGACTAACAATAGTTTAAACAATGAATTCACTTTTCTTATTACACAGACGTCGGTCTGGACTTGTCACCTCAATCAGTAGCTGGAGTTGGAGCCCGAGTCAGCTGCCACAACGGCAATCAGTAATACATACTATGGAGACAAATACGATGACCCACCCTACCCGCCTTACAGTTACGCCATGTATCCGGCAGACCAATACTACGGATACCAGCCAGATTTCGACCAAAAGTACCCAAATGAATGTGTCAATTTGATACAAGACAGCCAGGAGGCTGAAGAAGCCCCAAAGGTGGCCATCAACATGGGGAACAAAATGCGCCTATTTCTGATAGACGGGAGCAACTGTTAACATTATGGAGGAACTAGAATTCCTACAGATGGCCGGAGGAAACACACTGTCCAAGTCTCGAGCACAGAGTTTTCAATTGGGCGCCTCTCGCCCATTACAGTTAGTTGGCCTGGTCCAGTGCATGTTGCTCCATAATGGTTGATCCATAGAGGCCACAATTCACGTCATCCGCAGCCACACAAAAGGACGATGCTTCCTCAGCTACAAGACCGCAAACCAGTTGGGCCTCATCGACATCCACTATCATGCCTCGGATGTCGTCCAGTCCTCCACGAGCTTGCAGAACCCAAGAGACTCAATATGCATGCTCACCATGGTGGCGCTTTCCAAAGACGCCATACAGGCCAGGGGCTAGGCAGACTCAAAGGGAAAATCATCAAATTACACATAGATGATACGGTCACTCCGGTTCCCCAACACCCACAGAGAGTAGGTTTCCATCTATAGGAAGCTGTGTCCCAGGAACTCACACAACTGCTGCAAAATTACACTATTGAACAGGCCACAGGGCCCACGCCATGGATCTCCCTACTGATGGTGATCCCAAAAGAGGGCAGCAGGATAAGGCTGTGCATCGACATGCAGGTCCCGAACACGGCAATCCAACAGGAGCGCCACTCGGGCCCCAGTATTGAGGACATGATTGTGCAATTTAACAAGGCCGCCACATTTTCAAAACTTGACCTCACCAGTTGGAGCTCCACCCGACTACAGAGTCATCACCACTTACTCCAGACACGATGGACTCTTTCGGTACAAGAGATTAAACTTCACCATCTCCTCCGCTGCAGAGTTATTCCAGGAGGCAATAAGTCAGGCGATTCTCCCCATCAAGTTGGCACTAAACTACAGTGACGACATCCTGGTGTTTGGTACTTCGCAAAAGGAACACGACCAGGCGTTGCTGGAAACATGTAAGGCCCTACAAGAGGCTGGGCTGACCCTCAACTTGACAAAATGCAACATCAATAAACGTAAACTGAGATTGTTCGGCCATATCTTCTCAGATGGAATTGACCCGGACAAGGTGAGTACCATTGCCAGCCTGGCGGCTCCCACCCAGGTGGCGAAGGTCTATTCGTTCTTGGGAATGGCTGGTTACTGTGCCATATATCTTCCACACCATGCCTCGCAAACGGAACCACTCTGTCGCCTCCTGCAGAAGGACACCACATTTGAGTGGACGGGGGAATGTCAGAAGGCGTTCATCGGCATTACAACTGCACTAGCAGAAACAGAATGCCTGGCTTACTTTGACCCCGAATGGCATACCGAGATCATTGTTGACGTGAGCCTCGTCAGCCTAGGGGCCATCCTCGTACAGGCGAAAGACTCAGACTCACACCCGAAACACATTGTGGCATATGCAAGCAGGGCGTTCTCCCCCTCCGAACGAGCATACTCCCAAGCCGAAAAGGAGAGTCTTGTCGCGTTCTGGGCATGTGAACACTTCCACAACTTTTTGAAAAGACCTTCACGTCACCGACCATCATGACATCCTCTCACTGTCTGGCAACCCTTGCACCAAGATGCCTCCCAGGATTGAAAGATGGGCCATTGCCTTCAAGATTATGACTACACCATCATCCATAGACCGGGGGGGACCAGAATCCAGCGGACTACATTTCACGCCACCCGGGGGGGACCAGACGACACGGAAAGATGACACATAATACATCAACTACATGACAGCCAATGCGATGCCACCCACGCTCACACTGGAAACTCTGGTCCATGAGTCAGCGAAAGGCCCGTCCATGGTGCTGGCCGTCCAACTGACAAGCCGGAACAGATGGAGAGAATAGCGCAGGCAACTGGCCACACACCCGGAAGCAATCCAGACAGAGGTGGAGCGCCTAGCAAAGATACACAAAGAGATAGCCGTACTGAACGACTCAATCCTACTCAGAGAATGCAGGCTCATGATACCACCAACGCTGAGGAAATCAGTCATCCAGACAGCTCATGAGGGTGACAGAGGGGCTGAGAACACCAAGAAACAATTAAGGCCGCACGTATGGTTTCCGTGTATGGACACACTCATAGAGGACATGGTGCGACAGTGTCTGCCCTGCCAGTGCACAGCCAGGAATGACCCTCCTATATCGCTACAGCCTACCCATATCCCTGAGAGACAATGGGACAGAGTTCCGGTTGACTTTTATGGGCTTATGTACACTGGAGAACACTTCTTAGTCTTCATCGATGAATTCTCACAGTTTCCCATTGTGAAAAGAACAATGTTGACAGCATTCCCACAAGTGGCGGCACTCATCAATGAAGTATTCAGTGAATGGTGAATCCCAAAGACCATCAAGTCGGACAACGGGCCCCCGTTCAACAGTCATGACTTTACAACATTCACCCGCCATCCGGGATGCGTCCATCAGAAGATAACACCCAGGTGGCCCCAAGCAAATGGGATGGCGGAAAATATTCATGTCCTCCATCAAGAAACCATTCAGCGAGATCACATTGAGGGCAGATCTCCAGACCAAGCACTCTGCACCACGCTGAGAGATTATCCGAAACACACCTCATGAAGCCACCTTCTGAGATCATGATTGCGTACCAAGTGAACACCAGGATCATCAATATTCCCCCAGAGCGAGGAGACATGGGCACTGAGATAATCATACGAGACACCGCTAGGATACAATAAGACAAAGAAGAGACTGATCGCAGGAGAGGAGCGAGGCCAAAGGAGCTGACAGTTGGAGAGGAAGTCCTTATGAGGCAACAAGTACAAAGGAAAACAGATTCTCGATACAGATTGCTTACGTTAAACGTCATAGCGATAAATGGATCCATAACAGCATGAATCGAAGGTCAAGAAGTGACGAGAAATGCATCCCAGTTCAAACAGCTAATCAAGGACGAAGGGAACGCCAGTGAGAGCACGGAGTATGAGATGGAGGGAGCTGAGCCCATGGATGAGTCCTGGCGCCCTCCGCCCACACTCGCCGAACGTGAGCAAGGTCTGTCACAAGGACAGCCAGAGGAACCATACTCGGGTGGAAATGCTCACCCCCCAGTGGCCGATGAAGAGGCCACGGCGATTAGTAGAGGAATGCTGAGCCCGACCAAAGAACATTTGTGGGGACGTGATGTTATGGAGGGGGGTGTTACTGTGCCTTTAAGGCATACCCACGTGAGGAATGAGACACGTGGGTGGGAGGAGGAGACGGAGGAGGGAGAGAAACCCACTGTTTTAATAAAGTTTAAGAGCAGTTCAACTGCGTCCTGTGTCGTCCTTGATGTACTGAGTCCCAGTTACTTCCAGGTAACATTATAAAAGAAGATAAATGGGAAAATCCTTAGGTGATCCCTACTGTGGCAAAGTGCCATGTAGGGCAATGGCGCTGGATGCTACCGAGGCAGGGTTAGGCTAGGAGGGGCTTGAATCTGGCAGCTGACGGTCCACAAATCAAGGCACCTTGGGACTAGGACTGCTTTTCATGAAAGGTTGAGCAGGCGGCTGGTGAGTTGGTTTGCAAACTGGCCCCCACTCACCACAAACAAGAATCCCACAAACCTGCTGGTGGTATACCTTTCACGCTTATCTCAGGTTGGAAAGAGACAGGGGGGTTATGGCTCACAGCCACCCCACCAGGAAAAATCACCTGCTGTGACCTAATAGATGGTTTTTGTAGGTGGCAGGGAGGGATCGTCTCCAGTGCAGCACCAGAGAGTAAGAGGGCTTGGGGAGCAGAAACACGTGGCTCCCCAAAAAGATGGGGGAAGCTATGATAGGAGCTGTACTAGAGGGTGGCTCGCTGGTTCACACGGCAATGGCGTCTAGGGATGGGCAAGCACCATGGCATGGGCCCCAATGCTAGAGAGGTCCCGGCGTGGAGAGTTGAGGGGAGCCCACGGGGAAGTGGGCACTCGCAAGCATCGGGAAGCGTACAGCTCATACACACACAGCACGTTAACGTTACTGAAGAGAGAATACAGTCGCCCATCATGCTGGAGCGCAGGTCCGTAAAGCCGCCATGTTCATTCTGCCTGACTTTAAGATGGGGAGCAGCTGAGTCTTAAGCTTGGCAGGCACTAGACCATTTTTAGACGCTGGAGAAGATCCTGTAGTGGGCTCAAGACTGAAGAGTGATCTATTTTTGGGGACCAGAGTTCAGATCCAATGACTGGGCTCCCACTCACACATAAGCCAGAAGAGAATTCAAGATGGCGTGGGCCTGAGATGAGGACTCCTTTGGCGGTCCCACAGAGAGGAGAGGTGGGGCCCATAGAGCAGCAGCAAAGCCGCAACAAACTTTAATGGGACCAATACGATTCACCCACCCAAAACTAAATGCACCTGAGACCCATTAGGTAACGGCCATGTCCATGGCGAGGCGAGGGCCCTAGTTAAACTGCGGGTGGTTTAGGCGAGTTTAGGTGTTTGGAAAAGGAGCCAGAGGAGTTCGCTTGGAGACAGGTGGAGAGGAAAACAGGAAGAGAGCGAGATAGAGAGAGAGAGAGAGAGCAACAGAAGGTTGGGGAGGCAGAAGGAACGAGGAGAGGGTGAGAGGAGTCCATACATAGGTGGTTGAAAGCAGAGAGAAGTGAGGAGGAGGAGGAGAGGAGGGACAGGAGGAGTGGAGGAGGGACATAGAGTGGTGGTTTGAGGGGATACTAACGGACGAAAGGATGAGGGACAGAGAGAGGTAGTTGGGGCCGATACTAAAGTAGAGAAGAAGGAGGGACAGAGAGAGGTGGTTGGGGGATATTAAAGTAGAGAAGGAGTCGGGACAGACAGAGGTGGTCGGGGCTGATACTAAAGTAGAGAAGGAGGGACAGGGAGAGGTGGTTGGAGCAGATACTAAAGAAGGGCAGGAGGAGGGACAGAGAGAGGTGGTTGGGGCCGATACTAAAGTAGAGAAGGAGGGACAGAGAGAGGTGTTTGGAGCAGATACTAAAGAAGGGCAGGAGGAGGGACAGAGAGAGGTGGTTGGGGCCGATACTAAAGTAGAGAAGGAGGGACAGAAAGAGGTGGTTGGAGCAGATACTAAAGAAGGGCAGGAGGAGGGACAGAGAGAGGTGGTTGGATGAGACAATCGAAGGAGGAGAGACAGAGTGAGTTGGTAAAGGTGTAGGGGTGAACCCTGAGCCTGATAAGTGTGAGCCTGGGGAGGGTGGAGGAATGAGCAAGTTGTGGAGCGTTGAGATGGTGCAGGTGAAGCACCAGAAT